>NW_006773947.1:2461262-2471833 GCF_000442215.2 Lipotes vexillifer | reverse complement strand
TTTCCCCCCCCCCCCCCGTCCTTATTTCCCCACATTGCAGGGTTCACGGGAGTTTCCTCAGCCTCTTGGCTGGCTCACCAATTGTTGGGCTGCAAGCATTATAGTTGCCCAGTCTCAAGACTGAAGAAAGAGCCCGGAGACAGAGACATCAGTGAATTATTGGATAAGGGGATCTTACACGTCCAAAACAAAGGGTCCTGGAGCGACATTCCACCCCACCAGGCGAGTAGGCAGACCATAGCAACAACCCCTCTACCTGGGGCGGAAGAGGCTTCCATTTATAGGGGGAATTGACCTCCGATTGGCTCATCGGTTACCAGGGAAACTAGCAGTTGGGGCAGGTCCCTCCCAGGCCCTCAGGTTAACAACCATCACAAGGGCAGATGTTTCCCTTTAATAAACTAGCAGGTGGACCATCTGGCCTAAGGACTAGAACAGTCACTAGCTGGGGCAGAGAGCAAGCACGTTCGTGTGAGCAGAGTGTAGGTGAAGCAGGGACTGGTCGAGCAGGGGATGTACAAAGAGCAAGAGAACAGCCACCTTGAGTGGCCTGGCCATACAGACCATTGATCTATTTCAATAAGATATTTGGGAGGAAAAAAGTGGTCTCAAAATAAGGGTGATATGGATTTCTAGTGATCCTAACACACCTCAGTCAGTAATTCTTGCAAAAAGAGAGGAGGGCAAGCCAGGGAAAGCCTCTAAATTAGAGAAGGGTATTCAGGTTTCCAGGTGGGAGAGATTAAAGATCATCTCTAAATGCCCTAGAGAGCTGCTGAAGCAACAATGGCTGGAGATACTAAGGTTAGAAAAAGAGAGAGAAAGACGCCAACAGGTGAGTTGAATTCTGCTAACGGTATTTCCCTGGGGAAGGCGGCTGAGAAATCCAGGCCTCACCAACCAGAGGGTCACTTCCAGGAAGGGGAGAGCCTGACAGAACCCCTGGGAGTCTCCCAAGGCTGCAGCAACAGAACCGGAGACCTGAGGAGCCTCCTCCACAGTTCTGTCCTCAAGATGTTAGTCAAATGTTGAAGTTACAGGGGATGGAGGCTAAAAAGCTATGCTAAAAACCTTAAAAAAATGGTTAAAAGGGTATATTTTATGTATATTTTACCACAATAAAAAAAAAATTTTTTTAACAGTTTTCGACAGACCTTTGTTGGTGCTAAAGAGATACTCAGGACTTACCCTCTTAGTTGAAACTAACTAACTTAGCAGATTAACTAACTACCTACCAGACTCTTAGTTAAAAGGCCTGGCGGGCTATGATGTAGGAACAGGGGCTGGGTTTTGTTTGTTTGTTTGTTTTTAATTTATTTATTTATTTATGGCTGTGTTGGGTCTTCGTTTCTGTGCGAGGGCTTTCTCTAGTTGTGGCAAGAGGGGGCCACTCTTCATCGCGGTGCGCGGGCCTCTCACTGCTGCGGCCTCTCCTGCTGCGGAGCGCAGGCTCTGGACGCGCAGGCTCAGGGGCCATGGCTCAGAGGCCCAGCCGCTCCGCGGCATGTGGGATCCTCCCGGACCGGGGCACGAACCCGTGTCCCCTGCATCGGCAGGCGGACTCTCAACCACTGCGCCACCAGGGAAGCCCCAGGGGCTGTTTTGATAGGGGCTGTCAGGGAAGGCCTGGCTGAGATCAGAAGGAAGTGAGGAGGTGAGCTCAGGAATATCTGAGGAGGAGCTTTCCAAACAGAACAGCAACTTAAAGGCCATGAGGTAGGAGCATGTTGTTAGCATGCTGAGTCTTCATCTGGAGTGCAGCAAACCAGGGAATCTGGAGGGAGGTGTGGTCAGAAAGAAAGGCAAGGCCGAGATGATGTAGTGCCTTGTGCCCAGAAAGGACTGGGTTTTAGGGTAAGTGATATGGGGAACCGTTAAGGGGAGAGGAGGGGATTTGACCTGGCCTGTTTTAAAAGGATTATTCAAGCTGATGTGAGAAAGGGCTGAGATAATAGGGGGGCCGAGGTGGGAGCAGAGAGTCGTTGATTACTGCAGCTGTCCTGTGAACGATGGTGGTTTGAGAGGGTAGCAGTGGAGTTGGTTCTTTGAAGGTCGAGCATCAGTAGGATTCACTGGGTAATTTTAAAGGGTCTAAGGGAAAAGGAAGAGTTGGGGATCACTGCAGAGTTTGTGGCTTGTGCAGCTAGGTGAACGAGGAAGAAGCAGATTTGCAGTGGAGCAACAGGAATTTGCTTTGGACCCGCTAAGATTAAGATGCTTAGCAGGCTTTCAATCTTAATTCCAAGATTAAGATGCTTAGCATAAGGCAGAGAACTGAATATGTGACTCTGAAGTTCAGGGGAGAGGCCAAGTAGGTGATATCAATTTGGGAGTCCAACCTCTAGGTGTTACTTGAAGCAACTGACCTGCATGAGATTACCAAGGTTTGACTGTAGATAGAAACAAGAAGAGATCTGGAAGCTTGAGGTAGATTAGGGTTATATGAATCTGTACTCATAGAAGCATGTGGGTGAGGAGGGTTGATTGCAGTTTGGGCTTCTAGTAACAGAGGTACTGGGTTTTAGGGCATGTTGGCAGGAATCCTCATGGTCTTTTAGAGCAGGTGGCCAATCAGTGGTAGATACAGCCTCCTTCTTGGCCTTACCTGTCAGGAAGTTTGTGTTAGGAAGGGGGGATGTTGGGAGTGGAAGGTGGTCTACCTGGGGCAGACTGAGCTTTGTGGGTGCTTCCCAACCATGAAGCATAAAAGCTTCACAGCCCAAGGGCCAGGCTCCCTACAGGCCGATGTCTGGCCTCTCTAGATCACCGCAGGCTGCACGAGAATGTGATGCACAACAGGGTCCTGCACAGCAGAGTTCCCCAGTAGACACAGTTTTCAAAAGGGCTGTTTGTGTGCAGTCTGGTCAGTCACCCTTGTGTGAGTGGAAGGTGACAAGATGAGTTGCAGTCTCATGCTGCTGATCCGGTCGCCAGTCTTGTTTCATTACATCCACGTGCATGTCTACCCTTACTCTGCCCCTAGTTTGTGCTGACATTACTGTTTAACTCTCAAGGAACAATTGCATTTCCTTTCCTTTCAAGTTCTCAAACAGGACCTCATTGTGTCCCCCCAAGTCCTGTCAGCTCATTTGAAAGGGTTTTTCGGGCATCTCCAAGGATCCTCAGCCAAATCTGCCCATGAAATTAATAATAATAAAGCCAGACATGGTGCCAGGATGGGAGACACCTAAGAGGACAAGCTTGGTGACTTCTATATATATACACAAACGACGGCAAAAGAGAGACACATCTTTTGGAATTGGATTAGACTTACTTGGTAAAACTAGGAGTCATGCTTCCTGTTTTCTAATGCTTGTTCTTGAAACAGTTACTGGAGCAACACTGAATCATTTTCATAAACCGGGCCTTTCTGCACTTTTCACATTACCCTGTAATCAAACACCCTCCCCTCCAGTCTCCAGCACACCCTCCCCTATGCAGCTGCTCTGAGTGTGGGACAGGCCAATGACAAGGGTTCCATGTTGGGGCCTCAGAGGTGCATGGCACTTCCACACAGAGCCACACTAAGAGGAGGCAGGGCCTTACCCAATCCCCATCTTAAGGCAGCTTTGGGTGTGGATTCATTAAGCTTGCAAAAGGGGCACCCAGAGAATGTGCAGCAGGAAAGATACTCAGGGCACACAACACAGTGCCTTAAATGTGGAAGGATTTAATACATGTTTGTTGAATGAAAAAAGGATAAGTGAGATTGAGAACCAGAAAAACTGGTACTTGCTAGGCTCTGCCACCACTTCACCGTGTGCAAGTCTCTTTGCATTTGGGGGCTTTAGGGTCCTCACCTGTAAAATGAGAGGCTTGGACAATATGACCTTCATCAGCTAGCTTCATCAGCTTCTCACAATTAGATGATTAACCCCTTTCAGGAGGGCAGACTGGAGAACAGTTAAACACATGGCCTTCAGAGCCAGGCAAGTCAGGGCAGGAATTCCAGCTCTGTCACTTAGGGTATGACATGGCCAGTGCACTCAAATTCTCCAAGCTTTCTGCACCTTCAAGTAACAAGGTTATTGTGGGGATTGAATGAGATGCTACAGGAACTTATTACAGAGCCTGGTATACAGTAACTGTTCACTTACTGATAGCTGTTATCATTATTGTCAGTATTGCAGAGATGGTGGTGATGAATCAGAAAGAAAGCCTCTTGGAGAAGTCGGAATTTGAGCTCAGCCCTAACAACTAGGTGGGATTTAGAGAGACCCAGGGGGGAGTAAGGTGGGAGAGAGGGGCTCATAAAGGGCAAGGGTCTTATAGAGGCGGTAGAACAGGAGGGGTATTTCAGGCAGTGGTGGGAGCTGCAAGGAGAAGAGAATTAGCCGGGAGGAGAGACCAGGGAAGTCACAGCCCATAGGGCACACACGGGTGCTTACGTCGGATCTCTAAGGAAAACTGCACATAGGAGGCTCCATGACCCCAGCACTATTTCTAAGCCCCTGGATCCTCCCTACTCCCTAAACGTTCAAACTCTGGACGAGGGATACAGAGCAGCTGTCACTTCTAGGCCATAGAGTCATTTCAAATGCTGTCATTTTTCAAAAGGGAATTTAATTCTGTAAGTTTTATTCCATAGATATTAATTGACCTTATTTGCTCATACTGAAGTCAGCAGAGACTAGAGGCAGAAGTGGAAAAGCCTTCTCAGTCCCAGCTGAAACCCAAAAGACCAAATTAGTACTTTCAGAAGAACACCCACAAAGGGATTTTCCAAAACGTGCACCACCTTGTTTTATAATTCAGGGCTTGAAAGAGAAGCCAGGTTGCCTGTCTGCAGATGCAGCACAGAGAAGGCTGATAGCTCAGCTTGTGAGTGTGCATTTCAGGGACAAGGTGTCTGCTGGGTAGCACCACCTGTACCCCAACTTACTTTCCTGGGCACCCCATTCGTTCCAGACAAGAGGGCTAGCCAGGTCAACCTGACACGGCTGCTGAATTATCTTGATGCTCCCAGCACACCCCACCCTCTCTCCCTGCGCAGAAAATAGATGAAAGCCTCCTTAATCAAGAAAACTACAGTGGGAGGCATGTCGAGGAGACTTCCCCCCAAACTACTAAAACATGACCTACTTAAGTAACATCCAAACACCTGCAAGAGAGAACAGTGTGGAAATGTTAGAGATGGGATCACCCATGAAATCAGCTGTGTAAATGAGGATGTACATCATGGTTCTATTTGTCCTTTGACAACGTAAACATTGCATGTTTTTCATTCGTTAGAGACTGAAATAAAAACCTATAGCCTTCGTCTCACGAGGAGATAAACCACTGCTGTGTAGATTTTGTCTCCCTCCTCCAATCGTTTTATCGTCCAATTCCTCTGACTTGTTGTCAGCTGAGGAGACCCCTGATGTAACTTCAGGGGCTCCAGAACCACCCCCAGTTGCCTGTGATCCTAACAAAATGCTCCTCATCACAGAATTATTTCTTCATGGTCAGGCTTCCTACAGAACTCCAGGAGGCTCCAGCACAGGCTCCAGACGTGCAGGCCCAGCGGCCATGGCTCACGGGCCCAGCCGCTCCGCGGCACATGGGATCCTCCTGGACCGGGGCACGAACCCGTGTCCCCTGCATCGGCAGGCGGACTCTCAACCACTGCACCACCAGGGAAGCCTGGCACTGAACACTTTAATGGTCATTCTCACCTGTGCAGCAATTCATTTCTCAGGTAACCAGCTGCCAAGTTGGAAAAGGAGAACAGAGTCTTGGGGAAGGGTCTTCTGGAAAGTGACATGTTGAAGAGAAGAGTCCAAGGTGCAGTGTACTCCACACAGAGCAGAGAGCTCAGCCATTGCCCAGGAAAGTCAGCAGAGTGGAGTCTGTCGGGCATCCCAGAGTTTGTTCCTTTGGATTCCTAGAGTTGTATCTCCAAGCAGTGAGCGCAGCAATGGTGGTGGCAGGCTTGCTCTTTCCGCACCTGTTCTTTAAAGCTACACCACACAAGAGGGGTCCCTCTTGTGTGGCCTTGGGCAGCAGGAAGCCCAGAGCACCTGGGATATTGGGAACAAGACACTGAAGAGAATGTTTCATGATGGTTCCTGTTGGCTCCTGGCTTTGATATTTCGTCTGGGTGGAAATTGTGCACATCTATGGGGACTTTTGAATAAATATGCCTCAGCTGTCCGTGTTGCTGCACCAACCCTGGCAGGTTTGATGCTAAAAAACCAAATCTGAGAAGCTCTACTTCAACTGGTAGAGGTGTGATATGGTATATGGTCCACAGCCCCTAGGGGGCCCTTTGATGTCCTTTTCATAATGATACTAACATCATCTGCCTTTTTCTCTGTGTTGGCATTTTCACTGAGAGCACAAAACTGGTGCTAGGTAGGTAGGTAAAACTGGTGCCTTAACACAGTCAAGGCAGTATTCTTCACTGTATTCCTCACTGCCAGGCACCGGCGAGGAGAAAAGCCATTTCCACTTAAGAATGTCCTTTCTGAAGCAGGAAAAAATGATATTAATTTTATTAAATATTAACATCTTTTTAATATTCTGCATAGGGATGGTTGTCTTGAGGAAAAGCACTTGTACAGTTGAGTTGCAAGCTGAACCATCCGCAATGCATGGAATGCCATTTCAAAAGAAGGAATAACAGAAATATGATTATTCAGACTTGATTACTTGGCAGACATTTTTTCAAAAATTAATGAAGTAAGCCTGTCACTGCAAGGAAAACAAATGCCCATATTTGTTGCCAGTGATAAAATTTGAGATTTCAAGTAAAAATTAAAATTTTGGAAAGCCGGTACTGCTACTTAAAGACTTTTCTGATGAGGTCGGTGATGGTGTAGATGAATGTGATCTTTTTTATCTGTACTGAAACACGTTTCAGTACAGATAAAAAAGATCGAAATACCTCAGCTGAATCAATATTTTTCAAATGACCAATGATTTGTTATGAACCATGCATGGGTAAAAGAGCCAAATTGAAGACAGACCTATGGATTTTAATACAACAGGGTACAAAAAAGAAATTCATTGATATGGTTTCAGATTCCTCACTGTAACTGACCTTTAAGAAACTACCACTTGTCGAGTACTGATATAGCATCAAAGACTAATATCCAAAATTATCTGGAAAATCTATTTAAAAAACTATGTGAGACCTAATTTTCTTCCTCTACCTCCACCAAAACAATATATCACAAACAAATTAATGCATAAGCAGACATGAGAATCCAACTATCCTCTGCTAAGCCAAACGTTAAAGAGATGTGAAACATCTCTTTTCACTAAGTTTATTTTTTGGAGATATATAGTTATTTTTCATGAAAATTTTATATTTTACATCAAAATGGGTTTATTTTTGTTATTTTTAGAAGAATTAATAAGTATTTAAAATATATCACTTTTAATTTCTAATGTGGTAAATATCAATCAATATAATCCACATTAACCAAAGCATAACTTTTAAGTAAGTTAAAAGGGGTCCTGACACCAAAAAGTTCGAGAACTGCAGGTCTGGGAGGACTTTGGGTCAAATCAGCCGAGGCCCCAGTCATGACTCTGCTACTAATGAGCTATGGGATCAGGTGAGGACCATGTGGCTGGTCCTCAGTTTTTTACATATGTAAGATAGCAAAACTATTCCTCCCTCATAGGCTTGTTAAGAACATGAAACAAAGCAAAGTAATATGCCTCATGTCTGGCACATAGTAGGAACTAAAAAAAAAAAAAAATTAAAAAATTTAGTTTCTTTCCTATAAAAAGATTTTATTTCCAGTATGTAAGACTTCTCTTTTAGTAGGTCTAAAGTCACAATCTTTTTAATGCTTTGAGGATCATCTGCTAGACAATTTCAAGACCTCCAAGAAAGGAAATCTCTTCATATGAGATTTTAGGAGCTGGAGGGCCATTAAGGGCTGCAAGTCTCAGGGTCACATTAGCTACAGATTAGTTCACCAACCTGCAAAGAACACAGCATCTATTCTAGGGACTTCCCTGGTGGTCCAGTGGGCAAGACTCCATGCTCCCAATGCAGGGGGCCCGGGTTTGATCCCTGGTCAGGGAATTAGATCCCACATGCCGCAACTAGGAGTCCACATGCCACAACAAAGATCCCATGTGCTGCAACTAAGACCTGGAGCAGCCAAAATAAATAAATAGATAAATAAATATTTTAAAAATAGAATAAAATAAAAATTATTTTAAAAATAATGTCTACTCTAGGATGGGGTGGAGGGATTAGGATGGGATGGAGGGAGGGTGGCGGGACTAGAAAGGTAAAAATAATCTGCTTTAGGGAGAAAAGTTATGCAGGTGAGTACATCCAAGCCGATGTATAGGAAGAGGGTGATCTGACATGTGGCATCCCATAAGAGAATTGGAAGTTTGGCCCAGAGTTTTCCTGGATTTATGCTTTTTAAAGAAAATGTTGTGCTATGATTCATGTTCTTTTAATGAAAAATTTGGGGACTTCCCTGGCGGTCCAGTGGTTAAGACTCCACACTTCCAATGCAGGGGGCCGGGCTCAATCCCTGGTTGAGGAACTGAGATCCCACATGCCACACAGTGTGGCAAAAAATAAAAAAATTTAATTTAATTTAAAAAAATAAAATTTTACTGATATAAGTGTGGATTCACATGCAGTTGTGAGAAATAATACAGATCGGGTGAACACTTCACCCAGTTTCCCACAGTGGTAACATCTTGCAAAACTATAGCTCAATATCACAGCCAGGATACCGCCTTCAATACCATCCACCCATCTTAGATCTCCCCAGTTTCATCTATACACCTTTGTGTGTGTGTGTTTAGTTCTATACAATTTTATCACATGCTCAGGTATCCACCACAGTCACTTGACAACTGTTTTCCATTTCTAAGCTTTTCTCATTTCAAAAGTGTTACATAAATAGAATCATACAGCATGTCATATTTTGGGATTGGCTTTTCTTCACTCAGCATTAGTTCATCCAAATTGTTGCATGCATCAATACTTCATTCCTTGTTATTGCTGACTGCTGTTTCACAGTGTGGATGGACCGCAGTTTGTTTATCCTGTTGAAGGACATCTGGGCTGTTTCCAGTTTGGGGCTATTACAAATAAAGCTGCTATGAACGTTCACATACTGATTTTTGTGTGAACACAAATTATCATTTCTCTGGGAAAATGCCCAAGAGTGTCATTACTGGATTGTATGGTAATAGCATGATTCATTTTATAAGAAACTGCCAAACTGTTTTCCAGAATGGCTGTAGCTTTTACATTCTCAGCAGCCATGTATGAGTGATCAGTTTCTATACATCCTTGCCAGCAACACCAAACACCAAATTGTTGTCACTATTTTTTATTTTAGGCACTCTGATAGATAGGTAGTGATATCTCATTATTGTGGTTTTAATTTGCATTTCCTTGAAGGCTAATGATGCTGAACATCTTTTCATGTGCTTATTTGCCATCTGTATATCATCTGTATTCAGAAACGTCTCTTCTTTTGCCCATTTTCTGATTGGATTTTTTTTTTTAACTGTTGAAAATGGTTTGTATTGGGGCTTCCCTGGTGGCGCAGTGGTTGACAGTCCGCCTGCCGATGCAGGGGACGCGGGTTCGTGCCCCGGTCTGGGAAGATCCCACATGCCGCGGAGAGGCTGGGCCCATGAGCCGTGGCCGCTGAGCCTGCGCGTCCGGAGCCTGTGCTCCGCAACGGGAGAGGCCACAACAGTGAGAGGCCCGCGTACCACAAAAAAAAAAAAAAGAAAGAAAGAAAGAAAGAAAATGGTTTGTAATGAAGTGGAAATCTGCTTACTTTTGTCCATAGGAAGCCCATCTTGCAAAATTTATTTAAGTGGAAGTTAGCTTTACTCCACAGCAATTTCAAAGGGTGCTAAGGGTTGTTTATGCCCACCTGGTAAGTACCAGTTTTTAAGATAGGGTCAGAAAACAATAAAGCACATTGACTCCCTAGATGCTTAGATGTTCCTGCCTTCTGGGGATACAGATGCACACACATTCACACACACACACACACACACCTCTGCTGATTCACACACATTTTTTGAGCAAAGGGTGCCAAGACCAGTAGGAGCGGCCTCAGGTGAAGACATGGTCTGAAGGGGCTTGTTTCCATCTAGAGCACCTGGCTGTTCCACAGTGATGGTCTTGAGGACCACCTGGGCACAACTGAGAGGGTTACGCAGGCTGATTACTGGCTCAGTCTATAGATACTGGGCCCAGAACAGACTCAGCTTCCAGAGAGTCAAATGGCCAGGGGGGTGTGGGCAAGAATTAAGGAATGGACTGCAAATGCCTCTAAACTGGGGGGGTTGGAGGATAGGAATTGGAGAGCAGGCGATGTGGAGGAAGGTGGCTGCTGTGTATTATTCGACCTTAGTCAGCAATCCCAACATTTCAGTCCTCTGCCCCTACCTACCTTATCAAGGCTCTTAACATATCAGCACCGGCCAGCACTCCACAACTTGGAAAGCTTTTCTAAGCCTAACAAAAGACTTTAAAAATTTATCTGGAAGTGCTCTTCATTTCAAGGTTTGATTCCACTGTCTGCACATCCTTCCATGTCACATAAAAAGACTCGTCGCACTGACCTTGCCCTGCTGAA
>NW_006773947.1:2441811-2461173 GCF_000442215.2 Lipotes vexillifer | reverse complement strand
CTGCTGAACACCGCTCTACAACTTGCTCAGAGGAACTGAACATGTCTGTTTTCTCCTTCAGAAAAAAAAGACAAAACTTCTCCCATTTCCATTTTCTCTTCAGTTCCTTTTAAAGGATAGGCTGACAGTGAAACACATTGATTGGATACGTTATTTTTAACTGAATCTTTAATAGCACATAATTTGTTCCATCTGAGAAAAGACCGATGGCATTGTCACCAACCAGGCACAAATCGGGATGGATTATTTCCAGCATTTAAAAAACAAGTTTACTTAGATCCACATCGCACTGGTCACTCAGTGTCATTGGCATTTCCTGATGCTGAAGAGGGGCCAAGCCCTTAGCTGCTCCTCTCATCCCTTGAGGCCACTTGCCTCTCACAATATCAAAGACCTTTTGCTCACCACACCCCCACTCCTCCGTGGCTTCTGCCAACAGTTTCAGGGTGGCTGTGGAGGGGGGGGCATGGTGGTTCCCGATGTGGGGACAGTTCACAGTGAACCGAACCCAGCCACTGGCGAAGGCATTATGGGGTGTCACACATCAACAGCCAAGCTTTTGGCTTCTCTGGGTACTGTTCCCAAAGCACACAGCCTCTCGTTTGAGAACAGGGAGCAGAAACAGCCAGCAAGCATTTAGGGAGGACAAGAGAAAAGATGGTTCTAGGGCCCCCATGTTGACCCATCCAGCTCTCATCTGCCCTCAGGAGCTCCAGAATTCAAGACATCCATAAAAAGGAAGGAAATAACAGTTACTTGTACACCCATGTTCATAGCAGCATATTCAAAGCAGCCAAACAAGGTGGAAACAACCCAATCGTCCCCAGATGGATGAACAGATAAACAAAATGTGGGGTATAACTGTAGGTGGGAATGTAATTTGGGGCAGCCACTATGGAAAACAGCATGGAGGTTCCTTAAAAAAACTAAAAATAGGGCTTCCCTGGTGGTGCAGTGGTTGAAAATATGCCTGCCAATGCAGGGGACACGGGTTCGAGCCCTGGCCTGGGAAGATCCCACATGCCGTGGAGCAACTAGGCCCGTGAGCCACAACTACTGAGCCTGCACATCTGGAGCCTGCGCTCTGCAAAAAGAGAGGTCCGCGCACAGAGATGAAGAGTGGCCCCCGCTTGCGACAACTAGAGAAAGCCCTCGCACAGAAACGAAGACCCAACACAGCAAAAATAAATTAATAAACTCCTACCCCCAACATCTTAAAAAAAAAAAAAAAAATAGTTACCACATGATCCAGCAATCACACTCCTGCGTATATATCCAGAAAAGATGAAAACTTTAATTTGAAAAGATACATGCACCCCAATATTCACAGCAGCAATATTTACAATAGCCAAGACATGGAAACAACCCGGGGCCCATCAACAGAAGATTGGGTTAAGAAGATGTGGTGTAGGATGGAGTCAAGATGGCTTACTAGGAGGACACAGAATTCACATCTCCGCATAACTAGGGCACCTACCAGGCACCGGTGGGGGACCACGGACACCTAAGGGGATGGGAGGAACCCCCAGTGACCGGGTAGGACGTGGGGCGTGAGGGGGAGTGAGGGCAGGAGAAGTGGTGAAGGCGGGATGGGACTGGACCCCCTGAGGGGCGGCTGGGGGAGGGGAAGGGATCCCACGCCCGAAAGGGGAAATTGGGGAACCACCGGGTTTCCCCTGCCCCCCTGGGCCCCCAGGAGCCTGCTGAGATCCCAGGCCTGGTCCTCTGCCCACCTAGGCCTCGGGTCCTGAGGGAGTGGGAGGGAGGGAAGGAGCCAAAGTAAAGGCTGGACCTCTGGGACCGGCACCCCTGACGGGTGGCTGGGGGAGGGGAGGAGTTCCTACACCCAGTGGGACCCACCCACAGTTAGGGGTCCAGTGGAAAAGGGGGAGACCCTGCGGGAGACAGTGGAGGAGGGTGCAAAGGAATGGAAGGGAATGAGACCAGCGCTTTCCCTGTCCACTTAGGCACTGGGAAGCCTGTTGGGCTCCTGGGCCTAATCCTCTGCCCTCGGAGCCTCCCTCCTGACGCACAGAGTCCAAGCCCCGCCCCTACACCCCCACCCAGGGCCCCACCTCTACACTCGGAGACCCCCTCTGAGAACCCCTCCAAGATCGGGGCCTAAGCACCCCACACACACCCTCACTCAGCACCCTACGTCCAAACTCCAGAACTCCACACTCCAGAGGCCCTCCTTTCCACCTGCTGCTGCTCCCCTTCTGCGCAGGTCCTAATCAGAGGCCCCGCCCCACGCTTGAACATTGCCCCACCTAGGCCCCGCCCTATGCTCAAACGTCACCCCACCCCACCCTACACCTAGCCCCTGCCTAAGTTCCACCCCTTGCCTAAACTCTGCCCCCATAGCATAGGCTTTTTTTTCTTTTCTCTTTTCCTCTTTTACATTGGGGTTCTGTTTTACCTTGTTGATTCATTGTTGTTGATTCTTTTATATTTTTCCTAATAAATCTTTTATTTTTTGAATTTTATTTTATTCTTTATACTTTGTTAGTAATATCTCCTTTTGGATTCCTCCCCCCCATCCTTTTTTTTTTTTTTTTGCGGTACACGGGCCTCTCACTGCTGTGGCCTCTCCCGTTGTGGAGCACAGGCTCCGGACGTGCAGGCTCAGCGGCCATGGCTCACAGGCCCAGCCGCTCCACGGCATGTGCGATCTTCCCGGACCGGGGCACGAACCCATGTTCCCTGCATCGGCATGCGGACTCTCAACCACTGCGCCACCAGGGATGCCCCCCTTTTTAATTTTTTTTTTCTGTTGTGGTTTTATTTTACCTTGTTGCAGTTGTTTCAATTACAGTTTTATTTTTCCTAATATATTTTTATCTTTCTGATTTTATTTGTTTTTTATTCTTTGATATTGTACTGCTCCTTTTTTTCTTTCTTTCTTCTTTTTTTTTTTTTACCATGCCACAAAGCTTGCGGGATCTTGGTTCCCAGGGCGGAGGTCAGGCCCAAGCTCCTGTGGTGGGAGCTCCAAGTCCAAACCGCTGGACTAAGAGAGAACCTTAGACCCCAGGGAATATCAATCAGAGAGAGGCCTCCCGGAGGTCCTCATCTCAGCACCACGACCCAGCTCTATCCAACTGCCTGCAAACTCCAGTGCTTGACGTCTCAGGCCAAACAACCAGTAAGGTTGACAGGAATACAGCACCACCCATCAAAAAGAAAAAAAATGAAACAACAAAAAAATTTGTTACAGACGAAGGAGCAAGGTAAAAACCTACAAGACCAAATAAATGAGGATGAAATAGGCAACCTATTTGAGTAAGAATTCAGAGTAATGATAGTAAAGATGATCCAAAATCTCGGAAACAGAATGGAGAAAATACAAGAAATATTTAACAAGGATCTAGAAAAACTAAAGAGCAAACAGTGATAAACAACACAATTACTGAAATTAAAAATACTCTAGAAGGAATCAATAACAGAATAACTGAGGCAGAAGAATGGATAAGTGAACTGGAAGATAAAATGGTGGAAATAACTGCAAGGGAGCAGAATAAAGAAAAAAGAATGAAAAGAACTGAGGACAGTCTCAGAAACCTCTGGGACAACATTAAACGCACCAACATTCGAATTATAGGGGTCCCAGGAGAAGAAGAGAAAAAGAAAGGGTCTGAGAAAATATTTGAAGGGATTATAGTGGAAAACTTCCCTAACATGGGAAAGGAAATAGTCAATCAACTCCAGGAAGCACAGGGAGTGCCATACAGAATAAACCCAAAGAGAAACACGTCAAAACACATGTTAATCAAACTATCAAAAATTAAATACAAAGAAAAAATATTAAAAGCAGAAAGGAAAAACAACAAATAACATACAAGGCAATCTCCATAAAGTTAACAGCTGATTTTTCAGCAGAAACTCTGCAAGCCAGAAGGGAGTGGCAGGACATATTTAAAGTGATGAATGGGAAAATATACAACCAAGATTACTCTACCCAGCAAGGATCTCATTCAGATTCGACAGAGAAATTACAACCTTTACAGATAAGCAAAAGTTAAGAGAATACAGCACCACCAAAAAAGCTTTACAACAAATGCTAAAAGAAATTATCTAGGCAGGAACCACAAGAGAAGGAAAAGACATACAATAACAAACCCAAAACAATTAAGAAAATGGTAATAGGAACATACATATCGATAATTACCCTAAATGTAAATGGATTAAATGCTCCAACCAAAAGACATACACTGGCTGAATGGACACAAAAATAAGACCCATACATATTCTGTGTACAAGAGACCCACTTCAGACCTAGGGACACATACAGACTGAAAGTGAGGGGATGGAAAAAAGATATTCCATGCAAATGGAAATCAAAAGAAAGCTGGAGTAGCAATTCTCATATCAGACAAAATAGACTTTAAAATAAAGACTGTTACAAGAGACAAAGAAGGACACTACATAATGATCAAGGGATCAATCCAAGATGAAGATATAACACTTGTAAATATTTATGCACCCAACGTGGGAGCACCTCAATACATAAGGGAAATGCTAACAGCCGTAAAAGGGGAAATCGACAGTAACACAATAATAGTAGAAGACTTTAACACCCCTCTTTCACCAATGGACAGATCATCCAAAATGAAAATAAATAAGGAAACACAAACTTTAAATGACATATAAAGCAATATGGACTTGATATTTATAGGACATTCCACCGAAAAACAACAGAATACACTTTCTTCTCAAGTGCTCCTGGAACATTCTCCAGGATTGACCATATCTTGGGTCACAAATCAAGCCTTGGTAAATTTAAGAAAATTGAAATTGTATCAAGTATCTTTTCTGACCACAATGCTATGAGACTAGATATCAATTACTGGAAAGAAATCTGGAAAAATTACAAACACATGGAGGCTAAACAATATGCTACTAAATAACCAAGAGAGCACTGAAGAAATCAAAGAGGAAATCAAAAAATACCTAGAAACAAATGACAATGAAAACACAACGACCCAAAACTTATGGGATGCAGCAAAAGCAGTTCTAAGAGGTAACTTTATAGCGATACAATCCCACCTCAAGAAACAAGAAATCAAATAAACCTAAGAGGGAAGTTTATAGCAATACAAGCCCACCTTAAGAAGCAGGAAACATCTCGAATAAACAACCTAACCTTGCACCTCAAGCAATTAGAGAAAGAAGAAAAAAAAAAACCCAAAGTTAGCAGAAGGAAAGAAATCATAAAGATCAGATCAGAAATAAATTAAAAAGAAATGAAAGAAACAATAGCAAAGATGAATAAAACTAAAAGCTGGTTCTTTGAGAAGATAAGCAAAATTGATAAACCATTAGCCAAACTCATCAAGAAAAAAAGGGAGAGGACTCACATGAATAGAATTAGAAATGAAAAAGGAGAAGTAACAACTGACACTGCAGAAATACAAAAGATCATGAGAGATTACTACAAGCTACTCTATGGCAATAAAATGGACAACCTGGAAGAAATGGACAAATTCTTAGAAAAGCACAACCTTCTGAGACTGAACCAGGAAGAAATAGAAAATATAAACAGACCAATCACAAGCACTGAAATTAAGACTGTCATTAAAAATATTCCAACAAACAAAAGCCCAGGACCAGAGGGCTTCACAGGCGAATTCTATCAAACATTTAGAGAAGAGCTCACACCTGTCCTTCTCAAACTCTTCCAAAATACAGCAGAGGGAGGAACACTCCCAAACTCATTCTACGAGGCCACCATCACCCTGATACCAAAACCAGACAAAGATGCCACAAAGAAAGAAAACTACAGACCAATATCTCTGATGAACATAGATGCAAAAATCCTCAACAAAATACTAGCAAACAGAATCCAACAGCACATTAAAAGGATCATACACCATGATCAAGTGGGGTTTATCCCAGGAATGCAAGGATTCTTCAATATACGCAAATCAATCAATGTGATACACCATATTAACAAACTGAAGGATAAAAACCTTGATCAAAAATATGATCATCTCGGCCTTCCCAGGTGGCGCAGTGGTTGAGAGTCCACCTGCCGATGCAGGGGACGCGGGTTCGATCCCCGGTCCAGGAGGGTCCCACACGCCACGGAGCGGCTGGGCCCGTGAGCGATGGCCGCTGGGCCTGCGCATCTGGAGCCTGTGCTCCGCAGCGGGAGAGGCCACAACAGTGAGAGGCCCGCGTACTGCAAAAAAAACATATATGATCATCTCAGTAGATGCAGAAAAGGCTTTTGACAAAATTCAACACCCATTTATGATAAACACTCTCCAGAAAGTAGGCATAGAGGGAACCTATCTCAACATGATAAAGGCCATATATGACAAACCCACAGCTAACATCATTTTCAATGGTGAAACAATGAAACACTGAAACCATTTCCACTAAGATCAGGAACAGGACAAGGTTGCCCACTCTCACCACTATTATTCAACATAGTTTTGGAAGTTTTAGCCACAGCAATCAGAGAAGAAAAAGAAATAAAAGGAATCCAAATCGGAAAAGAAGAAGTAAAGCTGTCACTGTTTGCAGATGACATGATACATGATTCTTTAGAGAATCCTAAGATGCTACCAGATAACTACTAGAGCTAATCAATGAATTTGGTAGAGTAGCAGGATACAAAATTAATGCACAGAAATCTCTTGCATTCCTACAGACTAATGATGAAAAATCTGAAAGAGAAATTAAGGAAACACTCACATTTACCACTGCAACAAAAAGAATAAAATACCTAGGAATAAACCTACCTAAGGAGACAAAAGACCTGTATGCAGAAAACTATAAGACTCTGATGAAAGAAATTAAAGATGATACCAACAGATGGAGAGATATACTATGTTCTTGGATTGGAAGAATCAATATTGTGAAAATGACTATACTACCCAAAGCAATCTACAGATTCAATGTAATCCCTATCAAACTACCAATGGCACTTTTCACAGAACTAGAACAAAAAATTGCACAATTTGTATGGAAACACAAAAGACCCTGAATAGCCAAAAAAATCTTGAGAAAGAAAAACGGAGCTGGAGGAATCAGGCTCCCTGACTTCAGACTATACTACCAACCTACCACCCCCCAAAATAAACTCAAAATGGATTAAAGACCTAAATGTGGGCTTCCCTGGTGGCGCAGTGGTTGAGAGTCCGCCTGCCGATGCAGGGGACGCGGGTTCATGCCCCGGTCTGGGAAGATCCCACATGCCGCGGAGAGGCTGGGCCCGTGAGCCATGGCTGCTGAGCCTGCGTGTCCGGAGCCTGTGTTCCACAACTGGAGAGGCCACAACAGTGAGAGGCCTGCATACCGCAAAAAAAAAAAAAAAAAAGACCTAAATGTAAGGCCAGACACTATAAAACTCTTAGAGGAAAACATAGGCAGAGCACTCTTTGACATAAATCACAGCAAGATCTTTTTTGACCCACCTCCTAGAGAAAGGGAAATAAAAACAAAAATAAACAAATGGGACCTAATAAAACTTAAAAGCTTTTGCACAGCAAAGGAAATCATAAACAAGATGAAAAGTCAACCCTCAGAATCGGAGAAAATATTTGCAAACAAAGCAACTGACAAAGGATTAATCTCCAAAATATACAAGCAGCTCAATATCAAAGAAACAAACAACCCAATCCAAAAATGGGTGGAAGATCTTCTTCTTCTTCAAAGAAGATATACAGATTGCCAACAAACACATGAAAGGATGCTCAATATCACTAATCATTAGAGAAATGCAAATCAAAACTACAATAAGGTCCCACCAGTCAGAATGGCCATCTTCAAAAAGTCTACAAACAATAAATGCTGGAGAGGGTGTGGAGAAAAGGGAACCCTCTTGCACTGTTGGTGGGAATGTAAGTTGATACAGCCACTATGGAGAACAGTATGGAGGTTCCTTAGAAAACTAAAAATAGAACTACCACACGGCCCAACAATCCCACTACTGAGCATATACCCTGAGAAAACCATAATTCAAAAAGAGACATGTACCACAATGTTCACTGCAGCACTACTTACTATAGCCAGGATATGGAAGCAACCTAAGTGTCCATTGACAGATGAATGGATAAAGAAGATGTGGCACATATATACAATGGAATATTATTCAGCCATAAAAAGAAATGAAATTGAGTTATTTGCAGTGTGGTGGAGGGATCTAGAGATCTGTCATACAGAGTGAGGTAAGTCAGAAAGAGAAAAACAAATGCTGTATGCTAACACATATATACGGAATCTAAAAAAAAAAAAAGGTTCTAATGAACCTAGGGGCAGGACAGGAACAAAGACACAGACGTAAAGAATGGACTTGAGGACACGGGGAGGGGGAAGGGTAAGTTGGGACAAAGTAAGAGTAGCATTGACATATATATACTACCAAATGTAAAATAGATAGCTAATGGGAAGCAGCTGTATGGCACAGGGAGATCAGCTCCATGCTTTGTGACCACCTAGAGGGGTGGGATAAGGAGGGTGGGAGGGAGATGTAAGAGGGAGGGGATATGGGGATATAGGTATGCATATAGCTGATTCACTTTGTTATACTGCAGAAACTAACACAACACTGTAAAGCAATTATACGCCAATAAAGATGTTAAAAAAAAAGATGTGGTGTTTATAGAAAATGGAATATTATTCAGCCATAAAAAAGAATGAAATATTGCCATTTGCAGCAACGTAGATGGACCTAGAGAATATTATACTTAAGTGAAATAAGTCAGACAGAGAAAAACAAATATTAAATGATATCACTTATATGCAGAATCTAAAAATAATACAAATGTATCTATATGCAAAATAGAAACAAACATAGAAAAGAAATTTATGGTTACCAAAGGGGAAAGTGGGGGGGGTGGGGGGTGAAATTAGGAGTATGGGATTAACAGACACAAACTACTATATATAAAATATACGAGCAACAAGGATTTATTGTATAGCACAGGGAACTATATTCAATATCTTATAATAACCTATAATGGAAAATAATCGGAAAAATATGTGTGTATATATATTATATATATATTAAGAAATAGTACAAAGCAGAATTATATAGATTAGATTATGTCACAATTCTTTTTTATTGTTTCCAGTTCTTTACATAAAAAGAATATGTTTTTATAAACAACAAGGACTTAACTGTATAGCAGAGGAAACTATATTCAATATTTTGTAATAACCTATAATGGAAAAGAATCTGAAAAGGAATACATATATATATTTATATATATAACTGAATCACCTTGCTGTGCACCTGAAACTAGCACAATATTATAAATCAACTATAGTTCAATTTAAAAAATGTCGTATATACATACAATAGATTATTAAGCCATAAAAAGGAAGGCAATTCTGATACATGCTACAACATGGATGAATCTTGAAGACATCATACTAAATGAAATAAGCCAGACACAAAAGAACAAATATTGTAATGATTCCACTCATATAAGTTACAGAGAGTAGTTAAATTTGCAGAAACAAAACGTGGAATAGAGGTTATCAGGGGCTGGGAAAGTGGAGAATACGCAATTGCTTAACAGGTAGAGAATTTCAGTTTGGCATGATGAAATGTTCTGGAGATGGATGGTGATGGTTGTGCAATAATGTGAATGTACTTAATGCCACTGAACCACACACTTAAAGATGGTTAAAGGGACTTCCCTCATGGTCCAGTGGTTAGGACCCCGTGCTTCCAATGCAGGGTGCCCGGGTTCGATCCCTGGTCCAGGAAGTGGATCCCACATGCCGCAACTAAAGATCCTGCATGCCACAAGGAAGACCCTGCGTGCCATAACTAAGACTAGGCACAGCTAAATAAATAAGTAAATATTAACGAAAAGAAAAAGAAGAAAAAATTGTAACTTTGTGGGGTGACAGATGGTAACTAGCCTTATCGTGGTGATCATTTTGCAATGTATACAAATGTTGAATCATTATGTTGTACACCTGAAACCAACGTAACATTATATGCCAAATGTACTTCAATTTTTAAAAAAAAGAAAATTTAACTTAAAAAATAAAAATTAAAACTAAAAAATAAAAATAGAAAATAATAGTATTCCTCATTATAAATACCTACATATTCCAATTTCCATAAGAGAAATATATCATAGAAAAAGAAAAAATGGTAAATTTTATGTTATGTATATTTGGCCACAATTTTTTAAAAAGGCAGGAGAATATATCCGTGTTTTTCACTGCCTCCGGGTCTTTTTCTAAAGGAAGCCCTGTGGGTGTCATCATTGCTAAGTGAGGCAATGGTTAGTGACTAAAGTAGCCAGTGATGTGCTGGTAAATATTTAACAACTGGCTCTCCAACAAGAACCAAAAACACTTGTGCGCAAATATTGGTATATAAGTTTATTATAACTTTTACTGATATAAAGGATGTGAGTCACCCAATTTACTATTACTTCTACTACTACTAAAACATACAACACTCCTTATTTTAAATTCCACATAGCAAGTGATTTTCATGGAATAATTTCATTGACTTGCCAAACTCTTGTGTCTGCAGCCAACAATGGTTGCAACTGATGAACAAGTACATTTCTGCCATGAATGTTGGTTGATATTTTCATGTAATAAGAAAAAAGGGAAATGATGAAAATATTCATTCATTAATGATGCGAGCAGTTTTTCTTTGATGAATCAGATGAAGGTTTTTGAATACTGGAAGAACACGTCCTCGTTTTCTTATGTTATCCACAATGTAACAGCCACAGGCACAATGCACTTTTAAGCTTAATCTACATTATTATTGTCTCCACCAGGTTGTTACATGGTTGTTACACCTATAGCCAATCAATAAGACAGTATTTTTTAAGCCTCGATTTGTAGCATTTGCTGATTTTCATGGTGTAAATACTCCCACTGTGGCTGATTTCAATCTACCAATGTGAAGTCACTTAAAGGTGGAGTTGGGGAGATGTAGTCAGTGACAACCACTGTATAGTATTTCCACATAATAGACATAGATTGATAGATACACAGACAGTAAAATATACTAAAATTATCAGAATGTGATGAGGTTTTAGTATTACATGTTTTAAGTGTAATTTAGTTAGTTGTAGGTTTATATAATTTAATTTTTTAAATAACCGTGTTTAACAAAATTCCTGAAAATTTAGCAATCGGCTCTCACAGGCCAGTACCTGCCAGGTTTGGCAAACCATGAAACACCTTGTTTCTCGATGGGAATTAAGGAACCATGGAAGAGGTCCCCACCTCTATCGCAATCCCAGGAAGCAAGGAACTTAGGGGTCCTGGTCACACTGGAACTCACAACGTCTCTCTCGGTTTTTCTTTATTTTCTTTGTGCGTCCGTGGATCTTGCTACTTTCTGGTGCAGCATTCTCTATACAGTATTTCTCACAGAATCCATTTTCTTCTCCATGTTTCCTCTGTGGCTCTCTTTGGTATTGATGTCATTTGTTTGTTTCTATTTCCCTGTGTCTTTTACTCTAATTGTCTTCCACGTGTTCCGCTTTCCCTTTTCCCATCCATCAGCACAAAACTTTTCAGCTGCCATTTTCCATGGGTTTTTGCCAATCTTCCCCCTCTTTTTTCTTTTTTTTTAACATAGTGGTGGTGGCTTATGTTTAAAAGGAGGCCACAGGAATCCATGTCTGTCAGAACTGTGAGGAAACCTACAGCAGACAGACTTCTGGGGCATTTTCTTCCTAATTTTCTGATACTCAATACAGCATTTGAATGAACTCAACACTCAGAGAGGGGGAAACTCTACAGGATGTATCTTAAGTGAGATCCTTGGGGTAGCTGCCCATTTAACGGGATTTCATCAGTGAGAAAAGCATAGCACAGGAGGAACTGGTGGAAAAAGTTAGTAAGCCCAAGAGAAGGTCCATGACCCCACTGGCTCATGCACTCTGAGACTCTGAGCTGATCTCTGCCCCATCCCGCTGTCCAACAGGAAGTCTCTCTGGACTCCTTGGCCTCAACAGAGTTGAGGGAGGCAGGGGGGGTGAGGGACAGGGAGACCAGCTCTCTCAGGTTGTCTTTACACCTAGACCCGCTCTGCTGTCATTTCTGCCCATTTTCACAGACAGCACTCTGTAGCTGCTACCTTCTCACAGAGTTGCAGGTGGGAAGTGAGATGCAATACCTCGGCCTCCTAGCCCCACCCCTACCTGGAAATTTTTCTGCACCCCGACTTCAGCCCAGGAAGGGTCTACCTGGCAGTTCACCTGTGCTCTTTTCTCCTCCCCAAATCTCAGCAACAGACTCTCTAGGATAAAAGCCCTGGTTTGTAGTGTTTGCCAACTTCTATGGTGAACACACTGCTACCACGGTTGATTTCAAGCTACTGAACGTGGAGTTGAGAAGACACGTCCACAGTCAGTTCTCAGGAACAGGTGCAGGCCCGCTCAGGCACACCCCTGGATGTTGAGGTCACTGGCTATTGATGGTCAAAGCCAAACTTTCAGAATTTAAAATCCTTCTCTGTCTTAAACACCCAGCTCTTAACAACAGAAGCCTTGGCTTTCAAGACTTTTCCCCTTGCTGTGCACCTATTTTATTTTACCTACTTTAGAATTCTGAGCTAAGACTGTCTCTTTGTCAGCTCTCTCCTGAGGGTAGTGCATTTAGGATCCTACCCCTGTATCCCCAGTGGTAGGAAAAGGTCAATGGGTACAAGAAAGCCTGGAGAAAGAGAAACCTCAATTATTATTTCAAAATATTATCCATCATACACTGATAACTTTTTTAGTGTTTGAAAGAGCAACTGTACTGCCAATAGAGGCTACATTAAGAAACCTCTATCAAACTTGGTATGAAATTAGAGGAAAGGCCGGCTACTAGCGCTCTCCTTGAATGAAGGAGGGAGGGAAAGTGTAGGGAGAGAGAGGGAGAGGGTGAGGGAGAGAAGAGAGAGAGATAATGGAAACGGAGGGAGGAAGGGGAAGTAGAGGGACAGTAGGAGGAAGAAAATTCCCAAAGTTACCAAAAATGTGATATATTTTGTTTACATTTAACAAATCAATGGTTTTAGCACGCGCACTTGCTAAGTACAACTGTATGCCTAACCTCATTTGAAGCTGTCGTAAGACTCAATCAGAGTTCTTGCAGAAGGTGAGGCCCAGGTCCCGAGGGGCCCTCCCTAAACACCCACCAGGGGCTCTGCAGCTCGTGGCCACTGGGGGAATGGGACTGGCATCTAGTCAAAGCTCAGTCGTGGTTCCCACTGCCTCCCCTCTTCCCTGACCCTCCTGAGACCTAGGGGCAGAGTTTTGTACCCCACCCCAGCTTCCAATCTGGTGGGAGACCCTGGCAGTGAGAGAGCTGTGGTGCAGATGCTCTGGTCCTTTGATGCCTGACCCTGAGGTGTCTAAGACCCCGCCTGTTAAATGAAAGGTAAGAGAATCTTAAACATCAGTATATCTTCTGATCACTTGCAAATTGTCTCCTTTCCCCTCCCTCTTACTCTGACAGACAGGAGACTGTCTGAGGCACCTCAAATTGTCTTTCACTTTAAACAGTGAGAAATAATTAAAAGAAGTGACAAAGATGTCAGATTCCAATTAATCTAACCACTGATTCCTTTGGGAGCCTGCGAATCAGGCACCAGGCCCAGGGACTTCTCTGTCTACTAGCTGCATGACTTTGCAAAAGTTGCTTGGTATCTCTTAGCTGTGGTTCCCTCATTTGTAGTGGAAATGATGCTTACACTGTAAGGTCAATGTAAGGAGTAAGTGACATTTTATGTAAAAGAGTGATATGCAAATTAGTGGGTTTTATTTTGGCTTGTTTTTGTGCCCTTTGATTGTTCCCCTCTCCAGTGCCCCCTATCTTAGTCCTTTCTCTAAAAATAGTCACTATTAGCAATATACTATATATGCTTCCAGGCTTTTCTCCTAGGAGTTGCCCATAGAAAAGATATCTGTGTGTATGTGTTTTAACATAAGCGATGTATCTGTTGTTTCACTTAACAATACGGCTTAGACAATTTTTTATGTCAGTACAATTAGGTCCACCTCATTTTAGAAAATTGCAGCGTGGTCTTCCATAAAAGGGGTGCACAATTTTTTATTTAGCCATTCCTCCTTTTATGAATATTTCTGTTGTTTTGAATTTTTCACTGTTATAAATAACATTACAACAGGGAAGATCCTTGTACTTGCTTCCTTCAGCACATCTCATGGTTTAAGTTTCTCTCTGGAGTAGCTATTAACAGTAGAACTTTGGGCTGATGGGTTATAAAAAGTGACCTCTTAAGTGGCTGTACTCACACCCATATTCCCTCCAGCTGTGTATGAGTATACTGAACGAATCTGAATTTCCTCCATTAAAGTGAGGTTGACCTAACATTGTAAAGCAATTCTACTCCAATATAGATGTTTAAAAACATATATTCACTCTCTAATGTACAGTTGAAGGAGAAAAAATAAAAAGATGCCCAACTGTAAAAAAAAAAAAAAGTGAGGTTGGGCACCAGTTTACATAAATGTTGATCATTTTTATTTTTTCTTCTGTGAATTACCAGTTTATACCCTTGGCCCATTTTCCAATTAGATCTTTTTTCTTCCTTTAAAGGATGCGTTAATTCTAATCCTTTGTTTTTTGTTGTTGTTCGTCAAAACTAGAGCTCTATACAGACCATTGTTATCATTATTCAGCAATGATTTCCTCAAAGACAGAGATGCATTTTGTTTATGTTTTAGCCACAGCATCAGCAAAGAGTCTCACCTAGAACTGCCCTCCATGAATGTTAGTGGACTGAATTATTGAAAAAGCCGCTTCTGTCGGTCAGAAATCATACTAATTGTTTTGACGATCATGTAAAATGGGAATTGGTTAAGCGGGTTTTGAAGTGCAAAAAGATCAGGCAAGAACACGAGGTCGCACAGATATACTCACTGCAGGAAGCAGCTTCCACCCTGGGGTGGGCGTTAGTAGAACCTGGAGCCAGAGGAGGGGTCGGACTGGTGCTGGTGTTTCTGAAGCGAGTGCCAGGGTGGGAAACCTGGAAACTGGAACTTCAGGCTTCTAGAATCAACTGTAGCGGCCACGGTGGAGGCTGCTGGGGTGATAAGCAGTACAGGAAATGGGCAGCGCCGTCCTCTAGCGCCCCCTTTGGCAGGGCTGAGTACAGCAGAGGTTGAGCTGACAGCGTAGTAACTGGGATACCTCTTAAATCAGGGGACTTTTGCCTATGGGTGAAGATGCCCAGGGCTATGCTTTGATGACTTCCTCCCTCTTTTTACATTGCCTGAGAGTGCTCAAAGGAAATGTGAGTGTGGCACATGAGCATCACAAGGGTCTGAGGCACTCGGAGCCCTGCCTGGACGAGGCCACCCTCATCCAGCGCAGGGAATCACACGCACATCCACACGGAGAAATCCACTCTCACCCCGCAGGCCAGCGCAGGAGGAATTGGGAGAGCGCACTGGCTGTGGCTCAGACCTCACAGCCGGGACCCTGGGGGGAAGATACAGAGAGGCCCTTTACGTCTGTAGGAGGCACGCACATCCCGCTGGTGATCTGACCCGGCTCCCAGGGCAAACGCCGGACGCTGGCCTCAGAGGATTTAATGACAAGGAGAAATAGAGAACTTTCGGTGATTTCTTACACCCCTGCCTACCCCTGCTCCAAAGAAACACTGGTTATGCTGAGGCTGGGAGAAAACTTTCTTGTTAGTAAGACATTAACTCCCTGGCTCAAACCTGAGATCTGTGTTTTCCTTTTGAAGCCAGAATCTAAATGAAAGTGTTCTTTCCTGCATGCCTCTTCAGCTGATGTGGAACAGTTATCGCCGACCTATCGCACTGCTGCAGACAGGTAGATAACAGATTGCCACGTGGCTCAGGAAAGGAGGATAAATTTCCACTACTCCACGAAGAGTAACCATCTGCAGACACAGCTCTGATTCCCCCAGAAGGAAGTCAAGAATAGACGGAGGAGAGGCTGTACTAACTTCTCATCTTAGCTGCCATGCCCTTCCAAATGCTTTGCATCTCTCTCTCATGCCCAGGCAGGTAACACTATTCAGCACTATCATCAACAGAATCCACCCTGGGGGTTATAGTAAAGGACAGTGCTGACTTCTGCTCCCACCCCGCTTCTACCTCTTTGCAACAGGTAGTGTCCCCTCAGACCTCTGGGGAGTATGATGTGCTTTCCTGCTGGCCCCTGGCTACCTGGCACCCTGACCCCCACCCCAGCCCCACCCTGTGGTCAGGTCCTCTCTTCCTGGGCAGAGTTTTGTGTTCCAGACCATTCTCTCACTTCATCCTCCCAGTGAACCATAACCAGTTTCCTATCTCAGTCTACTAGGTCTCTGTTCTCTGTTTCCCAAGAGCTTGACTGGTTATCTCAAAAGGCAGGGATGGGAGGGAGTGCTGCAATTCAATGCAAAACAGAAATTGGAGGTGGAGCCTTTCTTCAGAGCATGGGCGTAACCTACGTTAAGTGTTAGCTACAGTGAATTCCACCAAATTCTGTGGACCCCCATGGCAAACCAGCACCTCCACTACTCCCCGAGTTCAAATGGTGAGTGGATCATTGATGAGCATTGTGTTACAGCAGCTGGGAGAGTACCTACAGGCACTGTCGATTACAATGGAAGCTAATGAGACTCAACAAAGAATGGGTAAGATCAGCCACCTGCACGCAGTAGCAGCGCACTTCAGAGCTGTAAACGCAGGCCAGCAGCTCTGCCAAATACAGTCAGGAGACAAGCAGATCAAGAGAAGGAGGTGTCTTTAGAGTTTGGGCCTGGTGCATCCTGAGGACAGGGACTTTTTTAAAATGACCTATTTTATCACATCATGACTGACTGCCTGTTAGAAGGATGGTGCTCTGTATGAATTCTAGAACTGGGAGAGGAAGCCAAAGAGTAACTACTGGCCAGTGTTTATCCTGTGCTGCAAATACTATTTGACAGGTCACTGGGTCAAATAAAAGCCAATATTTACAGGACACTTACTATATGTGCCAGGCCAGAGGTAAGTGAGCTTTATGTCCACGCTCTCATTTAATCCTCACAAGCACATGATGAGGTAGATTTATCCATCAGCCTTTTGCGAGTTTGATTACTGGGGATCAGTCTCCCAAAGCCTGATTTGCTCTTGGGGATCTGATGAAACTGAGTATCTGAACTTGCAAAGCTAAGAGTTGGGATCGTGGTGACTCTGCTAACCTACGGCCACCCTGAGGGTGCCGGGCCGAAACAGATGGCTTGACTCTCTTAAATTTCTTGATTACCAAAGAGATCACCTGTTGCACCCCTTGGTTGACCTGGGCAGCTAATCAAAGTCGTGCTTTCCTTGCAAGATGTGAGGCTCCAAATGTGCAAAACCCAGGTTGGAACAGAGACGTGATACATGGAGTTCAAACACGACAGTCTCTGCAGAAACTCAAACTGTTTCCATCATACGTGTTACTTTCATGCTTTATTTTCAGAAATAGAAACATAATGCATTCCACCAGAGACAGGTGATATGTCTCAAACAGCTTGCAAGGGACAAAAGTGGGTGTGGGGTGGAGAACGCATTGGCAAAGATTCTAACTGCCCAGGAAAGGAGAGGAATCCCCTCTCCCCGCACCCCCCAAAAAACCGGCATCTTGATGGAAGATTTGAAACCTGAACCATTGATATTATAATCTTACTACAAAGTGTAAATATCTAAAAGGAGAGAATTATAATCATTCTGACATTATACAGCTTTCAGCCGAATTTCAGACTGAGCTGATGACTCCTGAGCTGACTGCCTGTGGCATGCGGAACACCCATCCACTGCCCTCACATAATCTAAACCAGCAGGGGCAGGAGGGGCTGGCGTGCTGTTATTGCACTAAGGTGAAAGTGGCTGGTGAAGTGGGTCTGGTTTGGTAATTAAACACTTTATTGTAGCTCTCAAATGTAAAGCCAGGCCCGGCAACTTTCTTTGCTAGTAAAATATTCCTACCTTCTTCCAGATACCGATATTCATCTAAGAGGTATATGCTTACAGTAACAAAAGTATAAAATGTGGGGATTGAAGATAAAACTTGTACATGGTACATACCTATGACCTGAAAGACAGTGACTGCCTCCAAATGTATACATCTGGATGAATGAATGGAGACCCCAGGATGCTGCATCGACATGGATATATTTTTAAACTATTAAATGTATATATATTTATAGTTCATTTATACATATTTAGTATATACATTTTAAAAACACTCCTTTTCCTTCCAATCCATGTCTCCTTGAAATTCATGATGATGCAGTATCCTGGGGTCCTCATTCATTTATCCCTCCCCTTTCTCCTCAGTCAGATAAGATTATAAACAATGAGCATAGTATTCGTGGTATTTTAGTTTAAGGATATGGGGAGGGGTACAAAAGGGCATCTATTTCTAAGACTGTCTCCGCACACAGGGACAGAAGCCTTCCAACAACTATTCCGACTGTCTCTTTCAATCAAACCAAGCCTGGTGATCTGTCCTCACCCCAGTGTGATTGGAACTTCTAATCCTACCAGCTCATCCTGGCTGTGTGGACAGAAAACGTCGATCAGTCTGACCAAAAGCTATACCCAGAGTAATTCTGGGAATTTTCCTGTTGCAATTATTTTAAGTAGCAGTTTCAGAAGGTTGGCAATGACAAATTGAATGAAAGTTTGGATGAGTCTGTGGATCAGTGAAAATAACTTATAGGCAGAAAATGTTTTTTTTAATTTTACATTTTTTTAGATTTTTAAAATGATTATTAAAGTAATACAACTCATTGCAGAAAATACAGCAAAGCACAAAGAAGAACGAGAAGAATCAACAATAAGTCTCCTCCGACCTTGGCTGTGAACAGCTTTTTCAACCTAAAGCTAAATGAATCTGGAGCTAAATGAATCTTCCAGGATCAAGAAATGTCCTTAAGTGTTCTGGCATCTGCCCTTCACTCCAAGAGTTGCCCATCCACAGTCCCAAAACCCATGTTGACCCTTCCTGCGCCAGCCTTAGTCTTGGGCAGAATTGGTAGCCCCTATAAAGTGAGTGTCCAGGGTCCCCAAGGAGGCTTCTGCCCAGATATACTGTTTCAATCTGCTCCCCAGAACCAGAACTCAGGAAACAGCACTTGTTATTTCACAGTGAAATTTGGCTAAGTATGTATACTCACTGCCTTACACTCATTCACACTAAAATGTAAATAAGGTCTGTGTGATGTTTCTACAAGGAGAAAGGGGGATACCCCAGAACTCTAGGCATCTGAATTAGGAAGCAGGATGCCATGAAAGACAGTCCTCATTCAGGAATGAGCCATTCTAATGTCAGGCAGCCCTTCTTTTTTTTTTTTTTTTTTTTTTTTTTTTTTACACGGGCCTCTCACTGCTGTGGCCTCTCCCGCTGCGGAGCACAGGCTCCGGACGC
>NW_006773947.1:2438255-2441625 GCF_000442215.2 Lipotes vexillifer | reverse complement strand
CTTGCGTTATGCGGGCCTCTCACTGTTGTGGCCTCTCCCATTTGCGGAGCACAGGCTCCGGACGCGCAGGCTCAGTGGCCATGGCTCACGGGCCCCGCCGCTCCGCGGCATGTGGGATCTTCCCGAAACGGGGCACGACCCCGCGTCTCCTGCATCGGCAGGCGGACTCTCAAGCACTGCGCCACCAGGGAAGCCCAGGCAGCCCTTCTTGTTAGTGACTTTTTTAAAGCCTAAATGGATCCTGTCGTAACCTGAAACACGGCCATTCTTTGAACAAAAGCCACCTAAGGGGGCTTGTCTTCCAGTGAATTGCGCTATGGTACCTCCATCACCTGGGAAAGCTGGCCTGGCACACAAAAGTCAAATCACAGACATCATTTCTTTTCTACCTTCTCCTCCGTTGAAAACAGCCTCTTTGTCTCACGTTTCCTAACTGTTCAAGTGAATTCAAAATACGAGGGAGTTCTATCAGGCCAAGCTGTCCAGTTTCACATGAGAATTTCTCATCTTTCCAAAGCTCACAGACTTCTCAGTTTGTTTTCATGTTTGAATTAGACATGGTTTTGGGGTCATTGAACCCCAAATTAATTAAATCCCTTAAATTATCTTTGAGAAAGAGTCATCGTGTGTATTTATTAAATAAAATTATCTAGTGTCTTCTTTCAGATGCTTTTACAATGAACAAATTCCCTTGTTTCCTGGGAATTCTTTGATGTTCCAAAAGCTTCTGGCACATTTTACATGAGACGTTTCTAGGTTCTTCCCTAGAAACAGGAAGTTGACAAAAAGCTCCAAACATTTATTTTAGTTCCCAAAATTGGTATGGGAAATGTCCAATAGGTTCTAAAAATAGTAAAAGCCCTTCAACATGAATTTGGTCTTTATCAAAAGAGTCAATGGATTTAAATTTTGTCTGAAATTTGTCCAAAACCCACCTGGTTAGGTTTGGAGACAACTTCCCACTCAATATTCTTAGCCATGAAAATATTACACCTGGAAAATTGCTTTATTTCAGTTCCTTGATAGGATAAATGATTACAACAACAACAAACATTCTTGTCAATAAAAACTCACTGTCACTGAACCATCCTATCCTCTCTGTTATAACAGGAATTGGCACATTACTGTCCCTGGGCCATATGTGCCTGGTTGCCTGTTTAGTTTTTTGGGTTTTTTTAAAATAATTTGTTGAGGTGAAATTCAAATAACAGAAAATTAACTGTTTTAAAGGAAACAATGCAGAGGTAATTAGTACATTTACAGTGTTGCACAACCACCACCTCTACCTAATTCCAAAATACTTCCATCCTTCCAAAGCAAAATCCTGTACCAAGGGTCTTCCCTGTGTGGCGCAGTGGTTAAGAATCCGCCTGCCAGGGGCTTCCCTGGTGGTGCAGTGGTTGAGAATCCACCTGCCAATGCAGGGGATACAGGTTCGAGCCCTAGTCTAGGAAGATCCCACATGCCACGGAGCAACTGGGCCCGTGAGCCACAACTACTGAGCCTGCGCGTCTGGAGCTTGTGCTCCACAACAAGAGAGGCCCGCGCACAGCGATGAAGAGTGGCCCCCACTTGCCACAACTAGAGAAAGCCCTCGCACAGAAACGAAGACCCAACACAGCCATTAATAAATAAATAAATAAATTTAAATCATATGGGCTTCTAAGAAGACCTCTGGGGGGAAAAAAAAAAAGAATCCACCTGCCAATGCAGGGGACATGGGTTTGAGCCCTGGTCCGGGAAGATCCCACGTGCCGCGGAGCAACTAACCCCGTGCGCCACAACTACTGAGCCTGTACTCTAGAGCCCACGAGCCACAACTACTGAAGCCCTCGCGCCTAGAGCCCGTGCTCCGCAACAAGCGAAGCCACCGCAATGAGAAGCCCGCACACCGCAACAAATAGTAGCCCCTGCTTGCTGCAACTAGAGAAAGCCAGCACACAGCAACGAAGACCCAGCACAGACAAAAAATAAATTAATTTTTAAAAAACGTCCTGCACCCATTAAGCAATGTCTCCCCATTCCCTCCTCCCCCAGTGCTTGGCAACCACCAATCTGTGTTCTGTCTCTACTTATTTATTTATCATTTATGTGAAATCTCCAGATTTATTTATTCTGGAGGTTTCCTATAAATGAAATCACACAATATGTAGCCTTTGTTTCTGGCTTCTTTCATTTAGCATAATGGTTTGGAGGTTCGTCCACACTGTGGCATGTGTCAGTACTGCATTCCTTTTTATGGCTGAATGATATTCTCTTGCATGTGTATACAAGGATTTGTTTACCCATTGATGGACATTTGGGCTACTTCCACCTTTTAGCTATTGTGAATAGTGCTGCTACAAACCTGTGTATATGTACTTGTTTGGGTCCCTGTTTTCAATTATTTTGAGTATATGTCTCGTAGTAGAATTGCTGGGTCATATGGTAATTCTATGTTTAACTTTTAGAAGAACTATCAAACTGTTTTCCACAGTGGCTACACCATTTTACTATTTTATTTTATTTACACTATTTTATTTATATACACCATTTTAATTCCTGCCAGCAATGTATGAGTTCCAATTTCTCCACATCCTTGTCACAACTTGTTGTTTTCCTTTTTTAAAAATTGCTATCGCCGTCCTAGTGTCATCACCTGTTTTTGTGAATAAAGTTTTATTGAGACAGCCGTGCCAATTCATTTACTTGTCTATGGCTGCTTTTGCTACAATGGCAGAGACTGTATGTCCCACAAATCTAAAATATTTACTATCTGGCCCTTTGAGAAAAAGTTTGCTGAACTCTATTTTAGAAGATTAGCCCTTTTTTTTCTTTGTCATTTTATTTCACAGCTCCCCAGAATAAGACCAAATAATACTGCTGTGACCTTGGGTGAGTTAACTTATTTTCAATCTTAAATTTCCTTATCTATAAAAAGATATGATAGGACTAATTGATTTCCAAGTTCTCTTCTGGAATTTTATAATAATCTGATAAACTATGGTACTTCCAAAATGGGTAATTAATTTGCAGTTTATGCTTTCTTATGTAGTCTGTAACTTGCTCAGCTATCTTTTGGCTTAAACAAATGCTTTCCTCTGTTATCTCTTTGATCTATTCATTATACAAACAGGGAACAGCAGTCAATGCCTAGCTCAGGGTTCTTTCTCTGTACCAAGTTGCAATGATGTGGTAGGGTTGTCTAGAAAGGTAGGAACAAACTATCAAGTGGAAATTCCTGGCTCCTCTAGTGAGGAGAAAAGGAATCCTGTCAAAACTGAATGGTGTCATTGACGGTTTCTTAAATACACAGCTGTGCCCAATTTAAGACCAAGTCCTCTTTCTCCATCTCCTCAGCCTGACGAGGATGGGGCAGGAAGAAAACAAA
>NW_006773947.1:2386651-2438014 GCF_000442215.2 Lipotes vexillifer | reverse complement strand
CCCCAAAAAAAAAAAAAAAAAAAAAAAAAAAGAGGAATGCTGAAGTTGAACACTTCATATTAATAACCTGTTCCCCGCGTGAGAAGGCTGGGAGACAGAGCAAGCTACCTAAGCGGGCACCTCGACCTGAACACGTTCACCAAGAGCTGGATGTGGACGGGCCACCAATTTTCAAAACGAAGAAACAAGTGAAGGGCCTGGCCCGTACTCACCAGGGAAATTCATTGCAGAACATGGATGAGCCTCTGCTGTCCTGGCTCCAATCCAGGAAAAGGAGGAACGGGGGCAGCGAGCGTCTGCTCAGGAGAGGAAAGGAGATATTTTGACCCATCTGAGCGGTTGTAACTCGTCATGGTGAAAGGTACAGGGGGACATCCTGCTGGTTTGACCAGAATCAACGTTGCCTGCCACGATCAGGAAGGACCCACCTGTCCACAGGTAACTATAAAACACACCTGGGCGCTCAGTCCCCGTGGGTCTCTAAGCTGGCCTGCGTGAAGCCGCACCATGGCCCGAGTACCATGTTGCGGGTACCTGACTGAAGCCCCTGGTGAACAAACTGCAAACACTCGGGAGAGGGCTCAGGAGGCTCATGTCCCTCCCTCCACACACAAGGGAGGAATCGGCAGGTGTCCTGGGCCAAGCGCGGGTGGTGCCCCAGCTGGCTTGGTCTCACCCAGCAGACCCACTTCCGTGGCCAGCAGCTTCCGCCTGTGTATCCCCTGCAGTCCCGCCAGTGCCCTTCAGAGTTGGGGTGAGGTGGCCAATGCCTGATATGGGGCTGTCACTACTATTTTGGAACACCCTCAACCTCTTGTTCTGAAATTGCTCAGTGTCACCAGCAAAGCCCACTGGGGTGGGGGGGTGGAGAATAAGACGGGATCTATTAGGTGATAAGGTCTAAGCTCCTCCTTTGTGCTACCTCTAGTTTCGCCTGCTCACGGGGGTGGGGGGGGGGCGCTCGTGCAGAGATGCTGCACCCTGCACTGCGATCCGGAGTGTCAGCAGCACAGCTGTGCCCTTCCCTTGAGAACCTGCCCCCTCCCCGCTGACGAGATCCTATAAAGCAGCCCGGCCCACGGCCTGGGGGAGACCTTGTGCTCTAGATCGCAATCCTGCAGCTAGCTCTCCATTCTTTGATCAAAGAATAAAGCTTTCCTTTGCTTCTGAACCCAACTTGGTCTGGTTCTATTGGTGCGAAAGACACCGGGCAGAAGGACCCCTGCTGGGACCCGACTTGAAAGGGTTGGTAACAAAAGTCCATTTTTTCCTGCTTTATTAAGGTATGATTGATTGACAAATAAAAATTGTATACATTCAGGTTGTATAATATGATTATTCTTTTTCTTTTTTAGGTGTACAATGGGGCTTAATATATGTGTCCATCATGAAATGATTACCACGATCAAGTTCATTAACACATCCATCACCTCACATAGTTACCATTGTTCTTCAAAGTTCATTTTTAAAATCCAGGGTCACCTGTTTCCCATTCCATGCACCTTGAATCTCTTTCTGGTTCCACTCTGCTTCCTCCCCACACTTTGCAAAAGCTATTTCCTCTGCTAGAAGGTGCAGGTCCTATTCTTTGGCCAACTTCTACAAACCTCTCAAGATCCAAGTCGAATGCCACCTCGTCCAGGAAGCCTTCCCCATTCTTTCCTGTCTCACTTTTACCATAGCATGGATTGTACTGGAACATGCTTCCCCTGTTACTTCTTCCTTCACAGCTAGTCTGAGTCTCTGGAGGACGAGCACTTGCACTCTTACCTCTGCTTCGCTCCCTTTAGCTCTGAGCCAGCATGCAGCAGGCACTCCATGAATGAAAGGATGAAGAAATGAATGAATGAAGTGCCTTCCTCCAAAGCTGAGCTCTGCCTGCTGCAGTTCCTCAGAAATCCCTTCCCTTGTAGTGGGGGAGCCTCTCCCTCTGAGTGCTCTGTCCCTGAGGCCCCCCCTCACACACCGGATGCTCAGGGATTCAGCACACCTCCCTGCTGAGGCTCTGGGAGCGGACTCTTCTCATGGGTGCTTTTTGAAAGAGAGTATTGTCTCTGTTATACTGCTGGGCTGCTGTGAGCCTACGCTGTCCTCATCTGGCTTTTCCTACCTCCGTTAAATGGTCATCACCTGCTCAGTCTCTCAACTGGAAACGCTTGCATGATTCTTTCCCTGAGTTTTCACCCCCACCAGTCACCAAATCCTTGTGATGCCGCCTCAGTCATTTCTTTTCAATTCTCCATCAATCGCCTGCTCTAGAGGAGGCCACGGATGAATGGGGAGGGTCTCCTAACTGCTCCCCCTGCATGAACCTATCCCCCCACCGCAGCATCTGAACGTACTGCCTGAGGGAGTCTCTTCCAAACCAGTCCAACCACATTGCTCTTCTCCTTAGTCGCCCGGACCCTGGCCCTGGGGATGGTCCAGGCTCCAGAGCACTGCACGTCCCTTCCGCGCAGCCTCATGTCCTCCCCAGGCAGCCTGTACCACGTGCAGCCCTGAGCACTCACCAAGTCCTGGAAGCTCTGGGTCTTCTGTGACTCTGGCCTTTGCCTTTGTGGTGGTCTCTGTTTTGCCCTTCCTCGCACCCCTCCCTGGCTCAAAACCCGCTCTCTGTGTGGAGGGCCCCCCAGGCCTCCTGCAGCTGAGCCACCCCTCCTCCTTCCACTAGTGTCACCACTCGCCACTCTGCACGCCCCTGCAGTATGGCTCTGTCCCCGGTTACACGTAAACTCCCCGAGGGCAGTGTCCTGCGTGCTTCACTCACCTCAGGATCCCTAACAGCTCATTCCATGATTGGCCTTTAACGTGAACATCTAAATCAGCTGGGTCCTTGGCCTTAGGCAGGCCTGACTGCTGTCAGAGGTTAAGGGAGCAAAGGGAGAAAAACAAACATATTGAATACCTGCCTTGTGCCAGCTAAGGGTCAGCCACATATCTGCTAGTTTTGCATGTGAAACAGCATCATATCAAGCCCACCCCGACCTAGCATTGGTGATGGAAGCTGAGAGGGGTGAGGGGAGAGCTGGATGATGGTAGCAGCTGGAAGGCAACGGAGGGCAGCAGCCAGTGATAAAGGGGCACCCAGGCAACACTTGGTAGAATTACTGCACTCCTGGTTCTGTCTGCTGTGCAGCAATCACCAAGCAGGAGCCCTGTCTCACTCTGGCAGGGCACAATAGTGTCCCCTTCCTGGCTGATCCCTTGTGAGAGCATCATGGTATAATGGAAGGGGCAGGGGCTTCAGAGCCACGGAGACCTGGGCTCAAATCCCAGCTCAGCTATTGCTAGCTGTGTGATCTCAAGCAAATTACTTAACCTCTCTGATCTTCAGACTCCTCTCCCAAAAAACAGAAATTAAAAAAAAATTATCACAGTATTATTTATTCCTAGAACAAATATTGTTCTGAGTCCTCATTTGTATCATCTCTGATCTAGTCAGTGGGAATACTGTAGTTCCCAATATAATACGTACTTAAATATTAGTTTCTTTGCCCTCTGCTATTTATTCCCCAGTCAGAAGCACAGAATCCTTAGAGAAATCCCCTCCATTCTTTCTTTCCTCCAGTGCACATTATTCCATCCTCCAAGTAAAGATCATCTGATGATAATAGTAACACCCAACACTTACGAGGTGCTTCCTATGAGCTAGGCATTATTGAAAGTACTTAGATTTACTAACTTAATGCTCAAAACACAGATTGGTTTTACAAGTAAGGGAAAAAAAAGGCACAGAGAAGATAAGGAATTTGTCAAGGTCACACAGCTAGTGAATGATGGAGCTGGGATTTGAACCTGGGCACCCCAGTTCAAGTCCACAGCCTGAGCCAATACATTAGAGATTAGACATTTCAGCCCCTCTGGATGACAGTGTCTTCAGAGCTGTCTTTCTTCCCCATCCCTTCTTTTCTTTTCTCTTTTCCTCTCTTCTTTTCCTCTCAACTGAAGAAACCGAAGGTCACTTTGGACAGGGTTAGATGACATGCTCAAAGTTACACAACTCCTTGCAGCATTTATCCTGACTCCCGTTCCTGTGCCCTTCCTATGACACTGTGCAACACTAGACGATCAGTATGAAGGCAAATGGCTGAAATTAATGACCATTTTGAGTAAATAACTTATATGACTTTATCCTCCCAGTTAAAACAATCATTTGCACGTATCAAATCTGATGGTAAAAAATATATATATTTCCATTAGATAGCATTATGTTTCTTTTACTTTAATACCGATCTGAAAAGCATGCTTTGTTTTTGCTAGCGTTGTTTGAATTTCTGCCCCCATAAATATTTGCACTGTTGCCTTAGTTTTAATTAGTTTCTGGTGTTTTCCTTGGACTGGTTTTACGATGGGATGGGAGTGGAGTATTTACAGTCTGACCTGCCATCTGTGAAGCTTTGCATCCCCAAGCCACCGTAGCCACAGCTCAGAGATGACATCGATGTACAGTCAAAACAAGCCAGGGGTGTTCGTGAGCAAGGCAGTGCCGTGTCTCAGCTGCTAAGTGACCCTGAAACACCCAGAGGCAGCCAGCACATAGGGACACTACAAACAAGCCTCCCCCGAAACTTCCAGAACTTTGCCCTTGAACTGACTCAAGGTCACCACAATCCAGAAGCTAATTCCAGGAAGAATTTGTTCTTGGGTCAAGGGGGTACTGAGCCCAGAGGAGATAAGAGACTGAATAGATGCCATTGAGAAACTGGAGCAGAAGTCTACAGAGGCTGGTGTAGGTGATACATGAGACATTGTAGGAAGAACACTATTTGCAGATAGAAGAATTTCCCAGCTTATCTGTGTGAGTTGATGAACTCCTCTGAGTTTCGATTTCCTCATTTGTGAAATGGGGCTAATAAAACTCATCTTGCTGGTCACCTAGGGATCATATGAGGAAATTAGGTAAGTGAGATCAATCTGAAAACTATAAAGTGCTCTAGAAATATGATGAATTGTATTATTGCTGTTCTGTAATGTATAGGCAAAGGAAGTGGAGTTTCACTGGAAGAACATATATAACAGTGATTTCCACTTAAATGCACCAGAACCAATGATGCAATTCATTATGAGATTTCTACTGCATTTTTAAACCCAGGGGAAGCTTTGCAAGCATAAGATAACAAGAACAGAGCAAGGTAGTGTTAGACGGAGACTTGGCATCTGCACAGACCCTGAGTGCTCCAGACACATGGAGGAGGGTGAGGCAGGTGAAATGTACAGCCTGGGAAGGGCTGGCTCCCCCATGTGCACAAGGGGGGACCTGGGACAGTCACTGGGCCGCTGCTCCAGCTTACCTGCCAAGGCAAATGCCAGAGACTGCTACAGGCTGAACTGTGTCCCCTAGCTGCATGTGTTGAAGCCCTAATACCAAAGGTGATAGCATTTGGAAATAAGGCCTTTAGGAGGTAATTAAGGTTAAATAAGGGCATAAGGGTGGGGCCCTAATCCAATAGGATTGGTTGCCTTGTACAAAGAAGAGATCTCTCTTTCTCTTTCTCTCTCTCTCTCCCCTCTCCCTCAGACGAAAGGCTACATGAGGACAAAGTAGCCACCTTCAAGCCAGGAAGAGAGGTCTCACCAGAAACCAAACCCTGCTGGCACCTTGATCTTCAACTCTGCAGCCTCTAGAACTGTGAGAAAATAAATTTATCTTGTTTAAGCCACCCAGTCTGTAATATTTTGTTAGGCAGCCCTAGGAGACTAAGACAGTGACAATATCTTTATTTTCATTTTACAACTAAAAAGAAAATCAAGTTTTCTTTGAGATATATTAATCTCTGCCACTTCTACCTATATACCCAATGAAAATGAAGAAAAAATCCAATGGAAAATCTTACTGGGTACCATTTTGTCTTAAGATAACAGACTGGAGAAAAAGTGTAATTTCAAGGTAAATTCTATCCATCAATTCTTATCAGAATCCATCTGCTCTTTTAAGAGTTCACTAAATCATCGGATGTCAGGGTTGCAAAGATCTTAAGTGTTACTGTCTAGTCATCCACCAAAGTTTTGATTTCAGTCCTCTAGTGGAGAGGCTAAAAACTCACGTGTTGGATTTTGACCACCTGAGACCATATCCTGGCTCTTGCATTTCTTGGCTGTGGAAATCTAAGAAACTTAAAACATCTCCAAATCCCAGTTTCCTCATCTATAAAAAGGAAATAATAATAATAACAATAACACATCTACCTTGGGCTTCTTGTAAAGAGGAAATGAAATAACCTACCCCCGTGTAGTGTCTGGCAGCTAGTAAGTGCCCAGTTAATGTTAACTATTACTGTCTATCTTAGAAAAGTTAGATAGAAAATATGAAATACTCTGCAATCAAGTTAAAGCCAGACCTCCCATTTGGGAGTCACCCCTGGCACTCTATACCCACTCAGTAGCCAGCTATTGATCTGTAAAGTCGGTTACATATTTATCAGTTAGAATGAGGGGAAGGAAAGGTATTAGAGAATGACAATAAAATCCATTTAAGGAAATCCAATTCAGTAAATCCTTAAGACAAGTGGAGCCATTGTGCACATGGCACAGAAAGGTATTATTTCTGCAAATACCGCCCCTTCAAACACTTTGCTCTTATGGTGTTTGAAGGGGATGTCAACATGGGGCAGGCCCCTCCCCAGATTGGAGTATGGGTGACCCTGGGGGATGCAGGGGACACCAAAGGCCACAGGAAACAGATATGGCCCAGCTTCCTGGAGCCCCGATTGAACGAAGCAGAATGCAAACATTTGCATGATTTTTTAAAGACAAAATATGGTACTTCCAAGAACTTTCTGGTATGCCTTATTCCGTTTCCAGCCGTGCCTCCAGTTGGGCAGGGGCTGTGAACTCTGCTCTGCCAGGGGGCTCTGGGGTAAAAGAAGAGCCCAGACAAGGAGGCTGCTCCCCCGCAAGCCACTGCTTCCCTGGATCACCCCAGCAGCCTCCTCCTTTCCAGCACCGTGATCTTCACAAGCCCAGCGGGCACAGCCCATCCTCCCCGGAGGAAATACGTTCAACACCTCCCTCTGGCCTACGGGGTGAAGTCCACGTTTCTTTAACTTGGTACAAGACCCCTCACAGCCTGACTCCCGACAAGCGTATGATGTCCGCTCCCACCTGCGACCCCTGTGCTCCAACCTGCCTTCCCGGTGCCCCCTCCCCCAACAGCTCTGCGATCTCATTCAAAGGCCCCTCCTGTGCGATGCTTTCTCTACTCTCCCCTCCTCCCCGCCGCCACGGTGCTCAGAACGCGGAGCACATGCTAAATACTGTCTATTTAACCACCAGTGTTAACTGGCTCTTAAATTAGGATTTAACTGGCTGTACTGCTGACTACAGTTTTGTTCTCCTTCGCTTTTCTAATTTGCAGAGAAATTTTCTGCATGAAGTCGAATTGCTCTTTTGAAATGAAATCTCAGCAGATTTTCTTATTTCCAGACAAAATTAAAACAGGAAGTGAGAGTCCGAAGTGTGCTCTACTGTGACAAAAGTCACATTACGAAACCAAAGTGTCCTCATCGCCAGTCTCCCCAGGGGCAGAATACGTTCCAGGGCTCCCAGCTGAGACTCCCATGAAATTCACTTCAAGAGGTTCTCGGAGGCCCTTATTTCACTCCAAGGCCTGGGCAAAACGTCGCAGGGTTTAGAATGCCAAAGAAAGCCCCTCTAGGCTGGCAGTCAGATCGTGGGAAGACAGGGGCTGCAGAGAGCCAGGCTGGGGGCCAGCTGAAGCTTAGAAGACACAAAAGTGTTTCTTTCATTAAAAAAAAAAATCTTTTGTGGAGGAAGTCCTGTGTCCCCAAGCAAGTTCTGACTTCACTAAAACAGCTGAGCTAATCTCTGCCATCCTCTTCCAGAAAGAGGGGGAAGCCTGTTTTCTCTCCACACCAGGGCACAGTGAATTGACAATGAGTTCTGTTCGTCTCTTAAATAAATAACAAACCAGACTCTATTCACGTTCACCCCAATTTCTCAGTAGAAAACCAAAACTGCTGTCCTGACATCACCGGCTCCCAAATGCTGCTGCTTCTGGTTTTGTCTGATCTTGTTCATTTATTTTGTTGTCGTTTTGTTTTTCCCACAGCTGGCAGTGAACAATGACCAATAAATTAATGAGCAGAGAAAAAGAAATCGACAACCGTTCTGGGAACACAGGAGCATGCCAAAGTCAACAGGGAAAGCTGTGGGACCGAGCCCTTTTCGCCCATTCTTATAAACATGCAAATACTTTACCCTGTCCTGAACTCTACAGCAGCTCATTCATTTTTGTTGTTGTTGTTTTTGTTTTGTCATTCATCCATTCATCTAACAGTAACTGAGCTGTTACTGTGTTGAAAGTCAGCCACTAACACAACTTTAGCGGCTCTTAAACTTTACTGTTTCACAGTCACCCCGATGACTTGCTAAAATACAGATTGCTGGCCCAGGACCCACCCCTGAGTTTCCAGTTGTGTAGCAATGGGGTGGAACCCTGGAATTTGCATTTCTCAAAACTTCCCAGGTGGTGCCGAGGTTACTCGCCCCAGGAGCACACCGTGAAAAGCACTGCATGAATATATCCACCACCAAATCCCTAGAATGCCCAGAAGGTATAGAATATGCTCAGTAAATATTCATTAAGCTGAACTGAAGCCGCTTTGAGAAAATCCTGGATTCTGAGATAACAGATTGGTTTGTATAAATATTTACACGTTTTCCCAGCTGAGACAGAGACCCAAGTGAACAAGAACAACTATATAAAGCAGGGCGCTCTCATTTATGGATCACATGTTAGGTTGAGGACAGAGTATACTGCAGCTGACTTATTGATGAACTGACCTAGGTGTGGACACCTTGGAGATTATTAAGTAAAACAGGAAAATCATTTTATCATCTTGACCACGTGCCCCTGCAGTCGCCTCCTTCTTTTCCTCCTTCCCTCTTAGTCCTCTTTCCCCCTTCACCGCCTTCCACCTCTTCTACTCCATCTCTACAAGGCTATCAGCTAATATTTGTACACATACTTGGAGTTCCTCGAAGAGAGAAACTGTATTGATGCCAAATGAAATAAATAATTTCTCTGTTCTTTAAGAAGGTAGACAGGGCAATATTATCATCCAAAAAAAAAAGTTTTCTTTATAAGGTCCTGTTTATCAAACTTTAGGGTAAACAAAAAGTCGTTTTTTTTTTAACGACCTCGAAGGCCATAATCTAAGGTGATTTGTGGCATGGGTTTCCCAGTTGGCTATTTTAAGTAATACTCTTAAATGTATAACGGTGGCATGTTTTCTATAAATAGCATCGTATCAAGTGACCTCTTGTGTTCTTGGGTCCGCTCACTATTGTCAAGTTATTTTATTGATATTCACCAAGTAGCAAACTTGGAGAATCATAAATTATATGGGCTTATAATTTAGTTTCTGTCCCCTCTTGGTTATCTTGCAAAGAGAGAAAAGTAAGTTCATAATTCTTACAACTTCAAAAACATGGATATAGTGGGAAGCAGCCGCATTGCACAGGGAGATCAGCTCCGTGCTTTGTGACCACCTAGAGGGGTGGGATAGGGAGGGTGGGAGGGAGACACAAGAGGGAGGAGATATGGGGATGTATGTATATGTACACCTGATTCACTTTGTTATACATCAGAAACTAACACACCATTGTAAAGCAATTATACTCCAATAAAGATGTTAAAAAAAAAAACACGGATAAGTCATTCTGATCGTGGTATTTGTCAGTCTATGTGAGTCTAATCCTTTTTATTTTATCGATTTCAAGGCTGCTTTATTAAGCATATCAGTCGAGATTTTAAATTGCAAGCAACAGAAACTGACTTTGGCCAGTTTAAGCAGAAAAAATATCTCCCAGAATTCTTGGAAGACTTGAAACGCTGGGCTCAGTGCTACTCAGACCAGAGCTGCAGATCTAGCCACAGAAGAAGCCATGTGAGGAAGCTGCGGCTATCACTGCAAAGCTAGGGGTGCGGCTCTCCAAAGCCTGAGCAACTCAAGGCGACTGCTGCCATTACCTGCAGAGCCATGACGCTGCCCCAGGAACTCAGACCTGCAGGAAATGAATCACTTGGCTTGAGGGCATGCAGCCTTAACTTTACAAGCAATAACCAAGTTGCTCTAGTGGTTGTACCAATTTACACTCTGACCAACTTTTTTCCCCATAGTGCCATGTAGTCCTCAACATTTGTAACTGTCAGCCTACTCTATTTTTTTTCCAACCTGACGAATGTAAAATGTTATCTCACTGTGATTTTAATGTGCATTTCTATGATTACTGGTGAAATTGAGCATCTTTGCATACATCTCTTTGTCATTCTGAGTTTCTCTTTTTAGAATTGCATGTCATTTGCCCATTTTCTACTGGCTGTTTTATGTTTCTTAATTGATTTGTAGGAATTCTTTATTTTGAATACTAATCCTTTGTTAATTATAGTCATTACAAAGAGCTTCTCTCGGTCTGTGGCTTATTATTTCATTTTTTTATTTCTTTTGATGGGCAAAATTTTTTTTGATGTTGTCAAATATGTGACAGATTTGGAATAAACACAAAACATTATTGCGTGTTCTCAGTGGAAAATCATGCATTGTTTAGAGCACATCCTTCTGTGTTACTGGATTTTAGCTGTTCATTGTTTTGAGCTATTTTACAACTTTTAAGTTGCAGATACTGCTAGCAATGCAAAATAATTGTTGTTTCTTGACGTGAAAATAAATCCTGTCTGCTGGTGGTTCAGTTGCCTTCTTCTGCCCAAACCCCTTAATCCCCCTCCCACAACCTGCCTGCAGGGAAAGCCAGCTTCACATCCATTTGTAAATTTATTTCAACATTCCTTCATTCCATATAAACTTGTGGCTCTCTGCTTTCTCCTTTTAACAGTTGTAACACCTGCCTGGTTCCCTCATTAATAATGAAGTAAATAAAATCTTAATACACGTTCATTTTATATCTGTTTGAGAGTCATGATTTTACCTTTTCTGAAAATTTCCTTTAACAAATGTATCGATCTTTTCCTTTACAGACTGTGTTTTTGTGTCTTAAGAAATTATTCTGACCCTCAGGATTATAAAGATATCTCATACCTATTCTTCTAGGCCTACTGAAGTTTAACTTTAATATTTAAGCTATCTGCAATAGATTTTTGCTTAGATTGTGTGAGATGGTGATGTAATTTAATTTTTTTGCCCGTGGAGAGCCAGTTTCCTCAGCACCATTTCCTAAATTGCCCACTTTTCCACCACTAATTGATAATTCTATCTCTGTTGTGTATCAAGACTCCGCTATGCATAAGTCTATTTCAGGGGTCCCCGTTCTGTTCCAGTGGTTGGCACCACTGCCATAATTCCTATAGCCTTAAAAGAAATCCTAACATTTGGTAGGACAAATCTGCCATGTTTTTTGTATTTAAAATTTCTATGGCTGTTATTGGCCCTTTACTTATCTGTATCAATTTTAGGATCAACTAAGGGATTTTGCCTAAATTCTGTTGGATTCACAAATTACTTTAGGGAGAATTGGCTTCTTTAGGATTTGATGTCTTCCCATCCACAAACATGGGAGAGATATCTCCATTTGTTTAGATTTCTTCAAATACTTTTTTCACAGAGTTTTATAATTCTGTCCACACAAGTCTTAACACATCACTTGTTAGTTTAATTCTAGGTACCTCTGTGGTTTTGTTGCTGTTGTAAATGGTATTTTTCAGATGCTTATTACTGGTGTATTTACAATTGATTTTTAATCTGTTGATATCATGTTCAGCAACCCACATATGTTCTTAAAGTTAGAATTTTAATGTGTGATCCTTCAGCCAATTCTTAGTCTTTCTTGGACCCAAGGGACCTATTTTTGTTTTTAAACTTTCTTGTGGAAGATATTTCAACTCAATACTGTGCAGAGTATCAGACACAAAGCAGACACATTCAATAAACATTTGTTAAATAAGTAATGGCCAAAAGAAGGCATCTTTATTTGAAGAATTGTGCATTTCTCTTATGATCTGCAAATTCGATATTCAGCTGTGTAATCCTAAGAATATGACATATACATCCCCTCCCTTCCTCTTTTATATAGGTAAAATCTAGTTAAAATAAATACCAAGAGCAGCCCTAAAAGAAGGGAGGGAGGAATGGAATATCACAAACTGATATCTAGGGGGAGGTGAGGAGAGGGCACTGTTGCTTGGCAATCGACTTCACTCCCAGCAATTGCCAACCCAGTTCTGTTAAGGGCCTCCTGTCCCTCCCTCCTCTCCATCATCCGCTCCTCTTCTCACCTGATAGAGTCAAGGAAAAGGCCACCGAGAAGGGTGGGAGTGAGGAGTGAGAGGTTTACTGAGCAAATCTCACATTTGGGACAAAGCTATGATCTGGTTTCTAAAACATACATTACAGATTGAGATTTGTTTTCCCCTCTTGGAGAAGCCATGCTGGCATTAAACTGGGGTTGTGATATGCTTGTTCTGCCATTATAGACTTGAGATCTGAAAGGATCCCCAGAGAACACTGGCCATATTTTTGAAATAAATTGTTCCCTGATCAGAAACTCATAACAGGGCTTCCCTGGTGGCGCAGTGGTTAAGAATCCGCCTGCCAATGCAGGGGACACGGGTTCAAGCCCTGGGCCGGGAAGATCCCACATGCTGCGGAGCAACTAAGCCCATGTGCCACAACTACTGAGCCTGTGCTCTAGAGCCTGGGTGCCACAACTACTGAGCCCACATGCCACAACTACTGAAGCCTGTGCGCCTAGAGCTTGTGCTCTGCAACAAGAGAAGCCACCACAATAAGAAGGCTGCGCATTGCAACGAAGAGTAGCCTCCGCTCGCTACCACTAAAAAGAAAGCCCACGTGCAGCAATGAAGACCCAAGGCAGCCAAAAATAAATAAATAGATAAATAAATTTATAAAAAAAAAGAAACTCATAACAGAATTTGCAATCAGATGGGGGCTTCAGGGTAGGAATGGTGGGTTCTGCTTTGATATTTGAAATGATTGTGGGATATCCACCTCTTTATATCTGAGAAGTATGGAACTGAAGGCATCTGAACTGTCTGAAGCAAAGGCATTACATTTATGGGTCATCAGCGGGATGTAAGTGCAGGTTGAAGCCCAGATGGTAGACGAATCACCCCTGAGGGTTTGTAGTTTGAGAAGAGAAGAGCCCGGACGTGGAGGTCTGGGGAACACCACCTCTTAGAGAAAGTGAAGAGATGCCAGCCAAGGATGCCAACAGGAGCAGCTGGAGAGGTAAGAGGTGAAGGAAAGAGGTGAGGACAGGAACCACGCAATGTTTTGAGGAGGAAGTGGGAGGGGGGCAAATGCCAAAAAGGGGTCAAGGAAGATCAGCAGAGAGTGGACTTAGCACAAGTTGGCCACAGATGACCATAGTGGGTCCATGAGTTCTGTGCTCGTGCCCCTCATGCCTGGAGTGAGGAGGCCCTGGTCTGGCTAGTTTGGTCAAGTCACTTGACTTCTATGGGTCTCTGGTGGCTCACCTATAAACTGGGCATGATAACAACTTCCTTCAGGACTGTTCTAAGGATCACTAAAAAGATTCTCAGTGTCTTGGTGATGCTCTGCCCTGCACTCCTTCTGTTTTCATCCTCCCTCACCCAACTCTCACCCTTGGAGCTCATCTGACAATCTCCTGCCTCTCATGTCATCTGAGTCTCTCTCTGCCAATTCCTTTGTGCTTAAATTTACTGTGAAAACCTTATTCTGATGCAAGCATGCATGATAGGAGAGCACCGCACTGCTTCCCCCATTTTGTACTCACCAAACCTCTTGCAAAAGCACAATCCCACCCACCCCAAACCTCAGTCATCCCTTCTGACCTGTCTTGTATTCTCTGGAAGCTGAGGGAACAAATGAGGTAAAAGTCTCCTTTGAGACAAACTGTCCTGTGAGTGGTTCTAAGTGGAGATGTTAAGTGACCCTTTGGTTTTCTCCATCAAAATGATGCGTGGTTGCTAGGAAACCAACAGCAGGTGTTAACCACACCTCACATGAAAATGCTCCCAATCTAAAGCACTGTAATTATATTCAGAAGAATTCTTAGCTGCTGTTTCATTATCATCTCTAAAAAATTTAGTTTAACAAATACTTATTGAACTTGTGCATGCATGTGTAACAGAGAACAAGCCTGAGTCCATATTGGATCTATTCCTTTAGCTCTAACTTTTGTGCTCTGTTACCTGTGCTTAGTCATGCTGGATCTACACCTCTTGTAAAAGAATGCTGCCCATAGCCTGAAATATACAGGATAGCCCATTCTCAAGGTTCTGACCTTTAAATATATAACACTTTTCCATTCATATAGAGATAAAACGTTACAGAACAGAGAACATTCATCTTGTCAGAGGTTTATAGGGACATTGTGACCAGACCTATGTGGAGAGATGCAAGAGCAAAGGATTCAGGCATCAAGAAGTTGGCAAAAGCCAGTCACACCTCCTCCCTTTTGAATACAAAAGAAGCCTGAATTCTAACTCGGGTAAGATGGTTCTTTGGGACACTAGTCCACCATCTTCTCGGGCTGCTGGCTTTCCTAATAAAGTCGCTCTTCCTTACCCCAACAGCTCATCTCTCGATTTATTGCCCTGTCATGCAGCGAGCAGTATGAGCTTGGACTCCATAACACAAGGAACTTGCAAAGCACAAATCTGGTCATGTCATTCCTTAACTCAAAAGCCTTCTGTGCCCCCCTGGACACAAAAGGAAGTTAAAACTGCTTAATCTGACCTACAAAGCCAGCCTTGTCTTTTTTTTTTTTTTCTTATTAGTCATCAATTTTATACACATCAGTGTATACATGTCAATCCCAATCGCCCAATTCAGCACACCAACATCCCAACCCCACCATGGTTTTCCCCCCTTGGTGTCCACACGTTTGTTCTCTACATCTGTGTCTCAACTTCTTCCCTGCAAACTGGTTCATCTGTACCATTTTTCTAGGTTCCAAATATATGCGTTAATATACGATATTTGTTTTTCTCTTTCTGACTTACTTCACTCTGTATGACAGTCTCTAGATCCCTCCACGTCTCAACAAATGACTCAATTTCATTCCTTTTTATGGCTGAGTAATATTCCATTGTATATATGTGCCACATCTTCTTTATCCATTCATCTGTTGATGGACACTTAGGTTGCTTCCATGACCTGGCTATTGTAAATAGTGCTGCAATGAACATTGGGGTGCATGTGTCTTTTTGAATTATGGTTTTCTCTGGATATATGCCCAGTAGTGAGATTGCTGGATCATATGGTAATTCTATTTTTATTTTTTTAAGGAACCTCCATACTGTTCTCTATAGTGGCTGTATCAATTTATATTCCCACCAACAGTACAAGAGGGTTCCCTTTTCTCCACACCCTCTCCAGCATTTGTTGTTTGTAGAGTTTTTGATGATGGCCATTCTAACTGGTGTGAGGTGATACCTCATTGTAGTTTTGATTTGCATTTCTCTAATAATTAGTGATGTTGAGCAGCTTTTCATGTGCTTCTTGGCCATCTGTATGTCTTCTTTGGAGAAATATCTATTTAGGTCTTCTGCCCATTTTTGGATTGGGTTGTTTGTTTCTTTAATATTGAGCTGCATGAGCTGTTTATATATTTTGGAGATTAATCCTTTGTCCGTTGATTCGTTTGCGAATATTTTCTCCCATTCTGAGGGTTGTCTTTTCGTCTTGTTTATGGTTTCCTTTGCTGTGCAAAAGCTTTGAAGTTTCATTAGGTTCCACTTGTTTATTTTTGTTTTTATTTCCATTACTCTAGGAGGTGGATCAAAAGAGATCTTGCTGTGATTTATGTCAAAGAGTGTTCTTCCTATGTTTTCCTCTAAGAGGTTTATAGTGTCTGGTCTTACATTTAGGTCTCAAATCCATTTTGAGTTTATTTTTGTGTATGGTGTTAGGGAGTGTTCTAATTTCATTCTTTTACACGTAGCTGTCCAGTTTCCCCAGCACCACTTATTGAAGAGACTGTCTTTTCTCCATTGTATATCTTTGCCTCCTTTGTCATAGATTAGTTGACCATAGGTGCGTGGGTTTATCTCTGGGCTTTCTATCTTGTTCCATTGATCTGTGTTTCTGTTTTTGTGCCAGTAACATATTGTCTTGATTACTGTAGCTTTGTAGTATAGTCTGAATTCAGGGAGTCTGATTCCTCCAGCTCCATTTTCTCCCCTCAAGACTGTTTTGGCTATTCAGGGTCTTTTGTGTCTCCATACAAATTGTGAGATGATTTGTTCTAGTTCTGTAAAAACTGCCATTGGTAATTTGATAGGGATTGCATTGAATCTGTAGATTGCTATGGGTAGTATAGTCATTTTCACAATGTTGATTCTTCCAATCCAAGAACATGGTATATCTCTCCATCTGTTGGTATCATCTTTAATTTCTTTCTTCGGTGTCTATAGTTTTCTGAATACAGGTCTTTTGTTTCCCTAGGTAGGTTTATTCCTAGGTATTTTATTCTTTTTGTTGAAATGGTAAATGGGAGTGTTTCCATAATTTCTCTTTCAGATTTTTCATCATTAGAGTATAGGAATGCAAGAGATTTCTTTATGTTAATTTTGTATCCTGCAACTTTACCGAATTCAGTGATTAGCTCTAGTAGTTTTCTGGTGGCATCTTTAGGATCCTCTATGTATAGTATCATGTCATCTGCAAACAGTGACAGTTTTACTTCTTCTTTTCCAATTTGTATTCCTTTTATTTCTTTTTCTTCTCTGATTGCCGTACCTAGGACTTCCAAAACTATGTTGAATAATAGTGGTGAGAGTGGACATCCTTGTCTTGTTCCTGATCTTAGAGGAAATGCTTTCAGCTTTTCACCATTGAGAATGATGTTGGCTGTGGGTTTGTCATATATGGCCTTTATTATGTTGAGGTAGGTTCCCTCTATGCCCACTTTCTGGAAAGCTTTTATCATAAATGGGTGTTGAATTTTGTCAAAAGCTTTTTCTGCATCTATTGAGATGATCATATGGTTTTTATTCTTCAATTTGTTAATATGGGATATCACATTGATTGATTTGCGGATACTGAAGAATCCTTGCATCCCTGGGATAAATCCCACTTGATCATGGTGTATGATCCTTTTAATGCATTGTTGGATTCTGTTTGCTAGTATTTTGTTGAGGATTTTTGCATCTATATTCATCAGTGATATTGGTCTGTAATTTTCTTTTTTTGTAGTATCTTTCTCTGGTTTTGGTATCAGGGTGATGGTGGCCTCATAGAATGAGTTTGGGAGTGTTCCTTCCTCTGCACTTTTTGGGAAGAGTTTGAGAAGGATGGGTGCTAGCTATTCTCTAAATGTTTGATAGAATTCAACTGTGAAGCCATCTGGACCTGGACTTTTGTTTGTTGGAATATTTTTAATCACAGTTTCAATTTCATTACTTGTGATTGGTCTGTTCATATTTTCTGTTTCTTCCTGGTTCAGTCTTGGAAGTTTATACCCTTCTAAGAATTTGACCATTTCTTCCAGGTTGTCCATTTTATTGGCATAGAGTTGCTTGTAGTAGTCTCTTAGTATGCTTTGTATTTCGGTGGTGTCTGTTGTAACTTCTCCTTTTTCATTTCTAATTTTATTGATTTGAGTCCTCTCTCTCTTTTTCTTGATGAGTCTGGCTAATGGTTTATCAGTTTTGTTTATCTTCTCAAAGAACCAGCTTTTAGCTTTATCGATCTTTGCTATTGTTTTCTTTGTTTCTATTTCATTTATTTCTGCTCTGATCTTTATGATTTCTTTCCTTCTTCTAACTTTGGGTTTTGTTTGTTCTTCTTTCTCTAGTTCCTTTAGGTGTAAGGTTAGATTGTTTATTTGAGATTTTTCTTGTTTCTTGAGGTAGGCTTGTATAGCTATAAACTTCCCTCTTAGAACTGCTTTTGCTGCATCCCATAGGTTTTGGATCGTCGTGTTTTCATTGTCATTTGTCTCTAGGTATTTTTTGACTCTTTCCAATCTATCGCTTGGGTCTTCCTGAAATCCTACTTTGCTTTTGCCTGCAGAATGACTTGCCGTTCTTCAAAACCTTACTTAAAAGATACTATTAAGTTCAGACAGAAAGAATTGCTTGTTCATTGATGATTTCAGGTGTGCATGCCTTCACTCAGCAAAGATTTTGTCTGCTGTGTACTGAGCACATCTTGTTTGCCGTCTTTCTTTAGAGGGCGCAGTTTGTAATTGTTCTATGCCTGCCTCTATCATAAGGATTTCCCATTGATGACAAAACTGTAGCAACCGGTAATTCTTTTTTTTTTCTTTTTTTTAAATAAATTTATTTATTTATTATTTATTTATGGCTCCGTTGGGTCCTCGTTGCTGCATGCGGGCTTTCTTTTAGTTGCAGTGAGTGGGGGCTACTCTTCGTTGCGGAGCACAGGCTCTAGGCACACAGGCTTCAGTAGTTGTGGCGCATGGGCTCAGTAGTTGTGGCTCATGGGCTCTAGAGCACAGGCTCATTAATTGTGGCGCACGGGCTTAGTTGCTCTGCGGCATATGGGATCTTCCCAAACCAGGGCTTGAACCCGTGTCCCCTGCATTAACAGGTGGATTCTTAACCACTGCATCACCAGGGAAGCCCCTGCAACTGGTAATTCTTTGATTTCACAAATTATGGTCCTGACTTATAGAGTTGAGAATTTTAAAATTTAAAAAGCACCTAGTAATTATCCCAGAGTGTTTTTTAAAAAAATTATATACACTCTGTTACCCAATCATGCTTAGCACAGTCATGGGAGACATCGTCTTATATTCAGACTTTGTTCAAGTTTTATTAAATTCAGGTCTTCCCAGAAAGTTTCTACTCAAGAGAATAAGTATTGTTTGAAGCTCCATGGAATGATTTTTGAAAAAGCTGATTCCTAAGGAAATAAATGGCTTCTCCACATGATCCAGAAACAGTTCGCCAGGTATCAGCCATCAGCACTGAATCATGAAGATAGCCAACTTTTGTTTTTCTTTTGACACATGCTTAAAATTCTCTCTAAATCTCTGTGCATAAACAAGCCCCAGTCTATGTGGCCCCTGCATTTTCTCTGCTGCCACTGCGACAAAATATCTGAGATGCAGTGGATCTTTGAAAACTCTCCACTTTTCTTCCCTTATGTATGTTCCCTTGAGCTGGGGCGCATTTCCCAGCATGAACCTAAATTATAACCTGCTGTATTGCCAGAGTCTAGTGAGAAAAGCAGAAACCAATTTGAGTATTTTGCAGGGAATTTAATACTGAGAATTTAATATATAAGTGATGAAAGAGCAGAGAAGCCAAACAGATTAGCGACAGCTGGAAGCTACGGAGGCTGGGAGTGCAAAGGGAGCAGAGGGTGTTGATGGCGCCCAGAATTCGGAATCACCTGGCAGAAGCCAGTACCAAAAAGGAGGCAAAGCTATAACCAAAGACACCGCCCAAGGTACAGAGAGAGGGAGAAAAGTACCGTGGCTTCTACCCTTCTCCCCCAGTCTTCTAGGCGCTTCCATTGGCCAAATGGAAACTACATCAAGCCAGAGGGCAAGGAATCTGAGAAGTATTCTCCCTGAAATAGCAGATAGGAGCAGGGGAGAGGCAGGGAAGGGGTCTGACAGCAAACAGGAACACAGTCCATGCCTTTGAGCCCCAGAGATGAAGCTCTGTCACACAAAGTGTTGCCCACTTCTAACCCAGGCGTGGTCACAGACCTCCTCATAATCCCACAGGCACCAAGCCCTAGCTAAGTAGGTGCTGCCAAAGATGCCCGACTCTTCTCCATGAGGGCTGGCTGACTTTTAGGAAATACCAATCTTATTTTCGTTTTGTTTTTCTAATTAAGCTTTTTTAAAAAATTGGAGTATAGTTGATTTACAATCTTGTGTTAGTTTCTGCTGTACAGCAAAGTGAATCAGTTATACATTACATATATCCACTCTTTTTTAGGTTCTTTTCCCGTATAGGCCATTACAGAGTATTGAATAGAGTTCCCTAGGTCCTTATTAGTTATCTATTTTATATACAGTAGTGTGTATATGTCAATCTCAGTCTCCCAATTTATCCCTCCCCCCTTACCCCCTGGTAACCATAAGTTTGTTTTCTACATCTGTGACTCTATTTTTGTTTTGTAGATAAGTTCATTTGTAGCCTTTTTTAAGATTCCACATATAAACAATATCATATGATATTTGTCTTTCTGTGTCTGACTTACTTCACTCGGTATGACAATCTCCAGGTCCATCCATGTTGCTGCAAATGGCATTATTTTTATTAAGTTTTAAAAATACTTTTCTAAGGTAGAAATCAATGCCTCTGCATTATGATCATGTCCCATGTGTATGTTTCAATAGGTTTTCAGAGGTTTATCTCCAATTAATAAATGTCTTTCTTCTCAACACTTAATATTCAAATATCTGCTCATAAAAATGCATATTAGTCCTATTTTTGTCACGTTTACTCCCTAGAGATTTTTATTGGTTTTGTTCTATGTTTAGTAAGAACTTTCAAGTAGCACATTGAGAGCTTTAGGCAAATTTAAATAATCTCCTTTAAATTAGAAGGAAACTCAATGCACTTCAGTAGTCCTTTGCTAGGCTGAGCCCCAGTCATCTGAAAGTCATTTGCCCAAAACATTTATCAGGTACTCCTGGGAAATTCTGTGCATGCTGAGAAGATAAGAACCATGCAGTATAATAGGAATCTGCTAAAAAGCCCCTAGAATAAGGGAAAGCAGCGTAGAAAAATCAGATTTCTGTTCATAACTAAACAGGACTATTAAAACCACATTAACTTTGGAAACTATAATCTTCAGAAACTCTTGCCTACGTTTAAATCACAATATACAACCTCTTTACTATTTTACATCCATCTTCTTATTATAAAAATAATAAGCGTTCATTATAGAATATTTGGAAAATAAGGAAAAGTATAATGATTAAAATTTTTGAAAAACTCATAGCTTCGACATCCAAAGATAACCTCTATTAACATTTTGATGCCTATTTTGTGCTGGTGTGTGTGTGTGTGTAAAACAACCTTGGGGGCATACCACGCATACAGTTGTATACCCTGATTTTTATCATTTACCATTTTATTTTGAGGATTTCCCCACACTATAATTTTCCCCATCTAAAAATCATTTTAATTGGCTCATAATATTCTATTGTATGGCTGCACTATAATTAATTAAGTTATTTCCATTTTGTTAGACATTTAGGAACCACGTTGCTACTTATGTCTTGACAAGCCAATATGAAGACTGATTTTCCCACCCATAAAAAGGAAGCAACATCATCCTGAAAGAAGCTGGCATTTCCTCTTCTCTGCCCCTAATTATCTCTTAGCTGTCTTTGGTTTCACACTAACTGCATTTGAAGGCTTCTCCTTTTGTTATACTGACGAGTAGGAGTGAGAAAAGAGACCAAGGCATGGATAATTATTAAATTATTTTATAGATATAGTTTATGGAATCTTTTAAAGGAATTATTCATTATTAAATGGATAATTATTAAAGTGACCACTTGGAAGAAGCCTTGTTCTTGTTCTTTATAAATAGAAGGTCACTGCTGACATATTTAAGAGCACATATACATATTTATTTATATATATTTTAGAATATATCTAAATGTATGTATGTATGTGTGCATATATATATACATTTAGATGCTTAGAAACCGCTGTTAAGTGAGTGATGAATTACGAATGCCAGAGAAGGATATGGTTGAGGGTCTGATTTATTTGGTGGTGCCCATTGGGTTTTCTTGTTCCTTTTGTATTTTTTAGCAGAAATCAATGAGTGGGAGTGGGATTGGTCCAGAGGAGTCTTTACAGCACTAAAACCTGTATTTTTTTATTAAGCACATTTATACTTTTGCTATATTATCCTATACCATATATATTTATATGTAGATAGAAAAACAATAATTATGACAGAACATTATTAAGATTGGTGTGAGGATTAAATGAGATGATGCATAAAGGATTCAGCTCAATGACTGACTAACTGATGTCATATGCTATTTGTATCAGCATCCTTATTTTCCTTTGAATGAGGCTTTACATCTTACGAAGAATTTTCATACACATTTGCTCTTTTAGTTGCCACAGCACCTCAGAGAGGTAGGCGAGGATGAGGATCTTTCTTGTCTCAAAGTCCTTCTACTCTGCAGCTCACGATGGTGACTGGCTCGTTTGCTGACGGCCATGTAAATGGACAGGCTGGACTGAATTATTACAGACTATGACTTTGGCAAAAGCAGATAGAATGAGTGGACAAGCTTGGCAGATCTTTCTCTATTCTAGCAGAGACATAGGCTCCAGACTCTGTACTAATAAACCATTTGATTTTAGGCAAGTTCCTTAAATCACCCTCAGTGTTTGGCCAGAATCAATAATAATGATAATAATAATACCACCGCACTCTCGAATCTAGGGCTAATGTTACAAGCACAAAAGAAGATAAAACCATCAAAATTACATCTTTTTAGGAGTGGAACTTTTAAAAGTATTCTTACAAGACTTTTCTAAACAATGCTGCACTTACTAACTGAATATAACAATCTAAGCATTCTTTTGGAATGTCTGGCATGAGCATTTAACATCCCCTTCCTTCTGCTGGGTCTGCTTGCAGCCCAGGTACACAGGGAGCCTTCAAACTGTTCCTAACACAGATCTATACTCTTTTTAAACACTCATCTAGAAGCAAGAAGTTGGAGGGGAGTTACATTTCGGGGGAAAAAAATCCAAGGGGATAGTCATAATTCAGTGAGAGGCTGGCTGAAAAGTTGAATCCCAAGTCAAGTTCATCGCTCCCCAAATAAACTGAAGAGACCCAGGGGCCTCAGAGTCAATGGTTTGGCACTTATGAGTGCTCCAGGTCAAGCTTAGTGTTTACATGGTTCATCAATTTGTTTTCAAAGAGCTGCCCCAAAGTCAGCAGGGTTAATCAATTCTAACCATTGGGCAATCAAATAGTCAGCAAAGGCATCCCACGAGGGTACGACGGAAGAAGGCAGGACAGACCACGTGATTGTCCCAATCATTTAAGAACCAGTCATGACAGAACCAATCATTCTGATCTCCCGTTGCCGGATTACCACTCAACCATTACCTGACTCAACATGTGTTCCCCTTATTTTCAAAATACTTTTATAGTCACAACTGAAAAGCAATCTCTTTGGCTTCATTTAGTGCTAGGATGGGAACTGTAACTCGAGTATATCAGCAGAAGGACATACCTTTTCCAAATTAGCAGGATAGGCAAAGAATAAAACAGGAGGGCCGGTTAAAGCACAGACTCAGATTCCCAGCCTGGCGGAGAGCTTTTCGGGCAATGCTAAGAGAGGCAGAAATAGAAATGATATTTGGATGCTGTTAAACTGCATTAGAGAAGATGTGGATGTCAATTGCCTGTTACAGATCACCAAACTAGCACAGAGAAAACTAGCACGGAGCAGCAGTGAGAATTGCATGCTCCAAACAGCTGCTTCAAGTCTCCCTCTGCTAAAAACAGAACATCTGATAAATTCTTGACTTATCTTGGCATTTTTGTCTCAGAATATAGAGGAAGCAAGGAAGTTAGCTGAATCAGAAGGAATGTGCAGGGATGTGGAAGGGTGGAGTTCTGGAGAATTAAGCAAGTGTTTCACCTTAACCCTTGTTGCCTTTGAAACACAAAAAGATATCCCAAAGTTTATCTAAAAGCTGCATACAATGAATGATGTCTGTAATTTGCTTCAAAATTATCTAATGGCACAGGAAGTGGGTGGAGGGTGGTAGGTAAGGGTATAGAGAAAAACAGCATTGTCTCTATGAGCTGCTAATTGTTGAAACCAGGTGATAGGTCCATGGGGGTTCATTTTGCTATTCTCTCTATTTGTGTATGTTTGACAATTCCCATAATAATAAGTAAAACGAAACAAAACAAAATAATATATGACCCATTCCAAAGCAAAAATAAACCCTCGAAAAGGAAGAATAACTTAAAGGTATGATGAGCTTTCAGAAAAGAAACAGTCTATTGGCAGACGCACAAACAATCCCATTCAAGGAGGAAGTGTGTGATTTTGGAGTGCTGGGTAGCGAGACAGCATCGAAAACCATGTGACTTGACCAGGAGCCATTTGGAAATTGGTGGATGCATTTTTGCTTGTTGTAATACCTGAGGGCAATGCTGGTTCTCAGTGGTGGAAGGCCAGGCATGCTGAAAGTCCTTTAATCCAAGGACCATAGAATTGTTCCCCCAATACCAGTTGCGCCTCCACTGAACTGAAGAAACCAAAGGAACTCTTCTATTAACCTGACCTTAAGAGCACATGCCCATGGATGGGAAGAATAAATAGTAAAGGATGAATAACAAAGACCCACATGGAATTGTAAGAAAAGTTCCAAGAAAGCCAAAGATTGGATTATTAGATAATTGCCAAGATTCAAAAGTCAGCACCATAATGAGGTACAGTAACAATATAACTTTTGCAGGTTTCAGAAAGAAGATAGAATTTCATATAATCTAGAAAAGGTAGCACAAATGTGGTTAAAAGAGAGCTGGAGAGAAAAATGGTAAGAGGGTAAATCGTGAGAAAGCACCACCAGGAACTTATGCCCAGACCCCAGGGAGGCTGTACCAAGACCATTCACCTGGGAAGACTCAACCCTCGCCTTAGGCTCTGGGAGCCATCCTGTCCCCACTCAGGAAAATCTAATAAACCACAGGCCAATGGCTCCATTGGTGGGTGAGCAAGACTGAGCACTAGAAATAAAGTTCCTGGTCTGGCCTCTCACATTATGGATCAGGTCTTAACTTCAAGGAGCTTCTAGTCTGGTTTGGGAAAACAAGATATGTTGAAACAACAATTCTGAATGTCAAAGAAAACACCATAGGGCTTCCCTGTTGGCACAGTGGTTAAGAATCCACCTGCCAATGCAGGGGACACGGGTTCAAGCCCTGGTCCGGGAAGATCCCACATGCTGTGGAGCAACTAAGCCTGTGCGCCACAACTACTGAGCCCGCGAGCCACAACTACTGAAGCCCGGGCACCTAGAGCCTGCACTCCACAACAAGAGAAGCCACCACAATGAGAAGCCCACACACTGCAATGAAGACACAACGCAGCCAAAAATAAATTAATTAATTTATAAAAAAGAAAAAAGATTGTACAATCCTTGTAAAATGAATTAGTATGTGAAAGAACTTTAAAAACAAAACAAAACAAAAAAACACCATAAGATTAAGTCCTAAATGAGTTGCATAGATGGTAAACAGCATAAGCCAAGGAAAGGAATAGCTGTGGCTCAAGTCAGCGAGGGGTGGAACAAAAGGGGATGTAACCCTGATCTTAAAAGAGGGGCAGGTTTTGAATAACCGTAAAAAAGAGAGAGAGTGCATTTGTGGAAAGCACAGAATTGGGGGACAGGGAAGAAAATGAACAAAGGCCTCATCCTCTGACCACGTCTTGACTTAGAACATAGAAACCCTACCAACTTTCCTAGCAGGCGTGTGCTTGGACTCTGGCCTTCTTGTCTTTCTCAGTCCCTGGATATTTCTGGGCTCTGGATTTCCACCTGCCTCTGACTCATCGCTGCTCAGGCCTTTGGGTTTTCCTGTCCTCTGGCCTCAGATCTCTCCAATCTCTTCTGGCCAATTGCCTCAGTGCCTCGGCCTGATACAAGGGAGTGTCACTGGCCACACTTGGACAAACGGCTCAGACACATTACCAAGAAACAGAAGGAGCACAGCATTTTACCTGGAGAGGGAACTGAAATCGTGGTCTTGGGGTGCTTTCATGTAATCAAATCCAAGGGGAAAATCTGTCCAAAAATGTTCTCTTTTCCTCTCTAGGCTTTGATACATAACTTTTTATTTATTCATTTTTTATTTTCTAAAAATTGGCACCAGACCTGATAGAGAAATTGTATTAATTCATCATGAATGATAGACTGGAATGTTTTGGAATAATATTTACTAAAATAGTGTTATCTGAATCAGTAGCAGTATGGTATCTGGAATCAGCTTATAAAAAGCATTGATCCCAGGTTTTCCAGATCAAGACGGCAGAGTAGGAAGACCTGAGCTCACCTCCTCCCATGGACACACAAAACCTACAACTACATAGAGAACAACTATCCCTGAGAACGAGCTGAAGACTAGCAGAAACAACTTTCTACAACTAAGGATAGAAAGGAAAGGCCACAGTGAGACAGGTAGGAGGGGCAGAGACTCAGTCTAGTCACAACCCAAAACCCCCGTGCAGCCACCCACAAAGCGGGAGGGACAGCACAGCTGCGGAAGCCCCCCTACAGTAGGGGACCCGCACTGTGAAGCCGAGCCCCCATACGGCCTGACTTTGAAAGTCAGAGGGCTTACGTCCAGGGGAGCTGGAGGCCTGTGGGAAACTGAGATGCTGATCTTGAAGAGCTTGGGCACAAACTCACTGGCTCAGAGGCCCAGCACAGAGGCAGCAGCTTGTAAAGTTCCCAGGTGATTCACTGACTAATTTTAGTGTATGTGCTGGAGGGGCAGCGATCTGGTGGAACCTTCTCTGGGACTGAAATGCTGTTGGGCGCCATTTAAAAAATTCTCCTTCCACCTAGCTGGCCTGGTGCCGGTGGGTACTACGTCTGTCATTATTCATCAAACTAGCTAACTCCACGTGTCCTGCCCTGGAGTTCCCCCTGAGGACCAGTCCTGCCCAACCTGCCCACCCCAGCCAGCCCCTCCGAAGTGGCTCCTGCCCTCCCCACCCGGCAGGCCACTCTGGCCAGCACCAGTGCCCACTCCAGGGGGTGGCTCCCGCTCCAGGAGGGGTCAGCCCTGCACAGCAGCATGCCTGCAACAGTCACAGCCAGGCACTGCAACACTGGGGGCCAGGACCGCATATCAGCACACCTGCAGCAGTTGTGACAGGACCTCTCAGCCAGCATGGCTAAGAACCAACCCTGCCCACCAATGCACCTGCAGCAATCACGGCCCAACCACAACAGGAGGGCATACACTGCCCACACAGCCCACTGGAGCATGTGGCTCTGATGACGGGGCGGGGGGGAATGTGCCACAAGGCCCCACAGTACACTTTCTACATAAGACCACTCTTTCAAGACCTGGAGATGTAGCCGATATACTTAATACATAGAAACAAACACAAAGGGACTTCCCTGGTGGTCCGGGGGCTAAGGCTTCATGCTCCCGATGCAGGGGGCCCAGGTTCAAGGGTTCGATCCCTGGTCAGGGGACTAGATCCTACACGCTGCAACTAAGAGTTTGCATACCGCAACTAAAGATCCCGCATGCCGCAACCAAGATCCCACATGCCACAACTAAGACCAGCACAGCCAAATAAATAAATAAATATTTTTTTAAAAATAGAAACAAACACAAAGAGTTAGGTAAAATGAGGAGACAAAGGAACACCTTCCAAATGAAAGAACAGGACAAAACTTCAGAAAAATAACTAAATGAAACAGAGACAAGCAATTTACCAGATAAAAAGTTCAAAGAAATAGTCATAAAGATGGCCACCAAAGTCGGGAGAAGAATGGATAAACTCTGTGAGAACAAAGAGATAAAAAATAGAAAAAAGAACCAGTCAGAACTGAAGAATACAATAACTGACATGAAAAACACACTAGAGAGAATCAACAGCAGAGCAGAAAATCAGAAGATATCAGTGATCTGGAAGACAGGGAACTGGAAATCATCAAATTGGAACAGCAAACAGAAAGAGCATTTTTTAAAATGAGGATAGTTTAAGGGGCCTCTGGGACAACATCAAGTGTACTAACACTCATATTATAGGGTCGCAGAAGAGGAGAGAGAGAAAGGGACAGAAAACCTACGCACAGTGGTTGAGAGTCCGCCTGCCAATGCAGGGGACGCGGGTTTGTGCCCCGGTCCGGGAAGATCCCACATGCCGTGGAGCAGCTGCACCTGTGAGCCATGGCCGCTGAGCCCGCGCGTCCAGAGCCTGTGCTCCGCAGCAGGAGAGGCCACAGCAGTGAGAGGCCCACGCACCGCAAAAAAACAAAACAAAAATAAATAAATAATAAATAAATAAATAAATAAATAAATAATGGCTGAAAACTTCCCTAACCTGGTGAAGAAAACAGACACCCAAGTTCAGGAATCACAGAAAGCCCCAAGCACGAGGAACCCAAAGAGAACCACACCCAGACACATTATAATTAAAATGTCAAAAGTTAAAGAGCCAATCTGAAAAGCAGCAAGAGAAAAACAACTAGTTACATACAAGGGAACCCCCATAGACTACCAGCTGATTTTTCAGCAGAAACTTTACAGGCCAGAAAGGACTGGCACCATTTATTAAAAGTCCTGAAAAGAAAATACTCACAACTAATAAAACTCTACCTGACAAGGTTATAATTCAGAATTGAAGGAGAGATGGTTCCCCAGCCAAGCAAAAGCTAAAGGAGCTCATCACCACTAAACTGGCCTTACAAGAAATGTTAAAAGAACTTTAGACAGAAAAGAAAAGGCCATAACTAGAAACAAGAAAATTATTAAAGAAAAAAATCTTACTGGTAAAGGCAAACATATAGTAAAGGTAGTATGAATGCTAAAAGACAAAAGTAGTAAAATCATCTATATTTAAAATGATTAGCTAAGCGACACACAAAGTAAAAATGTGTAAAATACAATGTCAAAAACATAAAATGTGCGAGGGGGAGTAAAAATGTAGTTTTTTTAGAATGTGCTCAAAATTAAGCGACCAGCAACTTAAAACAGACTGCTATATACATAAGTTATTTTACATGAACCTCACGGTAATCGTAAACCAATAGTCTATAACAGAGACACAAAAAAAGTAAAGAGAAAGGAATACAAACATAGCACAAAAGAAAGTCATCAAATCACAAGGGAAGAGAACAAGAGAAGTAAGGAACAGAGAAGAACTACAAAAACAATTCGAAAATAATTAAAATGCCAATAATAACATACCTATCAATGATTACTTTGACTATAAATGGACTAAAGGCTTCCAATCAAAAGACATAGAGTGATTGAATGAATAAACACTAATCTGAAAAGGTATCTGCACACCTATGTCCACTGATTGACAGTAGCCAAGATATGGACCCAATACGTGTCCATCAATAGATGAATAAATAAAGATGTGGAGCTATATAATATTTATACCTATACACACAATGGAATATTACTCAGCCATGAAAAACAATGAAATCTTGCCATTTGAGACATGTGTGGACCTAGAGGGTATTATGCTAAGTGAAATAAGTCAGTCAGAGAAAGGCAAATACTGTATGATATTACCTATATGTTGAATCCAAAAAACAAAACAGAAACAGACTCATAGATACAGGGAACAAACTGGTGGTCACCAGAGGGGAAGTATGGGGGGGTTGGCTGAAATAGGTGAGGAGATTAATAGGTACAAACTTTCAGTTATAAAATAAATGTCACAGGGACATAATGCAGAGCATAGGGAATGTAGTCAATAATATTGTGATAACTTCGCGTGATGACAGATGGTTACTAGACTTATTGTGGTGATCAATTCATAATGTACATAAATGGTGAAACACTAAGTTGTACACCTGAAACTAATATAATATTCCATGTCACCTATATTTCACTTAAAAAAAAAAGAAGCTTACAGTCCAGCCAGAAAGGCAATCCATGTTCATGGAGAAAACACCATATAAGTTTTTAAATGGGAGTTGGGGACTTTTGTCACAGAAAGTGCTATTTATATACAGTATTTTAAAATTTAAATAGATGTGCAATTTATTTTTTTTTTAAGCATTGTTTGATCAGCTCCTTCAGGAGTTGGTAAATCTAGGCGAGTCATGCTACAAACTGTGACCAAAAAGACCCTGCTGTGTAATTCATGTATCTGCTGGGGCAGTAATACTCATGACAGCCTGAAATAAATGACTGTGTTCCTTCTAAACGTGATTTTTTTTTAATTTATTTTTTTGGCCGCACTGCACGGCATGCAGGATCTTAGTTTCTGGACCAGGGATCGAACCCATGGCCCCTGCAGTGGAAGTGCAGAGTCTTAACCATTGGACCGCCAGGGAAGTCCCCTAAATGTGATTTCTTAAAACCTCATATCATATATCTTTTTTGCCTTCATTAAGTGACTGACATTCACAGTTCTGTCTTTAAGAAAACAAATTTTTTCTTCTAAAAATCAGAAACTATACTTCCTAGTAAAAGGCCCAAGTAGACACAGATTACGGCAGGGTTGGCTACCTAACAAAAATGCATTAAAATACAGTGCCCATGGTGGCAGATGAGGTGGAGGCAAACAGATCACTGCTTTTTCTTTATTTACTGGCTCTGCCAACACAATGTTTGGGTTTGTGGGTTGGTGCTTATCTGAAATCATGTTGACACAGGCATGAATGTTCTGAATTTTTGAAGGATAAGGGTGTGTGTGTGTGTGTATGTCTGAGGCTGTGATTGCTATCCTTGCTGGAGAACATTTCTCTTCATGAAGAGCTTTTGAGAAGCTGTAAAAATTTCACAACCTAGATACTTGATAACAACAGCATGTTTTTCTTGGAAAAAACAACTGGCATCTCAAAGCAGTTGATGATGTTTATGTACTACTGTTGAGCAAAAAAAACACTCTGGGGCGGGGCTGGGGGGACTAGATTGTTTCTATGAAGACAGAGTTTTCTAGACAGTTTCTAAGAAGACCACAGCTTGGACACATCACTTTAATGTGTTGATGACTGAGTTTTTAGAAAGCCTGTACTCAGCTCTTTATTATGAACTTTTAATTTTATTCTGTTCTGCATTTTAGTAGATTCTGAATTGCTAATACCAACATAAATTGATGAAGGGATTTCTCCTGAACACTAAACGAGAAGGAGTACTTTTCTTTTCCATAGAGTCCAAATAGGGCACGAGATCATGATTCTAGCCTAGCATTTTCTACATCAAAGGTTCTTCAAGTAGTCACTCAAATGTCTGTTGATTGATCATTATGCAAAAAGCAGATCAAAGACAAATATTAAAATGAATTATGATGTTCAGGCTTATTCATACCCCAAGCACATGGAGTTTTACTCATTGAAAGCAAGTGCGCTTCTCTCTAAAATCCTATTCCGGTTTCTTAACATTCTTCAGCTATGTTTAGAGAATATGTTGTCAACTCATCTTTGCATAGTGAACACACTTTGATTCTAAAAAACATAAATGACAAATAGAATGTTATCCTTATACAGCATAACAATATGTGAAGAACTTTGAATGTGAGGTACATATCATCGATTTGTGACAACAGCCCCTGCTGGACCTGCTTTTTCTACACTGGCTGCAGAAAGCGGATGAACAAACCGGGACAGTGCACAACCTCCCCTGGCCAGGCTGGGAAAACATTCCTCAAGTATGTGGTCTATGGCCCAGCTGTTTGTCCAGCATCACCAACATAGCCAGCAGGTCACTTCTGGATCCCAGGCTGCTGAGTCTCTCCCACTGTTGCCAGAGCCAGGACAACAGGGCAGGCATGAGCCCTACAACACGGTATAGCAGTTAACAGTTATTTATCTTTAAAAAAATAAAACAACCCTCCCAAAACCTCAAATGAACTAACAGTTTTATCAAACCGGCTGTTTAAAACCATCTTCTTTTATCTGCTTGTCCAAGAGTGAAAAAACAGACACAGCCAGAAGGCTATTAATTGTCCCTGCCTGCTCTATTCGAAACCCCAGTGTTCATTGTTTCAAGGTTGCAGAATTCTCAGTCCCCAGCAAAGAACACTTGTCACAAGGTGTACTGTTTCCACTCATACCACTTCTGACACCAAATGAGGCGTTTTATTTCCTCTGCACCAACCGATTTTCCAGTTCTCATACCAACTGGGTGTCCTACAATTCCATTCCATTCAATTCTGACACTAACTCCACTGAATTCGTGCAGACCCCACAGGTTTAAGGCTCAGTCCCACAAAACTGCACTCGCCTTATTCAGATGCTGGCCGTAGTCCCAGGTTGTCACAGGTATTTCTGCCCAACAAGCTATAAACTTGGTGCTTCTTACAACCTCTTCCTCAGGTCTGATTATTCACTAGAACGGTTCATAGAACTCAGGTAAACTTTACTATTTTCGGTGTACTATAAAGACTTCAACTGAGGAATAGCCAACGGAAGAGATGCATAGGGCAAGGTATGCGGGAGGGATGCAGAGCTTCCACGCCCTTTCTGGGTCTGCTGCCCACCCTCAACCCCGCACCAAGACGCATTCACCAACTCAGCAGCTCTCCAAAACCCATTGTTTAGGGGTTTTTATGGAGGTTTCATTGCGTAGGTGTGATTGATTAAGTCATTGACCATTGGTGGTTGAACTCTTTGTCTAACCCCTCCTTTTTCCCCATAGGTCCATGCCTCTAACCATAGCTTGGCCTTTCTGGAGACTTAGCCCCATCCTGAAGCTACCTAGGGGCCAGCCAAGAGGAGCCTAATTAGAACAAAAGAGTTCCTATCACAGAAGACCTAAACAGACATTTCTCCAGAGAAGATATACAGATTGCCAACAAACACATGAAAGGATGCTCAGCATCACTAATCATTAGAGAAATGCAAATCAAAACTACAATGAGGTATCACCTCATACCAGTCAGAATGGCCATCATCAAAAAGTCTACAAACAATAAATGCTGGAGAGGGTGTGGAGGGAAGGGAACACTCTTGCACTGTTGGTAGGAATGTAAATTGATACAGCCACTATGAGAACAGTATGGAGGTTCCTTAAAAAACTAAAAATAGAACTACCATATGGCCCAGCAAACCCACTACTGGGCATATACCCTGAGAAAACCATAATTCAAAAAGAGCCATGTAGCACAATGTTCATTGCAGCACTATTTACAATAGCCAGGACATGGAAGCAACCTAAGTGTCCATCAACAGATGAATGGATAAAGAAGATGTGGCACATATATACAATGGAATATTACTCAGCCATAAAAAGAAACGAAATTGAACTATTTGCAGTGAGGTGGATGGACCTAGAGTCTGTCATACAGAGTGAAGTAAGTCAGAAAGAGAAAGACAAATACCGTATGCTAACACATATATATGGAATCTAAAAAAAAAAAAAAAAGGTTCTGATGACCCTAAGGGCAGGGCAGGAATAAAGACACAGACGTAGAGAATGGACTTGAGGACACAGGGAGGGGGAAGGGTAAACTGGGACGAAGTGAAGGAGTAGCATTGACATATATACACCACCAAATGTAAAATAGATGGCTGGTCGGAAGCAGCTGCATAGCACAGGGAGATCAGCTCGGTGCTTTGTGACCACCTAGAGGGGTGGGATAGGGAGGGTGGGAGGGAGACTCAAGAGGGAGGAGATATGGGGATATATGTATATGTATAGCTGATTCACTTTGTTATACAGCAGAAACTAACACAATATTGTAAAGCAATTATACTCCAATGAAGATGTTGAAGAAAAAATAAAAGAGTCCCTGTCGTCAAGGGAATTCCAAGGGATTTAGGAGCTCTGTGTCAGGAACCGGTGGGGAAGACCAAGTATATATTTCTTATCGTAATCACACAAGGTTTGTTACTTTTATTGATTCAGAATAGAGAGGAACAAAAGCCATAACTCCCTTCTTCTTGCTTCAATACCCCTGATCTCACGTGCAAAGCTTTCTGACAGATGAAAGCCTGCCACGAGAAATGGTTTTGTTTTAGGTAGCACTGCTTTCGAGAAGCCTCCTCCAGCTTCCCTTCCCTTCTGGCTCTTGTAAGCCAATTGTCTGTTGATTGGTCATCATGCTAAAAGCAGATCAAATACAGGTACTAAAAATGGGTTAGGATGCACAGGCTTATTCAAACCCCAAGTACATGGAGTTTCACTCATTTAAAGCCGCCCTTGGTCCACAGATCAAGGCTGCTTTTCTCACTGTTGCTGGTCTTCCCATTGGTCACCAGCTCCCAGGAGTTTCCGCTAGGAAACTGCCGTGACCCTTTGGCCACAGGAAAGCGGAGTTCAGACTCGAATGGGTCCAGCAAAGTCGGGAAACCTACCTAAGGGGGACGAAGGGAGAGAAGATGCCCCTACCCTCGAATTATTTCTACAGAAACCTTGAAGTCTCCTCGCTTCCTGTTCTTCCCCTCCCCCACCCCACATTCACCAAAATGATTCATAGATTCTCACCTAAAAGTGGTTATTTCTGAATTTTACACGACAGTAACTTCTAGAGAATGTATATTCACACACACATTTTGGGATACCTTTTCCTCAGAGTCTTTCAAATACTTCCAACTACATGAGTTGCTTCTTCTAGGTTCTTAAGACAACGTGAATTTTAAGCTTAGGTTATCTGTCCCTGCCCGAAGTGTCAGTGAGAACTGAGAGGAACCAGAAGTGAAAGGCCCTGGAACAGATGTGGGCTTTGAACCTCAGCAGGGCTGGAAACATTCCAAGAGCAGATGTCACAGTCCTTCCCCTCAAGACCTCCAAAAAAAAGCAACGTGAGAAATAAAGCAACTGTGCAGCCAAGGCCGAGCCCTCACACAACTCCAGGGGGCACCATTCATGGGAAAACAGTGTGAGTGGTCCCCTGGCGCTGTGCAGATACAGGCCTCTGAGAACAAGAATGCTTTTTTTCCACAATGTGTGTGTCGCCTGAGACACACACCACGGGGGGCTTCCTGGGAGAAGGGCTATTTCCTGTCCTGGGCATGGAAGCCGCTCCGTGAATCTAAGAGGATGTGGCTGTCGGTAAATATGACTTAATTCTGTTCCTCATCCACCCAGAGCCCTCCCTGAGGACCTCCCCTTGTACTTTGGAAACAGCCCAAACTTTGGAATGAGGAATTTTGAAGGCTGGTCCTGCTACTCGAGGGCTGCACAGCCCTGGCTAAGTTACTTGCCCTCCCTATGTCCGGGTTTCTCATCTGTCTGTCTGGTGAGTTAATAGTATCTAATACTTGGAGTTATCACACCCATTAAGAGAATTCTACTCTTCCCGGGAGACTCTGGGCCTTTGTGTGTGGTGTTAGTTAGGGAGGAACATGAGAATGGCCAAGGTTTGAGAATGGTTTGATTTACATGCGAAAGAACAGAGAGTTGCTAGAGAAGAAGGGAAAATCCACTGGAGAAAAGACGAGAAAAAGGAAAGGAGAAAAGAGCTAAAGTAGGCCAGTTTGGGGGAAAATCAGGGAGAGTGTGGAGGAAAGGAAGAGAGAGATTCATGGTTCATATACGTGAACTATATTTAGAGAGAGACAGTTGGGGGACAGTGAGTATTAAACTGTCCTTCAACATTTTTTAGAGATAACTCAGTTGAATAAGCAAATAGTTTTTATCACAGAGGTTGCTGAAAACCATTTCCTCCTTCGGCTTGTCCAAGAGTGAAATAAGGATGGAAACACCCAGAAGCCTATTAAATTAATGTCCCCTCCCTGGCTCCATTCTCACCCCCAGCTATAAACACCAGCAGGTCAAGGACTGTAACACACCATGACAGCTCGTGGGCATGGCTGCTGGCACAGGGAAGATGCCAATCTGGTGTGTCATTGAATGTATGGTCCTCTGTGCTGTTTCCAGTTTTCAAGCCCAAAGAAGGCCGAGAGAAAATTACAGCCTCCTTTGATTTCATTGTCATGGGCCATGGGGTCCCATGAGGTGTGATGTGGAGCTGACCACTCTCTGGGAACCTCAGAGATGAGCCATAAACCTTCTAGAAACATCTGTACAGAGCTCATTTATGTCATTCAAAGCTTCCTGAATTCAAAAGAAACCACATAAAAAGTCAGCAAAACCACTTGTGCATTTTAAGACATTTCCTGATCTCTTATACTAGCAATAATAAAATGGAAAAAAGACCCTTTGGAGCAAAGGAAATGTTTTTGTTTGTACCTGTGGGCAGGTGGTATTCTGCATCGTGAACTGATGGGTTTTTAACATTTGATGCAAGCATCTGAACACACATATTATTAAAACGTCTTCTTTTTCTCTGTCCTATAATAGTTACTTGTTTTAGTGGTCCCCAAAGTGAAACGGGGTGGTTTTATATAGGGTTTATATTTGGAAATAGAGTCAGAGGGATTCATGAAGGCTGGATCAGTGGTGATGTTATTTTTTAGTTTTAGAGACAATTCCCATCAGATTTCTTTGTGTGATTTTTGTGTATCCTCATAAACCTGAGAGCCAAATAAAGGAGAAAATCAGTAAACTTTGCTTTCCTCTTGCTATCCAACTTCTCACGCCCATTTCATGTTTCCTTTGCCACAGAACGTTTTAATTCACTTAAGCTCCACCCCCACGTGCAGCGGACAGAACTAATTGTATCATCCCTTTATTTCCATCAGGAGCAAATAAAGCAAATAAAGCAAACCACTTGCCCATGAAACTGAAATGCTCCTGATGGGGTTGCAGATGCATTCAGATTAATGAAACCCTCCACTCACAGATCCTTGCACATGACGGAGACAGAAGGACAGGAAACCTGACATACATTCGCCAGCTCAACAGAGCGCAAAGCACCTATTCCCACAGTCTTAAAGATTTACTCCAGGACAAGCTGCAAGTACAAACATTCACCAAAATTCCTCCCACCCTCACTCTATTCTCAGGAGAAAATGGGCTCTTGTAAATGTGTACCCATGGCACCTAGAGATATTTTCAAAGGAAATAGCCAGAACTGGCATTCCCACCTATATTGCAGGGGCAACTTCCACACCACTTAAAAGAAATAATGGTATTTTTTTCCTGGATAGAAAAGAATGCTACTGTATAAAGTTGTTTTGCTTTGTTTTGTTTTTGGTCGCACCACACAGCTTGCATTGCTTGTGGGATCTTAGTTCCCCAACCAGGGATCAAACCCGTGCCCCCTGCAATGGAAGCACAGAGTCCTAACCACTGGACCACCAGAGAATTCCCTAGAAAGTTTAAAAACACAAAAAAGCGGTGAGAAAAAATAAAATCACAGAATCCTAAAATTTTTGATGTAAATCTTTCTAGGCTTCTTCTATGCATGTTTTTTTTTTTGTTTTGTTTTTTGTTTTGTTTTGTTTTTTGCGGTACGCGGGCCTGTCACTGTTGTGGCCTCTCCCGTTGAGGAGCACAGGCTCCGGACACGCAGGCTCAGCGGCCATGGCTCACGGGCCCAGCCGCTCTGCGGCATGTGGGATCTTCCCGGACCAGGGCACAAACCCATGTCCCCTGCATCAGCAGGCGGACTCTCAACCACTGAGCCACCAGGGAAGCCCCCCCATACATGTTTTTGATTACGGAAATATATATGATGAAAAAGAAAACAATTCTACATTTGCTTGATAAATTGAAACTTTAAATTAACTATGTAACATGCATATGTTCCCACTTCATTAAATATTATTTCATATCAGCACTTGAAATGGCTATATAATGTTGTATCACAGTGTGGTGCTATGATTTATTTAACCAATTTAATTCCAATTGCTGGACATTAATCCCAATTTTCTGCTATTAAAATCAGTACTTCATGAAGTGTCTTTGTGTACAGATCTTGGCAAACCTCAGCAATAAATTCTTTGGCATAAATTGGGGATGTTGAAATGCCGGGTTACAAAGCATGTCCATTTTAAACATCAATTTTCAGTCTTCCTAATCTAGCTAGCCAACACTGCAGATTATCTTAACAAAAATAGTTTGCCAATTTGATAAAAGAAAAATGTTACCTCAGTGTGGTTTTCCTATGAATTTCTACGATTGCTAATGAGGTTAAAGGTTTTCTTTCTTCTGTTTATTAACCATTTATATTTTTCTTTTTGTTTTGAGTATTTATATCCTTTCCCTAACTAAAAAATGTTTGTCTTTTTCTTACTGACATAGAAGACCTCTTCCAATATTAAAGATAGTAACCTTTTGTTAATATACTGACAAGTTTTTCCTGGCTTTCCATTTGCCTTACTTGTATTTATGATTTTTTTTTAATGTACAGAAGTGTTTCATCTTTATGCAGCAGAAACAATCAGTCTTCTCTTTTATGTTTTCTGACTTTGGCTATATAGGTTTAGAAAAGCTTTCTCTAAGTCACACAGACTTTTGTCAAAAAATCATAATCATGCCCTGCCTTGTGATAGCTTTTACATTGTTGGGCAAAAGGTATAAATAGTAACCGAAGGCTGGGACCAGCTCTTATGCTTACTTCCCCCTTAAATGTCCTGTATTTAGTAGATCACAATCCATTCACCAAAAACATGTTTTAATTGAGCACCTACTACATTCCAGGATTATTAAATATAGATGAGACAGACACTGGACACAACTGCTTCTTCATGAATTCCACCAGCACACATTGCATAATTAACACATGTGAACAGTGCAAAGACCAGGGCAGAAAAGCAACAGTGATGAATCCAAAAAAAGTCCCTCTCCCCTGAGAAATTTATAGTTCAGTATACCCTGGAGGAATTAAAGAGAGGTAAGATTTAAAAGAGACAGATGAATAACTGAAATACAAGGAAGAAAGTATAAGTACCTTGTGAGATGGGGAAAAACTCAGTGTTCACACAGTGGAAGTCAGGGAGGGTCTGTGGAGAAAGTACCATTTGAAGCGAGCCTTATAGGTTGAGATGAAGGAGACATCATTCTTTTCTTCCTGCCCTCAGAGAGAAGAGGAAGCAGGCACATTAGACTCAATTTCCCTCCGCAGTATTAACAACAAAAGAAAAAGGGGGCGGGGGAGGAAATTCCCTGATGGTCCAGTGGTTAGGACCCCGCGCTTTCACTGCAGAGGGCCCAGGTTCAACCCCTAGTCAGGGAACTAAGATTCCACAAGCTGCGTGGCGTGGCCCCCCAAAACTAAAAATAAATAAAAAATAAAATGTTAACCAGCCAAATATGCCTGTTATCAACCCACAAAGCCTAGAGGAGGGGCTCAGTGAGGGGCTTAGGAAAAAGAGTTAGCATTTCTTTATACTCTTTTGCATTTACATTATGCTTATGGAATTTTTTGGTGTATGGTTTTCTTTCTTATGTAGTTAAATTTTCTTGAACAGTGTGGCAGATTATACTTCCCAAGGATGGCCGCACCAATGTATATCCCATTATATATGCTCCTCTTAGAGTGTGACCCTAACAGGCTTCATGGAAAGGTGGAGTCTGTGTTCCCTGCCTCTGTACTTGGGTGGACCTTCCTAACTGCCTCAGCCAGTAGAATGTGGCAGAAGTGCTGCTGCATGACGCCCAAGGCTAAATCCTAGATGCACTCCTAGCTGGCTCTCCTCTCTCTTGGGACACTTGGTCTCTGAACCCAGCCACCACATTATGAGGAAGTGCAGGCCACATGGAGAGGCTGGATGTGAGTGTTCTCACCAACAGCCCCAGCTAGATTCCTGGTCAAAACCCAGATGAGTGAATGAGGAGTCGAGGCTCCTGCTGTGATTTACATCTTGAGATGTTTACTGTGCCTTCTAGAGACTTGATGGAGGTGAGGACTACAGGCCAGGAGTGGAAGCAGGGAGACCAGTTAGGAGGCTATAGCAATAATCCAGGACAGAGAAGATGCAGTTTGGGTTTGGGTTATACCAGTAGAGTAGGTGAGAAGTAATCCTATCTGGGAAATGTTTTGAAAGTACAGCTGATGGGATTTGCTGATGGATCGGATGCGAGTTGGGAGAGAAAGAGAAGAGTCACTGACTAGGTCTAGATTTTGAGTCTGAGCAATTGGGCTTCAGTGTCATTTATTGAGATGAGGACACCTGAGGGAAGGGCAGCTTTGCAGGGCAGGGTAGGTCAATAGTTGGATCTGGGGCATGTTCTATGAGAAGCCTGTTTGACATCCAAGTGAAAAAGCTAAATCAACAGTGGGATATGTGAGTCTAGAGCTCAGAGAGAGGCCCTAAGCTGGAGATAGAAACTTGGGAGTCATTGGCATATAGATGGTGTTCCAGATAGTACTGCTATATAAGAAATGACCCCAAAACTTAGCTTAAAACAGCTATTTCATTTACCCACCAATTTGTGGATTCGAAATTCAGGGCAGCGCACAGCAGGAGTGTTTAGTTTCTACTCCACAAATTTTGGGTCTGAGCTTGGAAGACTCAAGGGTTCGAAGCAACATGATGACTGGGGCTGGAATCACCAGGAAGTGTCTTCACTCACAAATCTGGCAGTTGAGGCTGGCTATTTCACTGGGACCTCAGCAGGGGCTGTCAACTGGAACACTTAGAGTGGCTTCTCCATGTGGTTTGGGTTTCCCTGGGGTAGCTGGACTACTTACATGGCAGCTCAGGGCTCCAAAAGTGAGTGTACCAGTGAACAAGGTGGAAGCTGCACTGTCTTTCCTAACTTAGCCTTGGAAGTCATGCAGCATCGTTTCCACCTCATCCTCTGGGCTACCAGAGAGCTAGAGCTTGCCAAGACTCAAGGTGGGATGGGGAGGGTGGTGGATATAGATCCCTTCTCTCCATGGAACGAGTGTGAAGACCACGTTGTGGAAGAGCATATGGGATGGAGATATTGTTGTGGCCAAACTCTGGAAAACACAATCTGCTACAGATGGTATTGATTCAGGGCCTCGAAATTGGATGACATCACTTAGGAACTGAGTGCAGACAGAGAGAAGAGGTCCCGGAATGAACCCTAGGCCTCAACATTTAGAGATGGGAGGAGGAGCCAGTGGGCAGAAGCAAGCCTAGAGCAAATGCTGTTTCTTGCAGGGCTGCCACTTTCTGCTGAAACTCCTTAGGGAATGGGGTCGGAACATGTTCTTGCATCAGCTGCAAGCCAGGGCCAGAACCGGCCCTCCCCCACTGGGCACTGCCTGGAGGCTCAGCTGAGCACAACTCCTCAGGCCCCCCAAGACGATCAGGTAGTCAGTAACTCTGGGTCCTGCAGGTGCTCAGTCTTCCGTAACACAAGGCAAGGTAGAGAGGGTGGTGGACTTAGACCCCTCCCCTGTAAGGAGGGGAACCCCCCAACCCTAGCCAACCCACCCTTTTAGAAAAAACCATTTTTGTCTCTTCTTCAAGAGCTGAAGTGTCCTCCAATTTACCCAACTCCAAAGAAAATTTAACATCCATACAGTAGCATCTGGATTGAGATTCATTTGACTTCAGTTTTCTCTAAGAATTAGTGGGTGAAGCTTGTCTTACATCTTGGAGAACTACCTAAACTAACAGTCCACCTCCAGGGAACTAAACTGCCAGAAGTTCCCTAAATGGCAGGTCCCAGGAGATAATACAAAAGAATTAAGTTCCTCTTGACAAAGACCCTGCTATAATAGTTAAACGGTCCATGTGTTGGAGTTGGAAATTCTGTTATTATATAAATGTCTTGCTGAAATGGGTCTGACCTCTACAGAGATTTAAAAAGAATGAGGCACGTTCCTTTAACGTTATTTTTGCTCATGCAAACGATGCCCTATTACACCCAGTAATGCTTAACAGTACTAAGTTAAAAGCAAATACATAGCAATTTGGACCACTCCAGGGTCGCTCTCACTGTTTTGTGGTTTTATGTAATTCGAATATTGTATACAAGAAGACTTGACCTGGAGCAGGCAGCAAGAAATATGTAATTAGAAACACTTCCCAAGGAAATTATAGTGACAAGTGAAGGCTTGAGGATTTCCGCGGGAGCCTGGAGCTGCAGATATTCATTATAGGTACTTGGGAGGCTCAGCTGCCCTGCTGAAAACCGTGTCTAATTGCTGTGCGGCTGGATGCAGGCATGGAGGACAGCCCAGAGCCAGGAATTGTGTCTATGGCAACCCGACGCTCCATTTTTAAACTTTTCATTGCACAAGAAGAAATTGCCAAGGCTTTTTTTTTTTTTCTCTCTTTTTCTTCCTCCCCATTTCAGAGTTTGTACCAGCAGGGATTACCCTCCAAGTCTAACATTTCCTGGTAGCTAATGCTAGCTGGGTTAAGGGCCGTTTGCTTTACCTCTGGCGTTAGCAGCTCCAGCCGGTCATTAATTACTGCACCAGGAAGCATTTTCCAACAAATTATTGTTTAATCAAAACAAAAGAAAATGAATGCTTGTTGCTGTCAACAATTATCAACTCTCCCTAAGAGTCTAAAGGGGAATACTGGAAGTTTTACACTTATGGAGAAGTGTCCCTCTGGGACGGAGGGTCAGTTAAGAAGGCCTTTGTCTAGATACAGTGAAGTTGCCTAAAGTACAGTTGAGAATGCTTCACTGTGGGCGGAGAGGAAGCTGACCCCCAGGCAGGAAGACCCAGGAAGCTTATACACGCACTGGCCTGGGTCCCCAGTCATTCTGCTTTGTTAGTGTCCATATGACCTTGCTATTAGGCTAAATGCCCCAAATGCTTCTATGAGAATGTCTGAGGGGAAAGATTGCTTTCTGGAGCAGTGAATAAGTGAAATCCACCTGCACAATAACAGCCACACTTCCTGAGTGCAGACAGCATGCCCTGCGGCTTACAAACACGAGTTAGTGACCCTCATAATTCCCCTCCATCCCTAGTACATCATTATCCCCGTTTCACAGATGGGAAGACTAAGACTCAGACAGATTAACCTGGCCAAGATCCACAACAGCCTGATAAACAGCAGAGCCCACACTTGATTCGTAGTCTTTCCATCAGCACCTTCCCTCTTTATTTGCTTTTAAATTTTTATTTGCACTAAAATACACATAACGTAAAATCTACCATCTTCACCATTTTTAACTGCAGTACAGTGGCATTACGTGCATTCACACTGTTGTGCAGCATCACCATCATCCATCTCTAGAACTCTCTTCATCTTGCAAAACTGAAACTCTGTCCCCATTCAACAATAACTCCCCATCCCCCCTCTCCCCAGCCCCTGGCAACCACCATTCCACTTTCTGTCTCTGAATTTGACTTCTCTAGAGAGTGGAATCAGACAGTATCTGTCTTTTTGTGACTGGCTTATTTCACTTAGCATGATGTCTTCAAGTTTCATCCATGTTGTAGCATGTGCCAGAACTTCCTTCCTTTCTAAGGCTGAATAATATTCCATTGTATGTATGTAACACAATTTTTTTGTCCCTGCACCCATGGAAGGACACTTGGGTTGCCTCCACCTTTCGGCTATTGTGAATATGCTGCTGTGTTTAACTCCTAACCACTAAGATACATAGAGACTTGGAGAATGAGTCTTAAAGGAAGGCGCACCGCCATGGGCTGCCTGACACGCCCCAACCTGAGCAGATCAGCCAAGTACCATGTGGTCCATCACCCACTGGAGAAGGCACCACCTCACTGGCAGGGGAAAGCGATGCACAAGGCCAAAACATCCCACAGGTTGGCCAATTGGAGAGCCACAGCTCCATGCTGGCACACCCAATGCCAGTGTGTTTCCCTGAGCCTTAGATTCTGGGGAAAACAAGTTTCTTCAAATCCAAACTGCTTGGTCCAGACTTGACTGCAGGATTCCCCACCTGGACGGAGCGTGCCCTGGGACTGCACTGGCGCACCCGCCAACCCCTGCCGACTTCTCCACTCGGTGGTTCTGAGGGCAGCTAGGGGTGAGCTGTGTTCCCTCCTGGGGTTACCACCCTAAGCCTTTTGGAAATGTGAGGAACATTTCTGGTTGTCATAACGATCTGTCTGGGGGACACTACTGACATTTAACATGTGGAGCCAGGGACAAGAGGCGCCCTGCCATGTGTGAGGCAGTCACCCACAACAAAGAATTGTCCTGCATCTTGAATCACTTCCAAACGTCTCATTAAAACGTATCTTGTAAGCAAAAAGCCTCATTATAATCATCTGGGCCTAAAACCTAATTACGTTTTGCAAATGAACACAAAGTAATTCTGCATGGTTTTTACATGCACCAGATTTTCCAGGAATGCAACTATTGAGTAAATTGAGGGAGACTGTATTTTTTTTATATTGGAACTTCCCCGAGAGTTGTTCACCATTTTGGAAAATCATGGCAATGCCACTCCTAGTATTTTTTTTTTTTTTTTTTTTTTTTTTCCCCCCCTTTTTTTTTTTTTTTTTTTTTTTTTTTTTTTTTTTTTTTTTTTTTTTTTTTTTTTTTTTTTTTTTCCTGGGCCATAAGTTTCTGTTTCTTCAGTTTCTTCTGGGATATCTTTGTCTTCTGTGCAACCTTCTCTGCGGGTTTAGGAATAATCTGTTCTTTTTCAGGAAGGATCATCTTAGTGTGGAAGGAAAAGCTCACGTATGGGTTGATCTGACCATGAGCTCTGTAAGTCCTGCGTGGCATCTTGGGTGCTTTGCTCACCTGGATATGCTTAATGACCAGAGAATCTACATCTAAGCCCTTAAGTTCAGCATTACTCTCTGTATTTTTGAGCACGTGCAGTAAAAGTTCAGCACTATTTTTGGGCTACCGACCCTGTGTCCAGCCCCACTCTTTGGCCTGGACACACCTACCAACTCCACCATTGTAAAGACAGACTGGCACACATTGCTTCTGTAAAGTCACATCCTCCAGATACGTGGTGGCTTTTCAGATATGCATACCCTGAATGGCCTGGGCAGTTTCACGAGTGTTCTTAAAGTGAACACGAAGATCTGAGCCTCTTGATTTGCATGATTCTGTGGGGTTTTCTGGGTCAAGTGAATAGTGAACCATTTTTAGAGATCACCTCAGACCGCTTATCCAAAAAGGACTCCTAGCATTTGAGTTGCAAAAAATATATATAACTTTATCAATTTTATTTGAATTGCCACATTCAAAGTCCACTTTAGAGGCAACCCCCCTCCACAGGAGGGGTCTATGTCCGCCACTCACCACCGCCCCCCACCCCCGTGTTATGGTATAGTCCTGCCCCAGCATTTACGTGTTGAAATACATATTCTGTTTTTATACACTTCTATTCTCTTATTTCTTCTTTTACACCCAGGACATTATATTACTTTTATTTTTAAACATTTTGTGTGTTGGTCGATTATGTTAGACCACAAATCCTGATGCAAACCTCTTGGGGGCCAGATGTGTTTCAGAATTCAGAATTCTCCAGATTTTAAGTACTAAAAGTAGTATGGTGCACCTACAATATGTTATATAACCCCTCAGCGGGGTCTAGAACAGCATCCTGTCATCAATCACACATATTTCTACAGCAAAATGTATATACGGACACATAAGAGTGCGATGAATTACGTCTACGTGTAGCTTCAGATCAGCTCAGGGCAGGTTTTGTTGACAAAATTTTAAAAACCGATTTAGGATTTTCAAAGCGTTTTGGATTCTGGATAAGCGATCGTGGCCCTCTGTTTTGTGGCTCTCACTGGGCAATAATATAATGAAGAGGGTGGTTTAAGAACGAGGCGCTGGATCTGATAGGCTGCGAGCATCTCACAGTCAGTCTTTGGGGGGGGTGTGAGGGTCCACCTGAGGGCCTCCCTTCCCAAAGCCTCCTCTGGCTTCAAGTGAATGGGACCTGGTTACTCTGTTTCCTGTCTGTCAGCTTCTGGACCTTTCCCAATTCACTTTGTCAGACAGCCGCCAACACACGTGATGCCCCCATGGTAACTGACAACATCTGATGGCTGCTCCAAGCAGGGCGGATGGGTGTTATGTGAGCTCCAATCCCTCTACTCTTATGCCCAAAGGTAAGCTGTTCTCTCTGCCTGAAATCCTGCTTTATCCCCCTTGTCCTCCAGGTGAGGGATTCCTTTTTTTTTTTTTTTTTGCGGTATGCGGGCCTCTCACTGTTGTGGCCTCTCACTGTTGTGGCCTCTCCCGCTGCGGAGCACAGGCTCCGGACGCGCAGGCTCAGCGGCCATGGCTCACGGGCCCAGCCACTCCATGGCATGTGGGTTCCTCCCGGACCGGGGCATGAACCCGTGTCCCCTGCCCCGGCAGGCGGTCTCTCAACCACTGCGCCACCAGGGAAGCCCGAAGGATTCCTTCTTAAAGCCCCAGGTTAGGGACTTCCCTGACGGTCCAGTGGTTAAGGCTCCATGCTTCCAATGCAGGGGGCACCAGTTCAATCCCTGGTGAGGGAACTAGGATCCCACATGCCCCATGGCATAGCCAAAAAAATAAAAAATGGAAAAGATAAAGCCCCAGGTTAAATGTCATCTATTTATGGGACTTCCCCAAAGTTTCCCAATGGCATTTGTCACTCCCTCAGGCGAGATTCCCGTTAACTCTTGGTATGTTCATTCATTCCAGAAACATATGTTTTTGAGTGCTTACTGTGTGCCAGGGACTGGATTAGGCTGAAGAATGTGGACCCTATATGACCTTGGATTTCCAGGTCTCCCAAGGTCCTCATCAGGGCACAAGACACTCATCAGCCTCTTGTCCTTGCCAGGGGAGCGGAGGTTCCCTCCAGCCCCTCTCCCAGAACAGTTCCGTTCCTGCAGAGACAGGAACTCACATTTGTAGGGCAGCTACTTAATGTGCCAAACACTCTGCAAAGTTCTGTTCTCTTCAGAAAGGGGCCACTTGTTGGTGTGCCCAGCAGACAAAGTCCCAGGATAAATGTGCTGCATCTTTCTAGAATTTTAATTTCACTCAAAGATTTGGGAGGGAGAGTTAATTAGTGTGAGGTAAGTAACATAAAACATGATTTTTACATTAATCAATAGTGGATATATAATAGCACGGAGCAGAATGCTAAATTAACACACGTTCTTAATTTATTATTTGAAGAGGTAATACATGTTCAAGAAGCAAAATTTGAAAAGTATAAAAAAGTTTAGAATGAAAATTTACCCCTCTGTTCTCCAACCACCCAGCTTCACTCCCAGGAGGTAACCACTATGCCCAGATTCTTGGGAATCCTCCAAGAAATCATCTACACACAGTCCAAGTAAGTATCCATGTCTGTGGGTTGTTGTTGCTGTTTAGTATAATGAGCATAAAATACACACTGCCCTGCATCTTGCTTTTTTCAGATAACACTACATCTTGGAGACCTTTTCATAAATCATAGAGACTTATTTCATTCTTTCAACAGCTGCACAGTTTTTCATTGTATGGATGTGCCAGAATTTGTTAGCCAGCCCTGTGATGATTATTTCCAGTATTTTCCTACTGCAAACAACACTACAACAAATATAACCCTGAATATTCTTCATTTGTACATGTGTTAGTATATCTGTAGGAGAGATTCCTGGAAGTAGGTCACAGGGCATATTGCACGGTCCACTTGCCCTCTGAAGAGTGCTCCCAATCTACACTACGTCAGAGTATCTGTTTCCTGATCCTTTAGCCAATGCACAACAGACAACACAGTGTTCTTAAACTTTCTGACCTTAGCCAGTCTGATGGGTGAAGACTTGTATCTCATTAGAGTTTTTATTTGCTTTTATTAAATTATGAAGGAGGTTGAGTATCTTTCTTTTCTTTTCTTTTCTTTTCTTTATAATGTTCAAGACCCATTTGTAGTTCTTATTCTGGGAACTGTTTCTTCATATCATTTCTCCATGTTTCTACTGGATTGTTGGCTTTTTTTTCTTATCAACATTTAGAATTTCTTTAAATATTAAGGAAGGGTCCCTTTTGCTATGTGAATTGCAAATATTTCCCTCCAGTATGTTTGTCTTTTGATTAGTTTGGTTCCCTCCCCTCCCCCCTCACCTCATTTGTTTTATATATATATATATATATATGGTAGCTAAATTTACCTTTGCTTTTATAGCTCCTGGGTTTTAGATCATCTTTAGAAAAGCTTCTCCCCTATCTGAGGTGATTTAAGAAATATTCTCTCATTACTTTTTTCCACGAAAAGTTTATTAAGTCCTGTCTCTGTACCAAGCGCTGCTTTAGGGGATGGAGTTGCAGTGTTGAACGAGGCAGACCACGAGGACATGTTCTGAGTTCTTTTGCTAAGGTCTTTCGCACTTTTCCTAACTACTTTTACGATTTCATTTTTTGCATTTAAATCTTTCTTCCATCGGGAATTTAATCTGCTGTAGACTGTGAGGGATCTTTTTTTTTCCCCAAGCTGGCAACCCAGTCAATCCCGACATCGCTGACTAAATAATTTATCTTATCTTTACTAATTTGAGATGTCAGTTTTATCATATGCTAAATTCCCATAGCCAACACATTTTTATGCAAAAAAAAGACCTCAAATCAATGTCCTGCTTCCAGCTTCACCAAGAGACCCCTCAGGCTGTCAGTATCCTTTTTATTTATTTATTTATTATTATTTATTATTTTTTGGCTGCACCGCACGGCATATGGGCTCTCAGTTCCCCCACCAGGGATCAAACCCGCACCCCCTGCAGTGGAAGCGTGGAGTCTTACCCACTGGACCGCCAGGGTAGTCCCAGTCTCCTCTTTCTTTGCCTTCAGAAGCACTTGGTGGGAAGTCTGAATATCACCAATGTCTTTTTATCCTCTTTACTCTTCACAGTAGTAACCTCCATGGTAGAGAGTGTATCTCCATTTCCCAAGCAAGGAAATTAGACCTAGAGATGTTACGACTCACACACCATCCATCTGCCTCTGGGAGTGAATGCCTGTTAGTTGAGAAGTCCAAGGCCAGCTCCACACAAGCTGTGCTTTCAGTCTTTCTTTGTAAATTTGAAATGGAAACCCGGAGGGTCCAGGCTCTGTAGGTTATAAAGGTTGTAAACTGTCAGAGGCCTCATTTCTTGCCCAGTGGACTAGAGGAACCGAATCTGCGGAGGGAGATGATGGAGTCTGAACCAGGCACCAGAGAAGGTTAGGGGGTAAGAAAAGGCAGGCCCACATCCACGGTTCTCTGTGTGCCCGGGCTCCAGCTGTATTCCTGTTTCTGTGTTCCTTGAGACCTTCCTATATCTTTAGATAAATTCTCCTTAAGCTGCTTTCACCTGGGTTTCTGTCACCTACCATCAAAAGGATCCTAGAAAATGGCTGAAATGAGCCCAGTCCCGGAATGGTTTGTTTCCAACAGCTTCTCTTGCGTACATCACAAAAGGGGGCCAGGATGCTGTGTCAGCTCTGAATTGTGTCTCAAAGGGCAAATGGAATGTGTAGCTATGGCCAATGTAGGGGCTCCAGAGACCAGGGTCCTCAGCCATCCACCATGTGAGCCCATCTGTAACCAGACTGGAGGGTTGCGACAGTACAAACACAAAGCCTACTTCTCTTTCCACCTGATTAAGGTGTTATTTAGAAAATGAGACCTTCTTACTCCTTACTTTCCCCTGGGCCCCTGTGTGATGGTGTAGACCAGGAACTCATGCCAGAACGTAGCCAGCGTCTGACCCTCTCATCTGTTCTCCCCTCCCCAGGGTACTGTTGGTTCTTTCAGGAATTACAGCTGCCCCCCAGGTTGGAAATCTGGAAGCCAGTCTCTCCTCAGTGCCTCATGCCCTTGACCCTTCTTTTCCATTCTCACTGCCAATTCCAAGTGTTACCGCCTCGGGCCCAAATGGTTGTAATGGAGTCCTAACATTACTGACCCCATGCCTGTGCATGGCCTGAAATGCCCTATCTCACATGTGCACTAGAGTCCAAGTTCAAATATCACCTTCACTGTGGGGCCTCTCTGACCACCTAGGATTCGGCCTCTCCCTGTGACACAGACCTCTACCCCAAGATGTTACAGAAGGAATTATCCAGGGATCAGTTGTGTGACCAGAAGCACGACCCCATGCTTAACTTTTTTGAGCCTCTGTTTCTTCATAGGTCAGATAGGATAAATAGCGGGGCTTTGGTGAGAATTCAAACTAGAAGGTAGAAATGACCATTTCAGGGCTTGCTCATAAAAGGGAACCCACCCTTGTGTCCTTTGCTCTCTTTCTCCAATTTTCACAGCAGACTGTTAACTCTTTGAGGCCTGGGATCTTGCCTTACTGGGTGCCTTGCAGAGAGCATGGCATAAAGCAGGAGCTCAGTGCATGCTGAATGAATAAATACATAAATGGAAGAATGAAGAAAAAACCCTCTCCGATCTTAAGACTCTCTGTTCAACCCCATGTGCACCTTTGCCAAATTAATACTCCTTCAGTTTGGCTTTTGACACATGTGTCACTTCTTGTTGAAAAATCATCTATGGGGACTTCCCTGGCAGTCCAGTGGTTAAGACTCCACGCTTCCACTGCAGGGGGAACGGGTTTGATCTCTGGTCTGGGAACTGAGATCCCACATGCTGAGTTGAGCAGCCAAAAACAAACAAACAAACCAGATGAAACTTAAAAAAAATAAAAAAATAAAAATCACCTATGGCTCTCTAGTGCCCATAGGTTCAAATTCCTTCCTTCAGATTCAGGGCTCCTCATGATCTGGCCCTACATACTGTTTTTTTGGTGTTATTTCCCATTATTCACTGCTACAGTCCTTTTAATGTAGCTGTTCTGGGACGTCTAGTCATGGCCAGCCACTTCCAAAAAGTCCTTTCCTTTCTTATCCTGTCTTTGCACCTTCATTCATACTTGGTTTCCTTACTAAAAGGCATCTCCTTCTCTCTGCCTAACCACCTCCTACTCATCGGGGGCAGAGAAAGCTAGTTGCTTCCTAATATCCCTAAAGAAATTGAAAAATGTTCCCAAAAATTGCACCATTTGACATTTGGACATAGTTTCTCCCAAGCTTTATTTCTATGTATTTAAAAAATATTTTAAAAAATATTCATTGGGAAGCAGTTTCTATAATGACCACCACACACTTATTTCTACTTGCATAAACAAAAAGAAGCAAATAAAAATCACCAAAATCCTACTATCCTAGCCAGTGACTTAACCCTCTGGTCACATGTACGCTTTAGGCACATATTAGTATTTAAAACAATTCCATTCAATTTTTTCACAAAGTTGAGATATTGTGACCTATCTAGTTTCTACTCTATTTTATTTGGTTAGCATTGTTTCAAAACACATTTTTCATGTCATTAAGAAAGCGTGGTAAACAAAATTTTTTTAAAAATAGAAGCACAATAAGCACAATATCCCATTGTTTGAGTAAACCATAATTTACTTAGTTTTTCCATTGCTCCACATTTAGGGTTTCTTTTTTCAACTTTCCTTTATTTTAAACAATGCTACGATGAATATTTTTGTGCATAAATGTTTGACCTTGTTTCTCAATAGCTCCTTAGGATTACTGCAGTAACTACATTTCGTAAGTGTTTGCCATGTACCAAGCATTAACTGCAATGTTACTGCACTGAATCCTCATAGCAATGCTACAAAACGTAGATTATCATTCCCATTTCACAGATGAGAAAACTGAAGCACAAAGGGTAACGTGCTCAATGTGCTCAAAACCATGAGAGTGTGGCCAAAATTTAACCCGGCCAGTGTGACTCCCAAGCCCACGCTCTCAGGCGTGAATTTTTTTTTTGCGGTACGCGGGCCTCTCACCGTTGTGGCCTCTCCCGCTGCGGAGCACAGGCTCCGGACGCGCAGGCTCAGCGGCCATGACTCACGGGCCCAGCCGCTCCGCGGCATGTGGGATCCTCCTGGACCGGGGCATGAACCCACGTTCCTAGCATCGGCCGGCGGACTCCCAACCACCGCGCCACCAGGGAAGCCCTAGGGCATGAACTTTTTTTTTTTTTTTTTTTTTTTTTT
>NW_006773947.1:2375808-2385777 GCF_000442215.2 Lipotes vexillifer | reverse complement strand
TTTTAAATGCGTGGGCTTTCTCTAATTGCGGCAAGTGGGGGCCACTCCTCATCGCGGTGCGCGGGCCTCTCACTATCGCGGCCTCTTGTTGCAGAGCACAGGATCCAGATGCGCAGGCTCAGTAATTGTGGCTCACGGGGCTAGTTGCTCCGCAGCATGTGGGATCTTCCCAGACCGGGGCACGAACCCGTGTCCCCTGCATTGGCAGGCAGATTCTCAACCACTGCGCCACCAGGGAAGCCCGGGCATGAACTTTTTAAGGCTCTTGATACATTTGCCAAATGACTTTCCAGAAAGGTTGTTCCAGTCTACACCAGCAATATAAGAGTGTCCATCACTCTTATTTCTCCTTTTTTCAAGCGATTGGTAGGCATTTGCATTTCAGTTTCTCTGGGCTGTCTCTTCATGTGGTTTGCCCATCTATCAGTGAAGGTTACCACAGACCACTAATTAGCTCAGCTAAACTTCCCAGTGGCAGGCAAAGTGGTGATGTTTCCCCCGGAATCTGGCCACATTCGTCCCTCTCTGATGTGAGACTGACCTAACAAACGCAAACACTATAAAATAACATTTTTATACTGGGAGACATAGAGCCTTCTAGGCCTGTCGATTTGTGCACCGTCTAGAAGAGCTTTCATCTGGAAGCCGGCGCCATATGTAATTTGCATGTTCAGGAAATTACATAATTACATAAGAAGTGCTATAATTACATAAGAAGTGCTTTCTTCTTTGTACGTGAGATGCTTATTCATGCGTATCAGTATAATTTCAAAAGAAATAAAACCAGGTTAATTTCAGAGAAAATCAAGAGTTTGCTATAATTGAAGTATAAAAGTAACACAATGAAGAAAATTCATTGATTTTTCTTTAAAATGCCAATATCATAAAAATTCTGCAGTTGGATTTTGGGTGGCATTATGAGCATGAACAATCCCCTTTTGGAAGACTGAGGCCATCTCAGGGTAGCATCTGAAATGTATTCTCTTTTTTTTAAACACAGTATATTTATTTATTTATTTATTTTTGTTTGCGTTGGGTCTTCATTGCTCCTCGTGGGCTTTCTCTAGCTGCGGCGAGCAGGGGCTACTCCTCGTTGCGGTGCGCGGGCTTCTCCTTGCGGTGGCTTCTCTTGTTGAGGAGCACGGGCTCTAGGCATGCGGGCTTCAGTAGTTGTGGTGCACAGGCTTAGTTGCTCTGCGGCATGTGGGATCTTCCTGGACCAGGGCTCGAACCCATGTCCCCTGCATTGGTAGGCAGATTCTTAACCATTGCTCCACCAGGGAAGCCCTGAAATGTATTTTTCTTAACACAGTTTTGACGCCAGGTTTCTTCCAGGGCAGTTAATGCCTTGGGCAGTGGAACGGGACATCCCCTGCTCACCAGTCTGGCGTGCTTCTCTGGGGTCCCTTGTATACTAGCATCAGCCACCATTCACGAGCACCCACTATGTGTTAGACAGTGGGAGGTGTTCTACACATGCCTTGGTTCTCATCTGCACAGTAACCATGCGAGGTGAACAGGATTTGCTCCAGCCTTGAGATGAAGAAGCCGAGGCCCAGCCGTCACAGGTTAGTGGGAGAGCTCGGAATCTGAAAACCCGAACCTGGGCCCAGTGGCTGCACCCCTCTGGCGGAGGGCTAGTGGAACGGGCCGCTTATTATGAATGGCTATCCCTCGTCCTTCACAATTGGCTGGGCTGCATCCAAGGGAGAATTTTGGTGGATCAGAAGAAATCTGCAGAGTAAGTGCATTTGCACTACTGTTTGGGGATCTACACTCTAAAGGCACTGTGACAGTGATGAAGGGTTATGGCACTTGTCTCCCCAGACTAACAGCTATCAAAATCCATTCTTGCGCTGAGCTGTCGTCCTTGAAACGTCAGTAACACACACTTACATGACTGTTCATACAGTCCAATGGACGTCTTCTATTGCCTACTTTTCTCAGCTTCTCACACAAGTTATGAAAGTCTGAAGGCCCCTCCATTTTGCTAGGCAGGCACGGTGGTAAAACATCCTTCCTCCTCTTTCCTCCACGTAGTGTGAGGGGTCTGGAGACAAAAGGATCCTGTTTGGGCGGATGACTTAACAATGTCAGGGGCTGCTGGTGCCAGTTACTGAGGGCTGGGCCTCAGACGGGAAAAGGAGACTTGGAGGATGGGATCATGGCCAGTAGCAGGCATGCCATTTCCTCTGGGCACCTTCTCCTGCGTAGGGAGAGAAGAGTGTCCTAGATGGGTGGTGCTGGGGGGCAAAAGTTGAAATAGCCCCTACTCTAGGAGGTATGCCAGGGGTTGGTTGACCCCTGTGCATATAGCTCTCTCTCTCTCTTTTAAAAATACCTGATATATTTTGGTGAAAATATTTCCATGCCTTTTTCTGCCATTAGCTTGAGGGCTCCAGGGTAGGATCATTGCTACTCACAGAACATAAGCCAGAACCGAGCATGGGATTGGCATTTAGGAAATATTGAGATGAGGACTCTAAGGAAGTCATATTCTGTAAGTTGCTCTATGTGGCTGTCTTACTCACTGAGTTAAATATCCCTGAGCTTCTAGTCAAGTCACGTTTAAATGTTGTATCTAGTCTCAGATGTCCTGGAGAATTAAGTAAGGAAATTAAGGTATCTATGCCAAACTGTAAAGGGGAAAACAATACCCGCCCCCCCATCGATTTCCCTCCCCTTCTCCCAGGATAACAGAAATGATGATTAAGAGTCCCGACGGGAAGGTGAATTTCAGGGAGAACAGCTGGGGTGTTAACGACTGTCTCTTGGATATTCTCCATTTCTAGTCTTGGAAAATCTAACTTTCATTTGATTAAGGAAAGTAGCAGGTTTCTCATCGGCACTATGCCTATATTTTATACCTATAAAAAGCAGGCAACAGCCTGCACTTTTAGGGAACATGCAATACAATAATCTGTTCTGAACTGGAGCTGACATCTGAAGCTTCTCATGGTCCTACCTGCCCGACAGTAGTGAAAACTACAAAAACCTAGAACCAAAAACATCCTGGCCTTTGTTAGGAGCACCTTCTATATTTTGCATTTTTCTAATAATAGCTACCTAAAGATACTCTGCTAGTTACATCATCATGCTGTCACTAATCCTCACAACTCTGCAAGGTAAAATATTACACTAAACCTACCTTTACAGACGAGGCAACAAACGCAAAAAATTTTGTAATTTTCCCAAGCAGGAGGTCCCAAAGGTCATAAGCTTGTAAGGGCCTAAGCTGGCATCAGAATCCCTTGTTATTGCCACTTATGTCAGATGGCTTCTGATATGACTGATATCCGCTGTTTTCTCTAAGCTAATTTTCAGACTTCTTGGTCTGCGGAATTATTTTTTTTAAAGGATCAGTGATTACTTGCAGGTTCTTTTTTATTTTTTTAATTGACTCCCATGTATGTCAATCAAAACAGTTTGTGCATGCAATTACAGTTTTCAGAATGGGTGCTTGGAATGGAGCAATATGAAAAGAAGTGGAAAAACATCAAACCTTGGCAACTGGTTTAGTAAGAATTATACTTCTAAGCTTGCAGTCCATGAGGAATTTGCAGAATTTCCTCTTCCTGAACTGAACTACTTCCTTCCTTCATTTCCCAGGTCAGCTTAAATCCTGGCTCTTGCTTGAGGCCTCCCCTCAAATGAAAAGCTCCTTTTTCACACTATGATAATAGGTATAGAGCGTCCCAGTCAGATTGCTCACTTGATCACTTAATCAGAGTCTGCCTTACCATTTTACTGAAATGTGTCCTGAGCTTTTGGTTTTCACTACTTTCAGTGTCAAGGGCACAAGGGCTAAGGGTTACACTTCTTTATATCCCTTTTGTAGCAAGATGGTGCTGTGCACATAGAAGTTGCTCAGTAACACTTGATCCATGTATAAATAGGTGAAAAATAAGTGAATTTGGAAAAATTCAGGGAGTAAGTAGATTAGGATGGTATAGTAACAAACATTATAAAAAGTACTTTAAAGTTTATAAAATGCTTCTCAAGCAACCTCATTTGTACCTCAGAATAACCCAGAGGAAACTGGCTTGGAGAGGTTAAGAAACTTACTCTTGACACCCAGATCCCCTTCCTCCAAAGCTTGTTTTATTTCCATTATAGTTGACTCTTAATTATGAATATGAGATTAAATGTGGAGACAGCACCCCCATAAAACATCCTCACCAGCAGAGGGCGCAAGAATATGTATGGGTCTTGGAGTAAGATTTGCATACTGGCCCGGCCACTATTTTTTTTTTAATATAAATTTATTTATTTATTTATCTTTGGCTGCGTTGGGTCTTCGTTGCGTGTGTGAGTTTTCTCTAGTTGCGGCGAGGGGGGGCTACTCTTCGTTGTGGTGCACAGGCTTCTCACTGTGGTGGCTTCTCTTGTGGAGCACCAGTTCTAGGCCTGCCGGCTCAGTAGTCGGGGCTCGCGGGTTCTAGAGCACAGGCTCAGTAGTTGTGGCGCACCGGCTTAGTTGCACCGCGGCATGTGGGATCTTCCCGGACCAAGGCTTGAACCCGTGTCCCCTGCATTGACAGGTGGCTTCTTAACCACTGCGCCACCAGGGAAGCCCCTGGTCCAGCCACTTTAAGAGCTAGTGACCTTGGGCAAATCATTTTATTTTTCTGAGCCTCATCTGTAAGCTAATGATGATAATCTCCCCTACCCCCAGCACTGCAGAGTAGTCATAAGGATTAGAAATCTTCTGTGGCTAGAACATAGTAGGTGAACTGTAAATTGTATCTCTCCTGATCCCCATAAGAAGATCACAGGAGCGGTTTGGAGCTTAAATTGGTATTAATTCTTGTTTGATGTTTTAATAAATATTTGAAATTAGTTTGCATATTTGACCCTTACAATAGCTTAAATGGGCAAAGAAATGAATATTGATGAAAAAATTTTAATAACCAACGCTGGCAAGAGTGAGGAAGCCAATTGGAACAACTTTTCTGGATAGAAAGCCTTAAAAATATGGTATGTCCTTTGCCCCCAAATCCATTTAACCTAGGCAAATAATATTGGATGGTAGCAAGATTTAGCAAAACAAAGGATATCATCATCACTCTTTATAACAGCATAAGAGGAAACAACCTAAATGTTCAATGTAGCGCACAGGCTTAATAATTATAGTTTCTCCATCAAACTGAACACCGTGCAGTCATTAAAATGATGCTGTAGAAGAATATTCTAAAAGGAAGGATGATCACAACACAGCAAGCAAGGATCACAAGACACAAACAGCCCGCTTTAACTTTTGTTTAAAAATATACACAGGACAGAAATCAAAATCTCCATAGGAGATGCGATTGTTAGTGAAGCTTTATATTTTTCCTACTTCTCTTTGCTTATCTTATTCTCTAAATGTTCTGCAATAAACATGTATCACTTTTTTGATAAAAATAGTTTTCTCTTTTACATGTGCAGAGTTGGTGTTTTTTTTAAACACTGCCTATCAGCACAACCAGACCAGTGGTCAAGTAAATTAAGTTAGTTGTAACAAAGTAACTTGGTAGTTTCAAGTCGTTAGTTGAAGAGAGTAATTAAAATCCTAATGAAATTACACAGCACTGGTCGCTTAGCTGCAGTAAGGCTGCTCTAAATATAGACACTGGGTTCCACTTTCTCAAAAGGCCTAAAAATGGCATAACATAAAAAATGAACAATTGTTCACATAAAGGGCCATGTGCCATGTTTGTCCTAAACCACTGTAACCCGAACTCACCCATATCTCATCCTCCAGGCTGGCTGCATGTCTCTGGAAGGGTGTATTTGCTCTACATTACTCATTTTACTTTCTTGAACTTGAAATGGAGTGGAATTTCAATGTACAGTTACCCATTAGCTCCAAGGCTAAATTTAAACCTTTAATTAAAGTAATCCCTTGATCTTAAACACATTTCTTCTCCCTCAGGAAAGTGTAGAGGGTTTCTTAGATGTCACAGAACTCAAGTCAGTGTGACAATTGTTCCTACTGCATTTGGTAAGTCACCTGAACCGCACTGGGAAATCTGCAGGCGTTTTCGGATGGCTCATGGTAACCACCCCCCACTCCAACCCCCCCAGGACAGGCATTTGTTGGGCATGAGGTTGGGGTACAGAATTCTGCCACCCCTCGCAGATCCAGAGCTGCAGCTTGGACAGGTACTCATCTTTACATAAGACATTGTAGGTGCCAGACGGATGTTTATGAAATAAATGACAGAAAGTAGCTGTGCATATTGTTCCCAGTTTATATGGGAGGAAAAGAGATCATACCCCACAAAAATTTGCAAGGTGACAAGGGCAAAGGGTTGTGAGGCCATATTAGCTTACCTTGTTCTTCACGGAAAACGGAGCACGTTTCTGGGTCGAAGTAAAAATTTATGTTGGCCTTTGCTAAGAAAGAGATGAAAAGTGACAGCACCATCCAATGGAGATGTGTCAATTAGTCTGGCCACACGTTTGATGTTCGCGCCTGGGTTCTTACGCACTCTCGGGTATGCATTTAAATCAGGGGCTGCATCCTCAGTCTGCGAATCAATGAGACACAAACTCAACGGTTAGCGACAGCTTTATGGTGGGACTGTCCACATAAGGGGTGTGTAACTATTAATAAGGATGTATTTGTCGGGGCCCAACAGCAGCGCGGGATCCAGTTAACAAGCTCGCGGGCCAAATCTCCGCGTCGCTCCAATTAATTGTCCCGCAGAACCCACAACTCTCCCGGGACCACATTTTCACGCCGTGACTCATGGGGTTCTGCTCGCGCCCCCAATTCCCAGTCCAAGCGCTGCGAGGAAACGTGCTACCTCCCTCACCTGGGCGCGCGCCCTGGGAGCCACCAACTCTCCCCGCAGTCGGCTCGGACTACCTGGACCGCCCGGCCGGTCCCTCGCCCCGCCACCCGCTTGGCTTTCCCTTCCTCCTCCTCTTCCTCCTCCTCCGGCCCCCCGCCTCCGGCCGCCAGCCTCCGCGGCTGCCGCCTGCGGCTTTGTTTTCCTCCCAGGTTTCATTCCCCACACGTGATACAGTGTTTTTGCAAAGAGCGCTTCGGAGCGCGAGCGCGGGGCGCGCGCACCTATAAATACGGACACCGGGGCCCGAGAGGGCCCGGGACAGAACCCCCAGGCTGCTGGCGGGCGGGCAGACGGCCAGCGAGCCAGCGAGCCGCGCGCGTGGGCCGGAGCGGCGGCGCCCCCCGCCCGAGCACCGAGGGGCAAGCATGGCCCGCCCGCTGGGGGGCCGGGCCGCCGCGCACGCCGCCCGCGCCCCGCGCCCTGCCCAGCCCGGGTCACCGGCGCTCGCGCCCGCCGCTTAGCACTCGGGCGCCGCTCGCTTCTCGGGGCATCGCGGAAATATCGCCGCAGACGGACACAATGGCGGCGACTGCCGCCACCACGGCCGCCACCGCCGGCAAGGCCGTCCGCAGCAGCAGCAGCAGCGCCGGCACCGTCGCCGCGGGCACCAGAAGATTGCAGCAGCCGCCACAGCAGCAGCCTCAGCCCGCGGCCGCCGCGCCGGCCCAGCCGCCGCCGCCGCCGCCGCCGCCCGAGCCCCCCAGGAAGACCCGCATGGACCCGCGGCGCCGCCAGGCTGCCCTCTCCTTCCTCACCAACATCTCGCTGGACGGACGGCCGCCCCTGCAGGACGAGGAGTGGGCCGGCGGTGAGGAGAGCGGCGCGGCCAAGCCGGGCGCAGGCAGCGCCTACGGCGCGAGGACGCGGCTCAGCCTGCTCGCCGCCGCCGAGCGGGGCGGTTGCGGCGCGCTCGCCGCGGCGGGCACAGCGGCGGCGTTGGCAGCTGGATCGGGCCCCTGCCATCCGCCGCCCTCGCCGCTGCCGACCCTGATCCCCGGCGGCCACGCGACCGTGCTTGGCCCTGGGGCGGCCCGAGGGTTCGCGAGCCCCCTGGGCGCGGGCCGGGCATCGGGGGAGCAATTGCAGCCGCCCCGGCCCGCGCCTCTCGCCGCCTGCGTTCAGCCGCAGCTGCCCGACGGGCCCGGGGGCGCCGGGCAGGAGGAGTTGGAGGAAGACGATGCCTTTACCAGCGTGCATGTGCCGGCGGCCGCCTTCTTGGGCTCCGGGACCCCCGGGAGTGGGAGCGGTAGTCGTGGCCGCCTCAACTCTTTCACTCAGGGAATCCTGCCGATCGCCTTCTCCAGGCAGACCTCGCAGAACTACTGTTCCCTGGAGCAGCCGGGCCAGGGGGGCAGCGCCAGTGCCTTCGAGCAGCTGCAGAGGTCCCGGTGAGTATCCAGGACGCCACGCGCGCCTTACCTCGCGTCCCTCCCGGCCCGCTGTCTGCTGCGGGACTCGGTCGCTCCCAATTCCCGCGCCCTGCCGGATCCCTGAGCTTCTGGCGCGAATTCCAAACCACGAGGGCACGCGGAAGAGAGAAAGTCTCTAGGGAGCGTGTGTGTGTGTTCACACGTGTGTGCACGAGCCCGGCACTCACAGAGCCGAAGCACCATGCTCATGCAGTGGGTGCCGAGTTAGGGCTTGCGGGAGCCCACTAAAAGCGGCACCAAAACCTCCCACTGCAAGGAGGGGATCACGAGCTTCCAGAAACCCGGTCCGGACCCGGAGAAGCACTCTCCTTGCGCCAGGCAAGACTAGGCGGGGCGCAGAGTTGAGCCGTGGGTCCGGCCGGCGGCTAAGCGGCGCGTGTGAGCCGAACCTGTCGCAGACACGCCGTGAATCCCTCCTGAGAAGTTCTTCCTGCGCTCAAAGTATTCCAGTGTCCCAGGAGAACTTGGCGTTTTCCTTTTGCTTTTCTAAGAAAAGGGAAGTCCTTATGTTCCCTTGAACCAGGCCTTGGTGGTGGGGGACAGGGAGAAAATAGGGCTTGAGGATCCTTTTTTCCATTCCAAGGTGAATTTGCTGAAATTAGTGGAAAGGTGGTTGTGTTCGCTTGCTTAAGTCATCTGCGGGTATCAAGTATCTTAGCAAAACCGTGAAATGTTGGACACTTGCTTATTCAGGAAATGGCTAGAGCTTGTCACTTATGTTCCAGGGACAGTTGGGGAGCTAGGTCTGCATCAGGCAGTGGGACTGGAGGTTGGGAGAGAACAGGAGTGGGGAGCCCCAAGGAAGTGCAGACCTGTTCTCTGGGAGGCTTGTTACTTAGGAAGGCCTCTTAGGCTCCCTATGGCTCAGTTATTTTAACTTCCTGGGGCTTCAGTTTCCCCTTCTGGAATGGGACCTTGCCATCATGTTGCAGGCCTCAAGGTGAGAAGGGGGAACCTTCCCTGTTACAGCCTCTCTCCTGTAATGCTCATCTGAACACTTAGGCTTTTTCTGGCCTAAGTAAGAAGGTGGCCTGTTGGAAAACTTAACTTCCTCCCGCAGTGGACAGATGGGAGAGAACAAGGCAGGCTCCTGCAGAATTTTGTTGAGTCTGTTTCTTCCCAAGTGGTGAAATCATGACCCTGCTTGGTATGTAGCATCCTAGCTGAGTGCACATGGGCTGCGGGCAGGGGTGTGGAGCGGTCGAATAGCTTTGTGACTGCACGGATGATTAGTGATGCTGGGCACAGGTGACAGCCTGGGCCTGGCATTTCTTGTCAGAGCATGCCTCTCCCCGTTATTGGGCCAGTGCACAGGAGGGGAGGGGAATCCCTTCCGTTCTGGGTGAGTGGTTCAGACTCAGCAGTTTCTGGGCAGCTTGACATCACGCACTGGCTCTTAATGACTCTATAGTTTGAGCGTGAGCCCAGCTTGTCCAGCGGGTCAGGACAGGAGTTGTAATAAACATACATGTTATTCTAAGCCAGTGTGCAAGATTGCCCTGTGTCTCGTAGTAGACAGATGTGTTCCCATGCTCAAAACATCTGGAGACCAAATAACTTCACACTTTGTCTCCAAGAATCTCATTTCAGAGGACACGGAGGATCTTGTGTGTTGATATTTCTGATCCAAAAAACAGCCAGATTTAATCTCTGAACCTATAAATATGAACCCCTTGGGTGTTTTATTGATTCCCCCCCCC
>NW_006773947.1:2372823-2375735 GCF_000442215.2 Lipotes vexillifer | reverse complement strand
ATCCCCCCCCCCCCCAACACACACATTAAGATGATTAGTCAGTATAAGATGCTTCCTTAACCTGACATCCACATTCATCTTACTACTTTGGAATTATCCATATCCAGCAACTTGACGGGCGTTTAAAAAATTACATCTGTCAACAGAAATAGTGTCAAATTTAACGTGCAGAGAGGAAGTAAATGGGTAAAACAGAGGTTTAAGAAAGGCCATGAAGAGCTAGCATGGCCACTACTCATGGAGTGGCCAGGAACTTGGAATCTCCTAGGATACTACACTGACCGGCTTGCAAGAATTTTGTCAGAAGTGTGGTGCTTTTGTGATCACTAGAGAGTACTTTCACCTGCCTAGATGAATGGTGATGTGGAGAACAGACTCAATTGAATAAGGCCCAGGTCAACTTAAAGAATGTCATTTGTTTTCCTGGTATGCCTCCCTTTAAGAAGTTCTCCTAGCCTGGGTGGTTCCATATACTATTTCATAGATGTTCTCCTGCAGTGTTGTTTTTAAATCATATTATGCTTTCCTTGGATTTGTTGCTTGCAATTTAAAGAATTCCAAACAACCTTCCTGCTCAAAAGTGAGTTCTTGGACCTTCAGAGCTCTTACAAATGCAAACCCTCAGGCCCTACTCTGGACTACTTGAGCGCAAATTTGCATTTTAACAAGATCCCCAGATGATTCATATACAAGTGAAAGTTTGGAAAGCGCTGCCATAGTTAATTGAAATCTGCCTTTTTTTTTTTTTTAAATGAATTTGGGATTTCCTATACCCGGTTTGTTATGGGTATATAAAAATCAGAATCTCCTGATCTGAAATCTTGAAACCCTTTCTTTCTTGCTACTTCCATCTGGACGCTTGTAAAACTAATCACAATTATTACTTGTACCAAATCTTGAAATATGACAGGAAAATTTCTGTGCCCAGACCTTGGCACAGATGTGTCCATGGATTGATGACTCCATCTCTGTGCTCTCGGCTGGATTTTTGACATTTATCCCAGTGAATCCTCACAGCCACCCTATGTGTAGATTCTTTCTCAGACCCAGTGTTGGCCAGGACCTTTGAGATCCAAGCCTGATGTCTTTCCTCCGCCACTGCACGGTATCACTGTGCCTTGCATGCAGTAGGCCCCAGGAGAATTTTGGAGCTGTTGGCTGTAAATGTTTGTCCGGGATACAGCAGGCCAGTCGTGCTGGTATGATTCTGTACTCCCTTTCCTAGTCCTCACGTTTAGCCTTGCTACTTAACCAGTCTCCACTGAAGTGTATAGCGAACTTAGGACCACGGATCTCGTGCATGGGGCTCCAGGCCTGCCTGGAGTTTGTGCTGGGGTTTGCTCTATGGCTAGGTGTCAGAGCTGGGAAACCAAAAGGATGCCTTCTAGCTTGACATTCTGTTGTGTTCTCTGCCCAAGGAAGGTGTTAATAGGTGAAGGGGAGTGTAAATTTATACGGTGTGTTTTAAGGCTTTCTTTCACTTTAAAAAATTTCACCTCAGGTAGCAGCTGGCAGCGGGTTACTCCACTTCGTAGAGCTCCTGAATTGCAGAATGGAGCCCAGGTGAACAGACGTGCACCATCGGCCCTGATGAGAGGGGCACACGGGGACCAGGGTATTAATTTAAAACGTGAGGGTTTTGCTTCTTAGAGCACCCTTGTTAGCGTGTGCCTTGTGGAGACTCGGGTCTTCAGTGGAAAGAGAGCGTGCGGTGCAGAAGAGTCCCAAGCCTGGGGTTCGAATCGTGGTGCACAGCCTTGGGCAGTAAGTCAGCCCTTCCTGAGAGACCCGGCCTGTGTTCCAGATCCTTTCAAGTGCAGACTGAGCTTACATGGAATCCCTGTGTTTGGCGGGGGTGGCGGGGGGGGGGGGGGGGCGCGACTGCGCGGGTGGGAGCACGTGCTAAGTGCTGTATGTATTATGTATGTAAATGAGTTTAGAGTCACCTGGGGATCTTGAGAAAAGGCAGATTCTGATCCTGTGGGTCTGGGGGTCCCAAGTCTGCATAGTTAACTAGCTTCCTGGGAGGCAAATGGGCCGCACCTTGAAAAAGACTTTACTGGTATTATGATTGTTCCTACTCTAAGGACCATGAAACCAGGGCTCAGAGAGATTAAGTAACCTGCTTGAGGTCACTTACCCCTTGGGGCAGAGCTCAGGCTCACACCTGACTGCTCTGGAGCTTCTAACCAGCCCTCCCTCTGCAGGGCCCCTCCTGGGGTGAGACCTGGACTGGTGCTGGGTCTGTGGTGTTCTCTTTACTGAAAAGAAAAACGTGAGCTAAATAGGGGATCGCTGCCAAGAGTAAGAGAGGGGGGATGGACTTCCCTCCCCACTTTGTCACCTCCCTGCTTTGTGACTTCAGGCAAGTCACCACACTGTGTCCCAGCTGGAAGCCACCTGACCCTTCTGGATTTTAGAAGTCAGGAAAGGACTTTGACCCCCTCTGCGGTAAAGCCAACCCAAGTTATTGTTGAGCCATCTTTCCAGCAACATGCATTGTGGAAGCCGGAGCTGCAGTCCTGGGCCAGGCCACGCCCCTGTCAGGATGCTCACCCACAGCTCCTGCCAGGCCCTGAGGCGAGAGCCCGAGGTTCACCCGCTGCCCCCTTCCTTGCAGTCACCAAGTTGTCTTGTCGTGGGTGAACTCAGCAGGGGAAATGCATCGGAAGCCTGCCCGCTGCTGGCAAGTGCCCAGCGAGGGCAGTGAATTCAAGTGTGACCCTTTGCCCTCCAGGAAGGGTGGGGGAAGCCACAGCCTGGCTTTGCAGTGTGTCCCTGTAGCCGGGCTGGGGAGCTCCGCCTGCTGGACACTTTTCCCCAGCAAGGAGAGTTGTTAGGGAGAGGCCAAGCGTAGGTGGCCTTTGAACACACTAGGAAGGAGCAGTAGGTGAGGCCGGGTGAGGTGGCAC
>NW_006773947.1:2341149-2372279 GCF_000442215.2 Lipotes vexillifer | reverse complement strand
GGCGGGAATGCCCAACCGGTACCCTGCCCCCCTGGGCTCTGGACCTGCCCCTGCCCTGGCTGGTAGCCTCGCGCAGGTCGCTTCACCACCCCCACCCCCACCCCAGCCTCTCCGTTTCCTTCTGGGATGAAAGCGCTGGAACAGTTGAGTGCTGTGTTCTTCCAGCCTAGTGCCCTGGGTGCCCTTGCCCTTGCAGCTGGGGCTGAGTGGGTAACTGAACCTCAGTGTCAGATACAGAGGTGGAGCTACGTGTATCCTGGGAGGCTCCAGCTGGCAGGACGTGCACTAATGAATGAAGGAATGGGTTTCCCCGGGTGTAAGGGAGAACTTTAAAAGACATGTTCAGCTGTGCTCCCTCTGGCTGGGGAGGTGTCGCAACTGGCCAGCCGGCCCCAGGCGGCCATCCAGGCTGGAAGCCAGGGCCACCACTCCTATCTCGGAAGTGATCTGTGGTCCCCACCTCTGTTGCCTTTAAAGGGCCTTCAGGTTTACAAAGTGCTTTTGTAGATGTTGATTTCAGCCCCCAACAGCATGGATGGGCAGGAATCCAAGGTCACAGAGTGAGTAGAGGGTGACCCTAGGTGCTCTGTTATCTGTCAGGTATGTCGCAGAGGAAATTCTAGTTTGGGGACCTAATGTCTCGTATGATTTATTCAACAAACATGAACATCATGAATATCAATTATGGAGCGCCCCTGTCAGTTATGGGAGGTACATCAGCGTGGTCCCTGTGTGTGTTGGGAGATGCAGGTAAATGGGCCGATTTTTCCGATGGTGAGAGCTTGGTTAGAGGTGAGCCTGCTGTTTGAGCCCTCACCAGGGTAGGGACACTTCACGCTCCCCACCGTGGGACCTGGCTCAGTGCCTTGATGCAGTCAGTATTTTTATTTAACTACCATGTCCCAGGTGTCGTTCTAAGCACCCTATGGAGGTCAGGCGAGTTCACATTTATAACAGCCCTTGGACAGCACCCCTGTATCGCCCCTAGTCTGAAGCACAGACAGGTTAAGTTACTGGCCCGGGATCCCTCAGGCTGTCCGTGGGAGCTGGGTTTGAACGCAGGCATTCTGGCTCCAGGGCCTGGGCCCTATAACCTGCTTGTCTCTGCTCCACTGTGGTTTGAGCCAGGTTCATAAATGCTTGTTCAACTGGCTTCAGCGGAACTGGGGTGAAGGTGGCGTACGTGACCTCGAAGGGCACTGCTAGCCCTGCAGTTTCCTTATGTAGGTGTCTGCCTCTCTGTCCTTCAGGGAGGACCTCTGTGCGCGAGAGCCCAGGGGACAGCCCAGGGCGGACAGGATTCGTGACTACAAACTGGGGTGAAGGTGGCGTACGTGACCTCGAAGGGCACTGCTAGCCCTGCAGTTTCCTTATGTAGGTGTCTGCCTCTCTGTCCTTCAGGGAGGACCTCTGTGCGCGAGAGCCCAGGGGACAGCCCAGGGCGGACAGGATTCCGTGACTACAGCGATCCAGTCTTGCCCAGGGCCTGCCTGCCCCCCCGCGCGCCCCCCCCCCTGCCCCGCCACCCTTCTCGACCACACCTAAATTCCTGTCACCTTTGTTATCTCTTCAGTGCACCTGTGCTTTCTGTGCCTTCCATCTTTCACAGGGAGGTGGAAGAGGAACAGGAGCCTGGCACCCCCAGGAATGGGGTGTGTGGCCCTAATTCTGCCACTTACTCTGGGATGAGGTTCTCATCCATGAAATGGGAATAATAATACCACCTCCCTCCTGGGCGTGTTTCCTTTCTTTGGAGCCTCTCTATTTTCTCAGCATCACCGCTTCCCCAGCCCAGAGGTTAGCAGACTATGGCCCATGGTCTGTTTATAAACAAGATTTTCTAGGACACAGCCACGCTTGTTCATCTCTGTATGGTCTTTGGTGGCCCTTGTGCTACAAGAGCAAAGTGGCGTAGTTGCAGCAGAGACCACGTGGCCTGCAGAGCCTGAACTATTCATTCTGATTCCTTACAGAAATGTGTGAGACCTCTGCCCCCCGGCACAGGGCTCTGTCCCCAGAGATGTGGGCTGGTCGCCTTGGTCCCTCCCTGTCCTTGTCTCCTGGAGGCTTCTGTTTGGACCCGCCAGCCCTTCTCCCCGGCCAACAGAGGGGCCTTTCTGAGGCCCACACCAGATCTGGGCAGTTTTAAATTCCTTGTATTTCATGTGTGGCCCTCCTGCCACCATGGCACCCTCTCTGCTCCCCTGCATGCCTGTCATCTCCATGCTGTGCTGGATTTGCAAAGGACACCTGGGTTCTGGCACCCATGGGCTACTCCATGGGAAGGGTCCCCACCAGACACCCTTCCTCCCTTTTGGACCCATCACCCTGCAGAATCACCTGCCCCACCCCACCCCCGCCCCGGGTATGGTACTGAGCACGCCCTCCCGGGGGGACTTTCTTACTTCCCTGGGTCTGTGTGCACCTACCCTGGCCCTTCGCTGGTTGGGGGACTTGCTGGAGACAGGCCTGAGGCTGCCCCTCACCCCAACTTTCTAGGTCTTTTATTTTCACCCAGCAGTCACTCCCGAACTTTTATTTGGTAAAGTAGCCAACCTACCACCTCCTTCCTCAGTCCTGCAGCAATGAACCTTCCTCCCTTAATGTTTCTTCCCCATCATCCACCCACCCACCCACCAACCCCACCCCACGCTCAGCAGCTTCTCCCCCTCCCCAGGGAGGGAAGATAGCACCTCTGCGCATGCTGTGGGCTTCACATGCATTATTTTGTTTTATTTGTGTGGCAATCCTAAGGCACTAGGATTATACCCATTTTAGAGCTATGGACACTGAGGGTTGGAGGGGTTAAGGAAGCTGGTCTAAAGCCTCATAACTGGAATCTAGAGCTAGAATTTGAGCCCTGGTCTCTTCTAATCTGGCTTTCTGCCAGAGCCGGGAGTGTGGTGGACTGGCTCTTATAACTTGGTAGGAACTGGCCGATAAGGAATCTGAGCTGATCAGTAACTGAAATCAGTCATGGTGGGAGTATTTACACCACAGGAATCAGTCAGTTTTACAAGCCAGGGTTTTGCTTTTTTCCTTCTGGAGACCTGGTTTGTCAGCACAAACGTACCAGGAGCCTCACCACACGTCTCTTTGTTCCTTTGTCCCGTGGGGGGCTGTGCAGAATGTCATCATCAGAGGAAGAGTGTTGAAAACCAGACATTTTTATCAGAATTTATTATTTCACATAATTCTGTGAATTTCCCAAAGGGTCACCACCACCCATTTTCCACCGCAAAAAAATATCTAACAACCCCCCGCCTCAAGTTTCAACCTGTGTGCAATTTAAAAACCAAACTTTTCAGACACTGGGGCTCAGACTGCTCAGTATTATCTGGAGGAATCATAAAATTGTTAGCTGTTACCCTCCTTTACAAATTGTGTAATGTATTTTTATTTTTGTTTGGTTTTTAAAAGTCTCCGAGAACATACAATCAATCAGGGTTTCCTGGTTTTTTTCCCTTTTTGTTTGTTAGCATTTTGGATAATTGCACACTAGTTTATATTTAACGGGGTTATCATTGATGTGGTTTGAGGTTTATTGCTGCACATTTGGTCACAAAGACAAAAGCTTGTAACACAGAGCATGCAAATACTAGAAGTTTAGGACTTGGAATATTGTAATAACGTGTGTGTGCATGAAAGGGCCCAGTCTTATCCCTGATTTAAGGGCTAGGATTAGGGATTTCCCTGGCGGTCCAGTGGTTAAGACTTTGCCTTCCAGTTCAGGGGGTGTGGGTTCGGTCCCTCGTCGGGGAGCTAAGATCCCACATGCCTCGTGGCCAAAAAACCAAAACATAAAACAGAGGCAATATTGTAACAAATTCAATAAAGACTTTAAAAATGATCCACATCAAAAAAAATTTTTTTAATAAAAATAAAAAACATAAAGGCTAGGATGTACTTAGTATCTAAGTTTAATTTCATGATGAATAGATGACAAGCCATTCAAGAAGAGACTAATAAAATACTTGACAATGCCAAAGATTTGTGTGCCTAGCACATTGATTTTTATTTTAAAGCAGTTTACTCATTGACCCAGTGCTTTATACAGCGAAATGTCTGCTTTGATCATCTTAGGAAGGGGGTGGGAGGATGTGAAGGCCTGGAGGACAGGCAAAGTCTATAATGTTTTGCTGAAGGACTAAAATTAGCGTGTCGGGGTAGGGGGATGGGCAAAATAGGTGCAGGGAATTGAGGTGCAGACATCCATGTTTTTAAATGTCAAACCACTATGTTGTACACCTGCAACTAATATAATATTCCATGTCAACTATATTTCAATTAAAAAATAGTAAAACAAAATTGGAATGTTAGGAGATAAATGGTTGATCTGATGTTGAAAGGTAGTTCTTGAAGTTTTTTACATTTTTATTGAGTTGAATAGTTTGCGCTCAGAGAGGGAGACCTGGAGAAGGAAGATGAGATTACAAATTCCTAGGTGATTGTGTCAGTAGTTGAGGGATTCAGTTTATCCATCCTAAGATGAACATCTGATAATTAAATTCTACTTACTCGTTTGGGGCTTTACAGTTAACAAAGTGCTTTCCTATAAAGTCATTTTCAAAAAGACAGTGTGGTAGCTGTTTTATAGACTAGAACATCAAGACCATGAAGAGCGAGGTGACACATCCATGGTCACGTACCCCATACATGGTAGAGCTGGAATTTTGAAACCTGTGTTTTCTGATTCCGAGAGTTTTAAAACAAACCACAAATTCTAATGTAGTTGTATCACTTAAGAAAAGCAAAGGACTCTATTACATGCGGTAGCATTTTATTCTCCTTCCTGCCCCACATCTTCCACTTGTATGTTAGTTAACCTCCAGAGAACGAAAATGCTAGGGCCTCATCCATTTCAGACCTATGGGCTAGAGTCAATCAAGGTCAGAATGTTAAAGTACAAAGAAATATTGTGCTATATTTTTGGCCAGCGGCACCTTCTCATCAAGCAAGGATTCTGATTTTCATGTGATAACCTCGAGGGACAGGCCAACAGAGAACCCTGGTTTGGGGCCTAAGTTGTGGAAAATTTTCCCAATAACAATAGCTCTCTCCAAATCATAGTTTGGTGTCGCTTGCTCCTTTGCCACAGCCCTGACGCTCTGCCTCCTTCTCAGCAAATTGGGTGAACAGATTCAAGAACGAAGAGAGACCAGCCTTGGAGCCAGGCAACTCTGCCCCCTAGCAGCACCTTTTGGGAAAACTCATTTAACCCTCTGAGTCTCAGTAAGCTCATCTGTAGGATGGGGATAATAATTCCTGCCCGTTTGGGGTGTTGTGAGCATGAAAATGAGAAGCACCTAGCAGAGGTTTGGTCCTCGGTGATTGCTTGGTAAAATTGTAGCTGTTCTGTTCACAGTTGCCGGGTATTGCCCGCACACCGTCAGTCAAGAAGCAGTTGAGAAACTTGACAGGGTCTTCTAAGATCATCCAGGGTGGAGCTTTTTGCTTGCAGACAATTTGCCGCATCATTTCAATTTCAATTTCATGGTAAAGTAAAATCAGAGCAGCTGAGGAAAACAACACCCCCTCCATCAGGTGCTGCATTTTGCCCCTATTTACGCTGCAAAATGACAGTCTCCGGGACGGGGAAACAAGAAGGGGCGAATTCACATGTTCAGCGTCGTACCCTTTGAGCAGCACAGCAGTGAGGCTAAGAGCAACAGCTGGTCTGGCCCACACGCAGGCATGGAAGACGCTGCCCTGCCCGTTGGAGCCCACGGGAGGGGAGTGCTACCTGCCAAGACAATTCTGGAAGACATACCTCTGCTCCCTCCCGCCTTTGCAGAAGCCACGGCCCTCATCCTGTGGTCTGAGTGCTGCCTGCTCCTTTTCTAGGTAGGACACCCCTGGAGTGTGAGGACTCCTGGGGGGTACCCTTGGAGTCCCCATGGCCGTGACCCTGGAGTCGGTTGTATGCTGCTCTGGTGACTGACTTGGCTTCCCCCGTCCCTGCTCGCAGGTGCCTCTGCACCTGGCCCCCGCCTTTGTTCTTTGAACCCCCTGGGCATACAGAGTTGGGGCCTAACCAGGGTCCCTAGTGTAGCCTGCGTGGCATGGGGTCAGCAGCAACCCACACCCCTCCGCGTGCCGGGTTGTTCACACGCCTCTGTGTGAACCATCAAGTCGCTTGGTGGTTCAGGGATCAGTGAGACCAGCGCCCGCCTTCAGGGAGAGAGGAGAATTACAGGCCAAGGCAGCCCGGCTCCCTGTTTCTGCTCTGGAGCGGGCAGCTGTCCTGGCGGTGGCCCTGGAGCTGAGCCTGCAGGCAGGTGAGGGCCCAGCACTGGGCACCCGGCCATGGAGGTGAACTTTATTTCAGAGGAAGGAGGGAGGCTGTTGAGCAGGGACAGGTGTGAGTACAGCTGTGTTTTGAAAGCTTGGAGGTAGGTTGGATGGAGAGGGGAGAGCAGTGCCTTTTGTTTTTAACCCTTTGGCATCTTAGTTGTCACTTCAGAAAGATGGACTTGTGCACGTCCAAAATTTTCTGTTCTGGGGGTTCATCTATTTTTACACATAGAGAATTTTAGAAAGAGTTTTGGGGGTTCGTGGACGCTTGGAAATTTCTCCCGGAGGGAGGGAGACCAGCAAAGAAGCTGGTGTTAGGAGTCCCTCAGAGAAGTGAGGGCCAGAGCATGCAGAGGTGCCTAACTTACCACTGTGAGGCTCGATGACTGCACGGTTTGGGGCACTGCCTGTGCTCCCCAAAGTCCTTTGGGTCACCCATCTCTGCAGCTCTTGTGGTTACAGGGTTGAATAGTGTCCTCCAAAATTCACGCCCACCTGGAACCTCAGAGTGTGACCTTATTTGGAGATACAGGCTCACCTCGGAGATACTACGGGTTCAGTTCCAGACTAGGTGGAGACGGTGAGGGGATCATTGACTCAACCTGAGACAGAATTGACAGGACTTGTACGTTACTTGGGTGGTCCCTGCCAGCATGGAGCTCTCCATGGAGCTGGAGAGAGACTCTTGAATCATCACCCACAAGTGTAGGGCTGCGGCTGTGCTGCATGGACAGAGGGGAAGGCCTTGGTCCTCTTGGAGCCTGTGATGAGCGCCCTGGTGGGTTTGACCTGCTTCTGATGGGGAGGGCTGGCTTCTGGAGGTGTCTAAAGGGTGAACGAGGGCTGGGAGGACTGGTACAGACCACAGGACCAGCCTGGGCAGGGTCTCTGGTGGGAAGAAGCAGGGAGATGTGGAGAAAGTAGATGAAGGGCAGGCAGTGTGTTTGGAGGGAAGCCATAGGAAAGCCATAGGAGGAAATCAGAGTCTATCGCCGCAGTCCAGGCAGGAGATGGTGGCCACTTGGGCTGGAGTGGTGGTGATGGGGGTGGGGAGAAGGGGACGGATTCCACAGAGATTTAGGATGCAGCAGAGTGGACTTGGCAATGGTCTGGCTGTGGAAGATGGGGGAGACAGAGGCATCAAGGGAGACCCTCCCACCGGGTTTTGAGTGTGTGGACTGATTGGATGGCAGAGCCATCTCTGTGACAGAGAGGAGGGTATTGGCACAATCCAATGCTATGCGTTTAAGAAACTCCCTAGAAGAAAAATGTACAGACCTGAAGATGACCCTGTTTCTTCTCATTGTCTTTTTTTCACATAATCTTGTGCCTTTACTGTCCACATAGTTCAAGGTGATGTATATAGGGTCGTAAAAAACTTTTTGACGGAGAATGTGTACATTTTCTGCTTGAGAGAGATCATCTCAAGTTTTACACTCATTTCCAACTCTTTTGGTCTAAAAAGTCTAATGTTACCTTTTAAGGTAAATGTTGAACATGTCAGTTTCGAAAAACAGATCAGATTTTGTTCATTTAATTTCAGTTAAAGATATATAATTTCTTTTTATTAAAGAAAAAAAATACTCGAGTAAGATCATGAGATTTTTTTCAAACAGTTCCTGGTTCAGCTTGTGCGTATTTGCAACTAATTACCAGGTGTTGAAGTCTGAGCGATCTAGAGTGTGAAGGATAACGTTCTCAAGAAAAAGAAAAGATACCTTTGCAAAGCTGCATAGCAATCTGCTGCAGTAACTAAACACTACCCAGTGTCCAGTGACTTTGTGTTTGCTCTGTGATTCACAGTGAGGCTGGGGTGCAGTCTTAAAATTCCACACTAATGTTACAAGCTGCAGAGCCATGTGGAAATCACTTCACATCCCAGATCTGCTGTTTCCCGGGTGAGACGGTAGGCAGAATCTGGAAACTCCATGAGCCTCGGTTCTCATCTGTAAAGAGTGGGGAATACTAATAATCAGATATCTCATAGCATGACAGCCAGGATTAAATCTGATTATTTCTCTGAAGCACTTTGCACAGTTCTGGGCACACAGGTAGTTCTCAATAAATATCCGATGTGATTATATCCCAGCCACGCTGCTGGTGCTCTGCATGTTTGTAGGGGCTGACATCGCTATGTAGATGAGAATTGAACTCTGGGGAGTTTACTTTTCATTCCAAGGTAGAGCTCGGCAGAGCTGGAATCATATCTAACCCTGAACCATATTCCTGCCACTGAGCTTTATTGCCTTTGTTAAGTGTAACATTTTATCCAAACAAGTTTTGTGTGCTTCCTGAGCAAAAAACAGGTACTGTTTTAGGATCCAGTTGGTTTTCTTTCTTTTTTTTTTTTTTTTTTTTTTTTTTGTGGTGCGCGGGCCCCTCATTGTTGTGGACTCTCCTGTTGCAGAGCACAGGCTCGGGACGTGGAGGCTCAGTGGCCATGGCTTATGGGCCCAGCTGCTCCGTGGCATGTGGGATCTTCCCGGACCGGGGCACGAACCCGCGTCCCCTGCGTCGGCAGGCAGACTCTGAACCACTGCGCCACCAGGGAAGCCCCCAGTTGGTTTTCTTGACACTTGCACTGTCCAAGAATATGTTTGTGTGAGTTACCTATCCAGCCCATGTTTGACTATGGATGTGTCAGCGGGGAGCTGCTATGTGTATATAGAGTGACTCAACCAGCTTTTTTATCTGACCCTGTTTGCTCCAAACACAAGTGAGCAGTTGAGGCCAGGCATGTTGGAAGAGATGGTAATGGTATATTTCAACCCAGTCATCAATCTAGATACACCCTCCCTGAAAGCTGTATTTAACAGAGCTGAAAAGAATTTAGCCAGTAGAGCTTTATTAAGAGGTGCAACATTTGTCATATGTAACTTTAGTTCTTTGGAGCCAGGAAAATAACAGTCAAGACTGAAATATAAGGAAATGAGTAAAATACATGCTGGCTGCTGAAATCTGGAATTTTTTTTTTTAAAGTGTATTTACATGGGAGTTCAGCTTTGATTTTATATTGTCACAAATTGATACCAGATGACTGCCTTTCAGACAGACTCCCCAGCTAATCCGAGAGTGTGAGTTGGAAAACAAATCACTGTGCCATTTGGAATGACGATTGATATTTTAGAAGTTTCGTTTTGTTTTCAAAGGGAAAATAATGCATATTACAGGCCCAGCCAACAGAACTTTTATAAATGGCAATTAACAAAGGATGCCCAAGGGAGGAAGTCTCCAGTTTCTTATTATAACGCTGGCAGAAGGAATCGAGGTGACATTAGTATTGGCATCTCCCACTTGCCCTGGGAGCTGGTTCAGCCTGTGTAGCCATGTCCAGGACCAGTAGCTTCATTTCTGTTCTTCAACCTTAGGTCAGAGGAGGAACACGAGAGCACTGCATCTGGGGCAGCCGGCCTCCTGTGGTCTCCACAGGACCCCAGGCTCATCGGGTGACTTGCACATCTTCCCCTAGTGGCTTAAAAATGTTGGTTTTTCGTTTTGAGTCTTTGGTCCCAGCAGCGTTCCCTCCTCCTCCAGGCCATTTTTTTCTTGCTGGTGCTGGAATGACTCATAAAATGAGTCTTGAGTAGCCTGACAGCTCTGCTGCATTCCTTGAATGCTTTCTGAAAGGTGCCTCTGTGTAAGAATATATGCTGATTTTCCCATTCAAGTTGTTGGAGAGTCTCCCGGGTGACCTGACAGGGAGAGATGAGTCTGGATTCTGGCTCCTCACCCTGGATGCCGTTGTCAGACTTGGGTGAGAATCTCTCTTGGAGGCTCAGCCTGGAAAAAAGGACTGTCAGAGGCGGGTGGCGGGAGGGTCACAGGAGTGGCATGGAGTAGGGTCACCTAGAACAGAGGGGCTCCGCGCCCCCCAGACGGGCCTTGGTGTTTCCTACAGCAGCCGGGCCGTGGACATTCAGGTGGACGAGAGGGACCTTGAAGAGGCCCAGAGCAGCGAGGCTGCCATGGAATGAAAGGTTGAGAGCCCACGACCCTGCTCACTGAGGCTAATATTGGCCAAAGGCTAACGGGCTGTGGATGGAGACCCAGGGAGGGCCAAGACTGAGCTCCAAGTACTTAAGCGTTTCCTCTTTAGAGCTCAGCTTTGTCCAAGTTAACTGCCTCTACTCCAAGAGAGTGAATTTGTATTATAAAACTTTTAGCTTATATGGTAGTGCATAGTTATGTTCTGTCAAGTGGCCGTGAGCCCTGAGTGAGCTGCAAACACTGAACACTGGACCATTGCTCCAGGGAAGTACCCTGCCAGCCTCTGGTCACATTTTCATCATCCAGTCAATGTATAATCTGGTTTTACGTGTGTCTCTGCTTGGAGATACCTTATTTAATATATATTGTTAATTCATTAGCATTGAACTCACAGCCAGCAGTAACTCTTGTCTAGACAAAGCTTCTCTGTCACAAGTTTTCCCCGTTGGTCACATACTAGACAGCATTTGGCCTGGGGGCCATTTTAAACAGCGAAAGTACCAACAACAAGCACGAAAGTGCAAAAAATGTGGCAAGGATACAGATATATATTAGCAAGAGGGCAAATCTGCAGCTACAGAATCTGCCGATAATGAGACTTGCCTGTACTTTGTCCAGGTATAAGTACGTGCTGTGTGCTAGAGGCTTCCTAAAGCTGGCTTGTCTTGGGGGCCGGGGGGGGGTCCATTTTCTGTTTTACAGAGGCCTGCCCCATCCATTCTCATATTTATTCCTGATCACACCCTTGATTGGGGAAAGGCTGGCGTTTTTGTCTTCCCTGTGTTGATGAGGAAACCAAGAACCAGAGAGCAGACTTGACTCGGGGGTCCCAGCAGAAAATGGAGTCTGACTTTCTGGCCATTTTCTTCCCACTCTGCCGTGCAGGCACAGTTACAAGATAGGATGAGTGCTTTAAACAGCAGAATTTGAATGCTGACATCACAGTTTAATACGGTTGAAAAAGTTATCTTCCTAATGATTTCTCTGTGATTTAATCAGATAAAGGTGACTAAGAATGTAAATTCTGGACCGAGACCTAGGTTTGAATCCTGGCTTTACTACTCCCTACCTGCGTGACTTCGGGCAATTTCTAAATAAAGTAAAACCTTTTCTGGCTTTTGATTTCCTCTTTTGTAAAATACAGTATTAACACCAAGTGTGTGTGGTTAATGTGAGAATTCTGTGTAATTCATATTCAGTGCTTAGACCTGCTCCTGCCTTAGACCCTCTGTGCATGAGCCATGATGATTATTTAGCTGACAGGTGCTCAGAAAATGAGTGTCCGCTCATCAGCGATGGCTCTTAAATTAGGCAAATAGTAAAGTATGGTTGTAATTGCACGGCCCAGAGCCAAGAGGAGATTTTGCGATTTTCCAGTCCTTTTGATCCATTTGGGTTATGTGGTTCAGACCTGGAAAATCTGTTTTGGAGCTTTATATATCCAGTTTGACTGTCAGCAGTCAGCAGATTAGAGACTTTTGTCAAGTCCCTGCCGTTTTTGATGAGTGGACAGCTAATCAGACGAGCAAATATTAGCGGGCATCTGCTGGGTTTTAATAGTCCCTGACTGTGAACATTCAAGTGGCAGAAGACAAGAACATGAGATGTCACAAGGGGAGAGCATAATTAAGGCATGTAAAGAGCAAATTTCTGTGTCCGCCCAGAGCCTCCATCTTTACAGCTAATCAAGTGTATTTAAAACTACCAGAGTTTTCCTCCCCTTCCTTCTGCGACTCAGCAGATGTTAGTCAAAAGCAGTCCTGTGTCCCACAGGAATGGGGAGACCATCCCAGGACCCATCAGACACGTACCTTTCTAACCAGACCCCAGGCAGCCCGCCCATCTCCTTGGAAATGCCTTTCATGTCACCAGCAGAAGGTAAAAACAAAGGATGTAACATTATTTCCACATCTGGGTAATTACGATATGGTAGTGATTTGGGAATCGATTCTTTTTTTCTCTCTGGAAGCCCCACTCTTGGGCAGTCAAGTTGCTTTCTGCATTTCTTCCCTCCCTCCACAGACCTGGGTCTCACAGTTGAGTGGCACAAAATTAATCTTTTGCGGGGGGATGCTTCAATTAGGAACAAGGACATATAGCAGCAGACTATGAGAGCAATGTAGGAAATTTCTGTTTGCTTTCTAGAAACAGAGTTTGGAACTTTCCAGCCCTGGGGCATGAGGTGGGGCTTTCTGTTATTTGCTTACAAAAAAATTGCAGAGCTAAATTCATATTTGTGTCTGTATCTAATATTACACTTTGCTTTTGCCTAACCTGCTTGCCTTTATTTTATTTTATTTTTTTAAAGATTTTTTTTTTTTTTTTTGATGTGGACCATCTTTAAAGTCTTTATTGAATTTGTTACAAAATTGCTTCTGTTTTACGCTTTGGTCCTTTGGCCCGGAGGCATGTGGGATCCCAGCTCCCCGACCAGGGATTGAACCCGCACCCCCTGCATTGGAAGGCGAAGTCCCAACCACTGGAGACTGCCAGGGAAGTCCCACCTGCTTGCCTTTATAACATAAGCTCGCCAGAGTTCTCTTGTTAGAAAACTTCTATTTTGAGGTTCCTCAAAAAACTAAAAATAGAGTTGCCATATGATCCAGCAATCCCACTCCTGAGCCTATACCCAGACAAAACCATCATTCAAAAAGATACATGCACCCCTGTGTTCATAGCAGCACTATTTACAATAGCCAAGATATGGAAACAACCTAAATGTCCATTGACAGATGAATGGATAAGGAAGATGTTATATACATACACCCACACACACACCCACACACACACACACACACACACACACACACTCGAATATTACTCAGCCATTAAAAAGACTGAAATAATGCTATTTGCAACTACATGGATGGACCTAGGGATTATCATACTAAGTGAAGTAAGTCAGAAAGAGAAAGACAAATACCATATGATATCACTTATATGTGGAATCTGAAACATGACACAAACGAACATATCTATGAAACAGAAACAGACTCACAGACATAGAGAACAGACTTGTGGTTGCCAAGGAGAAGGGGCTTGGGGGAGGGAAGGATTGGGAGTTTGGGATTAGCAGATGCAAACTAGTATATATCAGATGGGTAAACAGCAAGGTCGTATTGTATAGCACAGGGAACTATTATATTCAGTATCCTGTGATAAACCATAATGGAAAAGAATTTGAAAAAGAATATATATAACTGAATCACTTTGCTCTATAGCAAAAATTAACACAGCATTGTAAATCAACTATACTCCAATAAAATTTTTTTAAAAAGAAAGAAAACTCCTATTTCCTTAAGGGGAAAGGGCACCTTTCCTATAAGCAAGTATTTTGTGACACGTTTCAAATAGACCTTTTACCCTAGATGGTTTTTTTCTATCGTATACACTTTTATCAGTGAACAAGTGATTCTTTCTCCCATGTCAGTGTTTATTCAGCGAAAGGCGTCAGTGCAAGATAGGCTGCTAAATAGATTCCAGTCAGATGATCTTGGCCGTGTGAGCTTATAAAAGACATCTGTTGAAGTTTAAAAATAAATAATTAAAACACATGCACAGACAAAAAGTTAGTTGCTCCTAGCGAGATTAGAATTAGTCTGCTGTTCCAAAGGCTCTTTATATTTTTCTCAGAAGAATTTATGATTTTTTTCCCCATTTTTATCTCATCCTAAAAATCTAGGTAGAGAAAATGATAAAGGTTTGACTGGTTTTTTTCAACTCATTGTCAAGTTACACCGTTTAAATAGCCTCACCAGGTGATAGGATTCTTGTCTCCAGAGAATTGTCAGGTAATTCTCCTCTGTGGCTACTCGGAAATTATCTAAATAAAAGGAGATTCTCCCAAGTGAGGACTTTCAAAAAGATGTGTTGATTCTCAGATAGCTGTTTGGATAGGGGGTGGGTTACTAGAAAGAAACTGAGAAATGAGAAGAGACAGAGGCAGAGTTGCCCTCCAGTTTTCTTTTGCAAGACCCTCTGCCCCAGGTGCAATGCCAGGTGCACGGTGTGTGGAGCTGTGGACGGCTGTGCTGCCCTGTGCTGTCATGTGTGATGCCTCTGTGGCCTGTCCGTCTGTCCAGTGGACCCTTCCAGGAAGGACCTCAAGCACATCTGTTGTCTGACACCATTAAAACAGAAGGCCCAACGTGTGTGGGGGAGAGATGGGCACGCGCATCCCCCCCGCCCGCCAAATGTTCTCTGTAGGGGCCATATGTCCGGTTTGGACTTCATCCTGAGACCCCGTTGTCAGTGGAGGCCCCTTGTAAATTCGAACTGGCCTGTGGACTGTGATGAAGATCCTGCTTTGAACATTAAAACAAACCAATCAATCAATCAATTAATAAACCACCAACTCTCACTGTACCTTCATACTTTCTCCTAAAACACTTTAGTGGTGCTTTTTGGAAATCTGTGTTTCAGAAAAGTTGTCTCTAAAGTTGTGTTAAAAATGAATGACAGGGGCCTTCCCTGGTGCACAGTGGTGCTCTACACAAACTTCTCCATAAAACGGAAGAGGAGGGAGGACTTCTTAACTCATGTATTGAGGCCTGCTTTATCCTGATGCCAAAAGCAGACAAAGACATTATAAGAAAACAGAACAACAGTGAGAGGCCCGCGTATGGCAAAAAAAAAAAAAAAATGAATGACAGGGCTTCCTTGGTGGTGCAGTGGTTAAGAACCCGCCTGCCAATGCAGGGGACATGGGTTCGAGCCCTGGTCCGGGAAGATCCCACATGCCACGGAGCAACTAAGCCCGTGCGCCACAACTACTGAAGCCCGCGCCACTAGAGCCCATGCTCTACAACAAGAGAAGCCACTGCAGTGAGAAGCCCACTCACCATAACGAAGAGTAGCCCCCGCTCACCACAACTAGAGAAAGCCTGCATGCAGCAACAAAGACCCAAACCAACCAAAAAAAAAAAGAATGACAGTTAAAAAGTAACCAGTAAAACCATGTGTAATCCCATCACTGCTAACATTTTGGTGCACTTACTCCTAGGGTCGGGTTCTATCTTTCTTCCACCCAGGAAAAGAGGGATTTCTGCGTGCCAGAAATTGCTCCCTGCATTCATAAACCAAACCGGGTAGAGTGTAAACCCACCATAAATTTACCCTCTTATCCATTTTTAAGTGTACAGTTCAGTAGTGTTAAACATTCACATTGTTTTGCAGTTCATCTCCAGAACTCTTTTCATTTTGCAAAACTGTCAATCTATACCCATTAAACAATAACTCCTACCACCTCTCCCCAGCTCCCGGACACCACCATTCTACTTTGTGTCTTTATGAATCTGACTACTCTAGGTGCCCCATATAAGTGGAATCTTGTAGTATTTGTCCTTTTATAACTGGCTTATTTCACTTAGCATAAAATCCTTAAGGTTCATCTATGTTGTAGCACGTGTCAAGAGTTTCCTTCCTTTTTAAGGCTGAATAATCCATTGTGTGTGTGTGTATATATAGATATAGATATAGATATAGATATATATACACATTTTGTTTATCCATTCTTCCATTCATGGACACTTGGGTTGTTTCCACCTTTTGGCTATTGTGACTAATACTGCTTTGAACATGGGTGTACATCACTCTGAAGATTTTGCTCTTTATTCCCCACCTATCTAGAAGCAATCTCTCATTTCGAGGTGATTTACAAAAGGAAAGGGAAGGTTGGTTTGAATGCAATGATTCCTCATCAGACTTGGTGCCTGAAAGTTCACATTTCAGGGGAAATGAGTGATTTTCTGTCTGCTGGAAAGAAGCAATTCTAGGGATTTTTTGATGTGTGTGCAAGCAGCTGGCCAAGAAATCACTTAATCCAAAGGGGTTTCTTATCAACCTTTTATTTCTTGCCCGTCCACCTATTTTCTTCAATAATGGCGCCCGTTGATTCTTTACTACCACCCAGAATACACAGTGTGCATACACACACATATTTATGTCTCTGTGTATAATATGAATACATTTTTCTTAAAAACTGTGTATTTTTCCCCAGATAACAAAAGGGAATACCTTTGTGAAGCATTTAGAAAAAAAACAAATTTAAATTACCCGTAAACCCAGAAATGACCAGTTCATGTTTTGGTGTAGGGCATGCGTGGATATGGGTGCGTTAGAATCTGTCGGTTAGCATCGGGTATGGTGTGGATATATATTCTCTCTCTCTCTCTCTTTTTGTTTTGTTTTGTTTTGTTTTGTTTTTGCAGTACGTGGGCCTCTCACTGTTGTGGCCTCTCCCGTTGCGGAGCACGGGCTCCGGACACGCAGGCTCAGCGGCCATGGCTCACATGCCTATCTGCTCCGCAGCACGTGGCATCTTCCCGGACGGGGGCATGAACCCACGTCCCCTGCATCGGCAGGCGGACTCTCAACCACTGTGCCACCAGGGAAGCCCTCTCTCTCTTTTTTAATACTAGAGAACAAACTGCACATACCACTTTTGCAAGTTTCCTTTTTTCACTCAGTAATACATTATGAACACCCCCTCTTGTCATTAAATCGCATCCTGCACATGTCTGTTGGTGGCTGCTTTTCTGGGAGCTTACTGAATTCTCTCCATGGTGTCAGAAGTCCGGGCATCCTGCACGTTCTGTGTGGAGCACAATTTCTTTGCTGACAGAGGAGGAAGGGTGGCATTTCCCTTGTTTTAAAGTAGAAAAAGCAAGGAGTAGAAGTTATTTCTGAATGACTGAACCAGGGCGCGGGAAGCTAGAAATAGAAGCCAGATTCCCTTGCTCACTGCCTGGTGCTTGATTCACTCGACAGAACTAATCGCAAGATCACTACCAGCGGAAATTATTTTCCCTAATCTCCTGGGAGTGTGCTTTCATATTTTTATGTTTGCTTAATGGTAATTTCAATTCCACGTCCATTTTTTTTTTCCACTTAAAAAACAAAAACTTTCCAGGCTTCTTTGGGAGACTTCCTGGATCTTTTCCCTCACATGTCTGGAAAAGGGGCTGCAGAACAGACGGAGCCTGGGACGGCCCCTACCGCCCCCACTGAGAATCCTTGGGCTCCGGATGGTCCAGTTGCAGGCCAATTTTTTCAAGAAGTTGTTTGGAAGTTTAGGGTCTGTGTTATTTACCAGATGTCTCTTTTTTTTGGCAGTTGTATTAGGTCATTCAAAATACACTTTAGAAGGCTAGCAGGGTGCCATCCTTAGGCAACTCACAATGGGTAGATGCTGTCGGTTATAATTTGTGTAGTGTTCATTTGGGGCTGTTTTGGGGGTTTTGAGGAGCTGTTTATTTTGGCTTGTTCCAACATTCAACAGGTATTTATTATGCACCTAATATGAGTCAGTCCTGGACTTAGGGAGCCCTGAGTCACCTAGGAGAGCCGGACAGGAAAATCCACCAGGACGGTGCAGGGCTGCCATGACAGAGCCATGTCCAGGATGCCACGGGAGCAAGGAGGGGTCTCCATCTGCAGAGGGGGCGAGAGAGACGGAAGTGGGGAAGGGGCTGCTCCACACCAGGGCTCCAGCTGCCCACGTGTGCCCTGGGGGGCTCAGTGGGCAGCTTTGCCTCCATGGAGGGAAGGGTGTGTTTGAGGTGGGGAAGGAGATGGGCACGCAGGGGCTTGTGCCCTTCAGTTCATTCCCATGCTTAAAAACAACAGGCCGGCTCCCATAAACACCGGAGCTAGGCTGGCAGCCCTCTGGGTGACACCTCTGTGTGGGCAGCTCCCAGGACCGCCTCCCTTCTTTTCACACCTGAGGCGCCTCCAGGCCACCCAGGGGCAACCCCTGGGGTATCTGATGGGACTGATGCCAGTTTGCCCTTTCAGAGTTCTAAAAAACACACCCAAAAAATCCAGGCACAGAACTGGAACAGATATCCATGTTCATAGCAGCATTATTCACAATAGCCAAAATTTGGAAGCAACCCAAGTGTCCGTCAATGGATGAAACTCAACAAAATGTGGTCTGTACTCCTATTCAAAGGAAGGAAATTCTGGCACATGCAACGGATGAATTATTATGCTCAGTGAAAACGGACAAATACTGTATGATTCCACTTAGATGAAGTGCCTGGAAGAGTCAAATCCACAGAGACACAACGGAGAATGGTGGTTTCCAGCGGGGGGAGGGGGGAAAGAGGGAGTGTTTAATGAGTACAGAGTTTAAGTTGGAGGGTAGTAGTGGTTGTACAGTAGTGTGAATGTATTTAACACCACTAAATTGTACACTAAAAAATAGTTCAAATGGTAAATTTTGTTATATATATATTACCACAATAAGAAAATTTTTTTAGTGGGTGGGGAAAAAAATCAGGGCACAGAGCAAAGCTGTGTCCAAGATGGAGCTGACAGTTGAGCCTGAAAGAAGAGCCCCGCCCCCGGCCTCTCCACGCCCCCTGTGATGAGGCCCTCACCTGTACCAGAGGGCTCCCACAACAGGTGCCCACGATACGGGATCTCCACGAGGCTCCTGCCACCTGAGGACCTGATCTAATGATTAAACACATTAAGCCTAGTCTGTGAGGGGACTTCCCTGGCGGTCCAGTGGTTAGGACTAAGCGCTTCCACTGCAGGGGGCACTGGTTCAATCCCTGGTCAGGGAACTAAGATCCCCACATGCATTGTGTGGCATGGGCAAAAAAAAAAAAAAAAAAAAAAAAAAAAAAAAAAAAAGCCTAGTCTGTGAGGAAAACTCAGTTATTTCTAATGTGAATGGGGCCTTAGAGTTCCAAGAGTGAAGCTTCCCCTACACCCAGTCCAAGGTTCCAAAGTTAATTTTTGTTTTGAACCCACCATTCCAACCTAGTTGGGTAAAGCTGTCTTATTTCTTTGGCAAAATGGCTTGCACTTTGAAGTAAAAGAGCTTTCTTTCAAACCTAGCAGAAACTGTTAGAGCTTCACTTCTTTTGAAACAAACGTCTGGAGAACTCATCAGAATTTGAAAGGACCATGGGGGCAGATGTCCTGTTGCTCAGATAAGTACATGAGGGGGTTTAAAGCGGCATGTGACCTGCAGAGGCTCTCCAGAGACTCCTTTGAAACCTGTTGGTTTCCCCTAATTAGAGCCAGCCACCGTGGAGTCACAGGCAGCTGCGGGGCTCGTGGCTCCTGCCTGAGCTTGATGGTGGCCCTGATAGGGCAGCCAGCCCCGTGGGAAGGAGGGATCCCTGAGCAGCCCTCCATCCCTCCCAGCTCTCCTGTGGAAGACAGCCCACTCCTTCCTCCATAATGTTGTGAGCTGCTAGTTCTGGAAGAGATCCAAGAATGATTCTCCTTTGCAAAGTGCCACCTCAGAGTGTTCAGTATGGAAGTTGCCCTGTTCCTTATCTACCACCTCCCGGCTCTGGGGCCTTGGGCAATTTACATACCATGTTGGAACCTCAGTTTCTCCACCTGTGAAATGGGAGTCAGAATAGTACTCACCTTGCAGGGGCGTTGTGAGAATTGAACACAAAGATGTCTATAAAATGTAGTGAATGGATTTAAGGACACAGGGAGGGGGAAGGGTAAGCTGAGACGAGGTGAGAGAGTGGCATGGACATATATACACTACCAAACGTAAAATAGATAGCTAGTGGGAAGCAGCCGCATAGCACAGGGAGATCAGCTCGGTGTTTTGTGTCCCACTGGGGGGGTGGGATAGGGAGGGAGGGTGGGAGGCAGGCGCAAGAGGGAGGGGAAATGGGGATATATGTATAATGTATTGCTGATTCACTTTGTTATACAGCAGAAACTAACACACCATTGTAAAGCAATTATATTCCAATAAAGATGTTAAAAAAAAAAGATGTCTATAAAGCTGTTAGAGTGCTTGGGATGTAATGTTCGCAGAATGATGGAGAAATAGGTAACAAGGGCCTGCTGCCTTTCAGTCTGGTCTGATGTCCTTCCTGAGAGCCTGGGTGCTGTTGGAGGTGCTGTGTCAGGCGTACAGGATGGACATCAGCCTTCTTCCACACCTTCTCTATGGCCTCTGGCAAGGTGGGCAGTGGGGGTGTTTCTGGGTTCCAGGACCACATAACCAAGGCTTCTCGGTTGGCATGTGGACGGGCCTTGGGTCCCTTTATGCCCATTGTGCTTTTTATTAGTCTAAATGCAGAAGCCAGACTGCTGGGTTTTTATGAACCTGGGAAAGTGGGCTCTTGATGATTACGAGGCATTAAATCTTGGCGCCAATGTAATAGGCCCAGTCCAGCCTCAGAGTGCACCTTGCCTGTTCTGACGCTTGACGAGCTTCAGTTTCAAAGGACACGTGTTGAAATCCAGGAACAAAATCTCCCAGGCTGAGCAGGGATCAGTTTGAGGGGCTGCTCTGCGTTGTAGAGAAACAGTGAAAACCGCCTTTTTAACCTTGATACGTTTTGGTGGCAAAGAAGGGCAGAGGCTGCTCTTGCCTTTGGACATGAGCCAGGTGGTGTGGCACATTACTGGGGCTTTGCTAACACGTGACCTGTGCAGCCAGGCCGTGCGTGGTCTCCTCACCTGGATGAGTGGTCGCCAAGGTCCGTCCCAGCACTGGCACCCCGGGAGCCTTTCTCGAGTCTCCTCGTTGCTCGCACAGCACATCCATCCATGCACTCTCCTTTTTAATCATCTCTCTGAAGGTGTCTCCACATCAGGTTGTCCTCGAAGGCAGGGACTGAGCTCTATTCATTCTTGATCCCCCAGCACCTTGTCGTGGGTAGTTAGTAAATGGTGGATGGACGTTCGAATGCATGAATGCACAACAGTTGGTAGTTCAGGTGAGCTTTGTTCCAGGTGGTAGAGGGGCCGTTTCACGTGTGTTGGACCTTCCCAGAGTATATGTGCAGTCTTCTCCTCTGTCCTGCATATCTTGATTAATGCCCCCATCTCTTGGTAAAGGTTTACAAAGTCCTTCTGTTTCACTTTTCTCTACTTTCCTTTCAATGTATCAAAGTGTTATTATTTCTCCTGCGATCTTTAGGAATCTACCCAATTTTCAGAGAAGGCCCTCATCTCTGCTTTGGTGTTGCTTTGAATGTCATCCCTCAGCTTTTTCCAAGATTCCTGCCACCTAGTGAAACCCTAGCCACCTGGGCTTGGCCCCCACTGAGCAGAGCCAAAGGCTCCACAGAGACTCACCTTCTACACGCACCCTCAATGGAGCTCTGTTACCCCACGATCCCTTCAGCCTTGCCTCCCTGCCAAATGGGGCACAGCTCAGAGCTCACCTGCATTCCAAGCTCTGGCCTGTGAGTATTTGACCAAAGTCTACAAGTTTCAGAGCTGTGTTTGCCCTGTCTCCATACTAGGTCATGACACCAGAACAGGAACCGAGTTTTACATTTCTTTACTCTTCTCTGCACCCCCAATACCTAGGAGTGTGAATATTTGTATCTGTGCCAATGACACTGATAATGGTGACAGTGACATCTTGCTTAAAGTCACGTAATAGAGACAGAACTGGATCTAGGACTCTGCCCTGTCACCCCTGCTACCCCTGGTAGCATCATTCTTTGCCTGATAACAGTGGTTTCTAATCTTCTCTTGGGATCTCATAGATTCTCTTTTAGAAAAGAGAGAAAATGGACACACAGACACACACACACACACACACACACACACACACACACATGCTTTACATTTGATTTTAAAGGTGCACAGAACCCCTAAGAGGTCCAGAAACCCCAGTTTAAGGATCCTGCCCTAAAGAATGACACCACTGAGCATCCTTAGGAAAATAAAATGGCAGCTGATTGCATTGATTTTAGTCTGTTGCTTTGTGAAAACATTGGTTGAAAATGGTATATCACCCACCTTGGAAGTTTTTAAGAATATATTATTTGTGAGTATATATGTACAATGGACTACTACTCGGCCATAAAAGACAATGAAATTTTGCCATTTGGAGCAACATGGATGGACCTGGGGGGTATTGTGCCGAGTGAAATAAGTCAGACAGAGAAAGACAAGTACTGTATGATATCACTTGTATGTGGAACCTAAAAATAAAACAAACAAATGAATATAACAAAACAGAAACAAACTCCCAGGTATAGAGAACAAACTAGTGATTACTGATGGGAAAGAGGGGAAGACAGAGGGGCACGATAGGGGTAGGGAATTAAGAGACAAACTATCATGTATAAAATAAATAAGTTACCAGGATATATTGTACAGCACAGGGAATATAGCCAATATTTTATAATAACTTTAAATGGAGCATAATCTATAAAAATATTGAATCTCTCTGTTGTACACCTGAAACTAATATAATATTGTAAATCAACTATACCTCAATAAAATATTTTTCTATTAAAAAAGAATATATTATTTTCCATAATAACCACGTGGTATCACACCAAAGCCCTGGCATAAAGGGCTACTTAGACTTCTGGGTTAGACTTTCGCCAGAGTATCCAATAAGTTGAATCCACGGAACATCTAAGTAAATATTCATGTGGTTTTCCGCACAGCTCTCAGGCTGCAAACTCACTTTGGAAACCTTTCCTGAACAGCCTGGTAATTAGAACCATGGTTGCTAAATTAGGTATACGGTGAGGCCAATGTGCTAATATATTTTCAAAGGGCTCCAAACGAGCTGTTAAAAAATTAAACTACCTACCCAGACGCTGACAGAAGCACCTCAGAGGGTGTATTGTCTTGCTTCTTGCTTCTTGGAGGCCTGAAGTTGCTCCCAGGCTCTCTCCTCTCTAGAAAACAGGATGAGCCTTTAATAAAAAGGGAGTCGTTTGCAAGTGTGTCTTGCACCAGAGGTGAGGGAAATGGGAAGTTAAGGAAGCCAAAGTCTCAGACTCCAAACAAATATGCCACTTTGATGTGTGCAGTAAGGAGGTCCCTTTTTGCCCTGCAAGGATGCAGGGAGAAAGGGGACGGGCGTGTTGTCTGTCAGCAGTGTTGGTGACGCTGAGCTGGAGACGCCCATGGGAGATGGGGGAGAAAACGAGGCCCTGGTGAAAGTGGTGAGTTTGCCCCTATCGCCGCCTTCTGTGCTCACCTGGCTCCTGTTACCGAGTGCTGGAAACACCCCCTGAAAGGGCCAGCTTAAGCCACGTTAGAAAGGAAAGGAGCCAGCTCTGCAGTGAGATCATCTGGGCCCTGTCCTTGCTTTCTGACCATCTGGCCCTGGCCTGGGCAGGTCAGCTAAGCTCTCAGTGTCCATAGGTCTGGTCAAAGGAAAGGAACCAGATGCATAGTTTTCATAATCGTATTATCTCAATAGAGCACTAAGGAACTCAGCAAGGGCTTTAAGGAATTCCACAAACAGTTGATTCATTTTGACTCTATTTTTTTCTCAGACTATAGTTTCCTATATATATAGATTTTCTATATCACTTTAACAGCTTGATTGAGATAATTCATACAGTCTTCATTTAAAGTGTACTATTCGGCAGTTTTTACCATGTTCACAAAGTTGTGCAACCATCACTACTCTCTAATTTTAGAGCATTTTCATCACCCTAAAAAGAAACCCTGTGGCCATTAGCAATCACTCCCCATTCTTCCCGCTACCCCCACCCAACCCTAGGCAGCCCCTAATCTACTTTCTGCCTCTGGAGTTCATATAATTGGAATCATACACCATGTGGTCTTTTGTGACTCCCTTCTTTCACTTGGCATAATGTTTTCAAGGGTCACATCCGTTTTATAGCATGTATCAGTACTTCATTCCTTTTTATGGCTGAAGGATATTGCATTTTATTATCCATTCATCAGTCGATGAAATTTAGGTTGTTAACACATCTTGGCTATTGTAAATAATGCTGCTGTGAACATTCATGTACGACTTTTTGTGTGAGTATAACCTTCATGTCTCTTGGATTATGTCTAGGAATGGAATTGCCAGTCATATGGGGTAATTCTGTGTTTAACATTTTGAGGTATAATTTATATGTGTGTATGTCACACACATATACATATATAAAGTGTTTTTAAAACTGTGGAAAAGTACAAACTCAGTAGTGTTCATAGCTGTCATGCTGGTGATTGTCAGTACATTAATTTTGCATTAATTAACACGTTGCCACAGTAAGTTGATTTTGTGCAACTAAGCTTCACCTGCCACATCTATTTAATTGAAGTGGGTCCTGAGACATTTAAAAATGGTTACCGTAGGCACCTACCTATCTGTATCAATTGGGATTATCTCCATACTGTACAACCAAGACCAAAAGAAATAAGCTAGATGCTGAGATTGACCTCAGACTAGAAATGTCACCATAACTTCAGATTTGCTTGTACAGCAAAATAGCTTCACTGTTCTAATAGTGATTGAGTTATACATTTGAGTATAAAAAATTACTTATTAAATTTATAATTATTCTAATCTGCATTATATGTGGAGACTTGATGTAAGATTTAGTTTGAAAAAAAACCATTCTGCTGCTCAGAAGAAGTTTGACCACAGGTGGTCTGGTGATCTCAGAGATCCCTCCCAGCTTTCATTTGGACCTCATTCCTGATATGGTTTGGGCCTCTGCTGGTTTGGTGAGGGGTCTCAGAATTGTCTCTCAGAGCAGTGTTAATCTGACTCCCTGGAGTTAAGATCCGTCCTTGCCCTTTGTGTGCCAGCTGTAGCTACAGACAGTTGTTCATGCTATACTTAAGGATTTATTGAGCACCTACTATGACCAGGTAATGTGCCAGTCACTGAGGGGGTTTCAGAGAAGGGAAGACATAGTTATCTCTTCAAGGTATTTGCAGTCAGGTTGGAGATACAGGGTGTAATAAGAATAAAATCAATCATTCTACAAGTATCTAGATATCAAAATTTCCACGTAATACAGTAAAGATACCAAATGTTGTAGGAATTCAGAAAATGTCAGAGGTAGCTTCGCAGAGCAGGTGGCACCGCACTGTGCCTTAGGAAGATGGTAGCATTTGGATGAAGAGCAGGTGAAGCAGATTCTGAGTTTTCTTTTGAACTAAGATTTTGTCACCCCTTGGGCATTCCTTACCCTATAAGCCCCTTGTGAGGCCAGCGATCCAGCTGTGCCCAACCCCCATCAGCTTTCAATAAAGGGAATAAACCTCCGCAGCCAAGGAGAAGCAAGGCATTTTAAAAAGGCTTCCAGAGAGGAGTGAGATCATTTGGGCCCCTCGTTAGGAAAAGGGAGGCCGATGCTGGAAGCTGGAAAGACAAGGGACGATTAGTCTTCGTTTCCATAAGCTGCGACTGAGCGTGGGCCATGGTTAATCGGAAAAAGCAGAAAATAAAGATTGATGAAACCCCATCCATCCCGAATGTGCTATAAATAATTGCATGCTGTTTCCGAGCTGTCAGAATCCATTTCTACTGACGGCCCTTCGGAACAGAGAAAGGTCAAGCTGGAAACCAAGGGAGAAACTCAGGGGAGCGATTATGCTGGAAGGCAGCCTCTGAAAGTTTCAGTGAAATGCCAGCGGGGAAGTAACCAGCCCCACCTGACTCTGCCGTTCTAATTACATTAGCTCCCATCGACATCTCAGCCCTTCAAGACAGCGGAGCTGGGGAGAGGATGTCACCTCCCGGGGCGGGGCTTGGCTTCTTTTCGCCCATCTCTAGCCTTTGTGCTGCAGACCCCATAGCACTGACTGTGGACATCGAGGGCACCCATTCTGCCGTCTAACAACTTAAAAGGTCTTCAGCATGTAAAGGCATTCTTGCAAAGCAACAGTTAAGTCCTCCTAATGACTGGGAAAGAAAAGTGAGATCACCGATGCTTGGGCTGTTGTCAGGGTGGACTGTTTAAGAGAAGGCCCCGTCCTGAGTACAGAGAAGTGGGTCCAGGATGACCCACTCTTCCTGAAGAGGCTGGAGATGAGTGGAGGCCGAGGGCCCATCTGACATGACTCAGGTGCTTGTGAGTCTTTGGAAGGCTCAGAACCCGTTGCAATCAGCCTCCGTCTAAGGAAGCATCTCCAGGCAGCTGTGCCTGCACCTTGCTTCCCCACAAGTGCCCTGAAGGTGTTCCTGCACCTCCGTTGTTCCCATTCAGAAGGAAACTGTGTAAATGCACACGCAAGTGCACACACGCTTATGGGTGCACGTGTTTGTTCCATCTCACTGTGGTGCCAGGCCCCAGCCCACCCATCTGCGTGTTCATTTGGCCTTTGGGGTCTCTCCAGCTCCTCCTGGAACTGACCTCAGCCATCTGATAGGGGCCTGTCTGGCTCCCGGCTCCTACTGGGCTCCTTCCCAGACTTTGCTTCAGGGAATTCCTCTATGTCTTGCAAAGCCTGGTGTTCCATCCTGTTCAGCTCCCATGAAGTATGAATGCCCCCGCTGAGTCCACCCTGAACCTCCCGGGCTAGTCCAGCTGCTTCCTCTCCAGGAGGTCCTCTCCCAGTTAAATCTTGACTCTCCTTCAAGCTCACTCGTGCCCTCCCCTGCCCCCACACACTCCACACCTGGTCTGTCCTGGCCTTAAACTCCGGGTCCAGGTGCTGGGTTCCCAGCCGCCCTCCTTCACCTGGCTCAGGGCACTCTTTTCACAGAAACACCTGGATTTGATTCCTTTGATTCTGGGGCCCACCCAGAACATACGTGAGTTGGCCCCAAACTCCTTGGACTGGTTCTGTTCGATCCACAGGGCTCTTTCGTCTCCAGGATGAAGGCGATTCTTTAATTTTGAGTGGTTTTCCATTGCTCGTGTCTTCTTTCCACCCTCACCCTGCCCTGGTCTGGGCCCCACTTGTCACCCCCATGGCTATCCAGCATGTTCTATTGCAAAAGTAATGTCATTTGATCTCATCGGCCACACAAACCCAAACCTTTCTGGGTCCTGATTATTTTTTTTTCCAACCGATACACCTGCTCTTGGTTTCTCTTCTTCTGCACATTTGGCCCAACTTGCTCCCTCCAGCTGCAGGGCCAGGCCCTTCCCTTCGGGATGAGGCTGAGGGGGAATTAGATTGTGGCAGTGTCAACTCGTGGCTCTGGCATGGCCCCTCTGTTTCCTGGGATGCCCCAGGAGACTGAGAGGTGCCTTCGGGATGGCCAAGTGTGCTGTGTCTGCTCTGTCTTCTGATCTCCCCGTCTAGGCCCTTTGTCAGAGGACTTTGAACTTGTTCCCAGAGGGAATCATTGTGGATCTTCAAATTAGGGGATGACATGATGGAAAGGGTGTGTTGTAAGAACAGCAGGGCACAGTGGGCAGGGTGGAGTGGGGCATCTGAGGAGTGAAAACCTGGCCAGTCATTAAATCCTGCCAACAAGTCTGTCTCTGCACAGCGCTAAATGCTAAGATGACCTCACACCTTGGTTTTCCAAGATTTGGTGAGTCTGATGAGAACCTCGAAACAAACGTAGACTCAGGCAAGCTGAGTGTCTCTGTATTCTTTGTAAACATTTGGAGTTGCTTTCTTTCTTTTTAAAATTTATTTTTATTTATTTATTTTTGGCTGCATTGGGTCTTTGTTTTTTGTTTTTGTTTTCGTTTTGTTTTTGTTTTTTGCAGTACGCAAAAGTGTTGTGGCCTCTCCCGTTGCGGAGCACAGGCTCCGGATGCGCAGGCTCAGCGGCCATGGCTCACGGGCCCAGCCGCTCCGCGGCATGTGGGATCTTCCCCGACCGGGACACGACCCCATGTCCCCTGCATCGGCAGGCGGACTCTCAACCACCGCGCCACCAGGGAAGCCCGGGTCTTTGTTGATGCGCATGAGTTTTCTCTAGTTGTGGCGAGCAGGAGCTACTCTTCGTTGTGGTGCACGGGCTTCTCATTGCGGTGGCTTCTCTTGTTGCGGACCACAGGCTCTAGCTGCGTGATCTTCAGTAGTTGTGGCACACGGGCCCAGTAGTTGTAGCTTGCGGGCTCTAGAGCGCAGGCTCAGTAGTTGTGCCTCATTGGCTTAGTTGCCGTGTGGCATGTAGGATCTTCCCGGGCCAGGGGTCGAACCCGTGTCCCCTGCATTGGCAGGCGGATTCTTAACCACTGTGCCACCAGGGAAGTTCTTGACACACATGCGGAAACAAGAACTCAGTATGTTTACAAATAGCTGAAATGTATCCTGCTAGTAGCCCCACAGTATTATAGGTAGTTTGTTTTCTTCCTCCCTTGTGTTAATCTCTTTCACAACTAGAATTATGTTACTTCTTTAGTGTCTGTCTTCCTGACCATAAATTTAAACTCCATGAGGGAGGGATAGTGTTTACCTTTTTCACTGCTGTATTTTAGCGTCCAGCTTGCTGCTTGATACTTGATATATCATTAATAAATAAATGTTTGCAAAAATAGGAAATAAATGGCTGAATATTTTTTAATGTAGAAACAGATCTTATTTGAACAAGCTGATTGGCAATTCTTGGTGATTCTGTGCCTGATTATCAGCTAGAGACTCTAAAATATAGCCAGATTCAAAATCAGTTTCCTAGCATTCTGTCTGTTTCTTGATGCGCGCAGCCCTTCTTTTCTTAAAGACGATCTATTTTCCTTCCTTTACAAGGAAAATTCCATGACCGCTGGGGGTGTGTGAATTGTGTCCATCCGTATTCTGCGTATGGATCTGCCTTTAGACACATAAGCTGCCACAGGGAGAGAGTTATTTTTCCTGCACAAGCAAATCAGCCGTGTGCTCTTTGCTCAGTGGCATTGCAGGACCTGACTGGTCCAGGCAGGGTGCTCTGCAGTCACCCCAGCCTGGTGGCCTGGCCCAGCCAGCGCGCCACTGCTATGTCAGATTCCACAGCTCTCCTCTGGGATTTCTTCCACAGTCTATCAACCAGCCGTTGCCAGGTGAGCAAGGTAGGGCCTCACTCAGTTTCAGCACCTTTGCTGCTGGATGAAGCTTTAGATCATGGAAAGCAGAACTGAGCATGCACCTAACAAACACGCCTTCAGGCTGAAGCCAAGGCCGTTTTTGCTTTCAGACTGTAGCTTCTGTTGAGAGGGGACAGCTGACTTTTCCTTCTCATCTGTGAACACACACGTATTGGTGCAAAACAGTTTGCTTCTTCAAGGAGCACAATCTGATTTGACTTCTGCTACAGGAGCATCTGGAATCCTGGCTTTAAAATTTGCCAAATCATGACCAGAGTTATCACAACTTAGTTGCTGAATCTGGAGATCAAGCTCCTGGTGTTGTGACCTCAACAACTTGAAGCTGCGTTAGGGAAATGAAGGAAAGAACAGTGGGGATGTTAGCATTGGACTTTGATTTTGATACTCAAAAGCTGTATCGTTGAGAGTACGATTCTTAGATACATAGTGGTTCCTCTCTTTAGGGCTTCTTGAAGTTGTGAGCTTCCTCTCGTACGTGAGATATACGAGCCAGGGGATGGGATCTTACGACATTTTGCAAAGGGATTTCCTAACTGCTAAAAAGGCCAGCTCTGCTTTCTAGGTTAGTGACCCTCACACCTTTTCTGGCTGGGCCCTGATTGGGACCTCGGAAGCTTCGTGACTCTGAGTCAGAAAAGGAGGCTGAGGGATGAAGCCTCCCATGGTCTCTAGGTTGAAGTGCGACTGCTTGCTGTTCAGCCCTGATTCCTTGCCTGCAGTACCTCTTTTACCTGAGGTAGTGAGATAGTCCTCCAGCCCCCAGAAAGGTCTCGGGCCACCATTCCCGCATCTGCACCTCAGCGTGGGGAAGGCTGCTGGACCTGTGGGCATCAGACCAAGGCTCAGCGGTGAGCTTGGAGCCCTAATCCTACCGGTGGTCCTCGATCCTCTTCTTCCCTAGCTGGTGTTGCAAGCAATCAAGCACAGCCCCTCTGTGCTCACTGCTCCTCACTTGCTGGTCCAGAGCCAGAGAACAGGGTACCCAGCCCCGGGGGCTGCTTCCCAGCCTGGGAAGGACCCCGGATTCTCTCTTGGCTGCTGTCTGTCTGAGATCCCATCCTTGTATCTTGCTCAGACACTGCACATGTCACCAACAGTGGAGCCAGATTCCAGCTTCACCCCATGGCGGGTTGCTCTTCCTTGTTGCCTTTGGTTTTAAAAAAGCAAATTCTTCTTGTCTTTTTCATAGTTTCAATCACAGACACACAGACACACACACACATTTATAAGTTGATGTGGAAATAGGAACAAGTCTAAAAGGACATACACTAAACTCTTAGAGGGTGCTCTTTGGGCCCTGGGGTTTGCAGGTCATTTCCTCAGTTTCTACTTTATACGTTTCCTAATTTGAATTTTTTTTTTTTAAACAGTGGAACATAGTACTCTTATAGTCACAAAAGCAGGGGGGAAAATCCATTTGGAAAGATGAATGTTTAATAAACTCAAACAGAAGAAACCCATTTTAAACGGATCATGCCTTCTGCCTGTGAACTGCTGAGCTGTGCTGGGGGCCCTGGCCCTTCTGCCCACCCAATCACCCCAGCCCTGCAGGGTGAGGGTCTTCTGCCTCCCTCTTATTCTCGCTGTAGTGAGACAATGGGAAGCTTTCCGAGGATGATTTCTGGGCTCCTGGTGATCAGATTGGGACCTTGTGTATTGAACAGAGAAGAGCCAGTAATAATTGTATATAGAAAAGCATTGAGTGGAAGGTCTGGTGCTCTCTGGGAAAATCCCAAACAGCCACGGGCAGATGGTGGACTTCATTAGTTTATTCAACCGGCCCTGATTGAGTCCCTGCTGTTTACTGAGCATCTTCCAACCCTGGGGCTATGCAGGTGAGGAGAACCTGAGCAGCTCACTGGCTGGAGTGGTCAGTTTTGTCTGGGGGAGGGAGGTGACGTGGTCAATGGGAGCAGGACTCAAGTAACACAGCAAATAAATTACAAGTCTGGGGGCCTCCCTGGTGGTGCAGTGGTTGGGAGTCCGCCCGACGATGCAGGGGACACGGGTTCATGCCCTGGTCCGGGAAGATCCCACATGCCGCGGAGCAGCTGGGCCCGTGAGCCATGGCCGCTGAGCCTGCGCGTCCGGAGCCTGTGCTCCGCAGCGGGAGAGGCCACAACAGTGAGAGGCCTGCGTACC
>NW_006773947.1:2313787-2340962 GCF_000442215.2 Lipotes vexillifer | reverse complement strand
AAAAAAAAAAAAAAAAAATTACAAGTCTGTGGGTGTCTCGTGGCTATAAGAATAATTTATTTTTATGGTTGGAGGTTTTGTTTGGGTTTTTTTTGGTCATAATAACAGTTGGAACAGATCTGAAGTAATTATGACCTCAGCTGGCCCATCCCCTGTGTAACTGAGGGATCCGGGAGGCCCTCATTCCCTCACGTCTGTGAAGAGGTAACCCTGCCCTCCAGTGGCCTGACAGCCAGGAAGGGGGCTCCATACATGGGGGGAACCACACAGCTAAATTGCCTTTTTGTGAGAGTAGCAGTGGTTGGCCCAGATGGTCAGGGTCCCTTCTTGCTCCCAAAGCTTGTGTTTTTCCCCCAGAGATTATTAATGTTCCCTGGGTGGAGAGCATTGATCCAACTCGACTTACTTGTTTGACACCAATGCTGAGGCTGGGAGTCACCTTCTTTATCCCAGCTTGGTCCTAAATCACGGTCCTAAACCCTGGGCCCAGCTGGAGCTAGGATGACCCTGCCCCAGCCTCACTGGTCAGCAGGGACATTAGTGAGCGCAGAGTCCACTCTGGTGAGGCTCTGCTGCCATAATTCCCACTGTGACCAGCTCTGGGTCCCAGGACCGCTCGGTGACTTACACCACAATCAACCATTAGCCCTAATGATAAGTGGATTAATTTGGTCCAAGTAGGTATATCCAGATAGGCAACCTTGTCATGGATTAGAATTTCCTTGCCTAGGCAGAGTCCAACATTCAAAGGGTAGTATTCTAAAATGAGTCTGGGGGCTTTAGGGAGGCTGACTTACATATGAGTGTTGAATGTGAACCACATCGGCCTCAGAAGTGTTGGTGGCCAGTGTGGAAGGGCCCAAATTATAATTGTCAGACAAGATGGGGAACCCTGAATTCTGAGGACTCAATCTTTCATTTAGTGATTTCGACGTATAACACTTGGGCTCTTACTGAATGTCTTCTTGGTTAATAAGGGGGCATGCTGTTTTGGCCCAAGGCTAAGTATTCCTCATCAGTCATTAAAATATTCAAAGACCTCTGCTTGCTAACTGTGCCCAATGGTAAGTAGTCTGCACAGTAATGGACTTGGTTTATGAGGCAGATTACAGGGTGAAAAGTGCCTGGTGAAGGTGGGCCACCCACCCTTAGCCTTCCCTTCCACTGTGGGCTTTCTGAAGATAGAAGGTAAGGGGAAAGATTACTACACAGCTTGGAAGGATTTAGCAGGGTGACAGGGGCAGAGATGAGCCACCACCACAGGGCAGGCCCTCGTGGCAGGAAGGGCAGGCATCGCATCTTCGTTTTTCTGGTACCATATGACAGTTTCTTTACAATGATCCGTGGTAGTTCTTTCCAAGCTCTGTTTGTGCATCTCAAAGAATATATTGCTTAGTTCTGTTCATGAAGAAGGGAAGCACACATCTGCTGAATTTAAAGGAACAGGTGGGCATTTGGGTTTTGAATTTTTTTCCCTCTAAGGAATCCAGACCTTAAGTGCCTCTGTGTGTGTGAGAGGGAGAGAATCTATACCTGTTCAACTCACAAAGAGAATATCAAATGTACTGGCTTTTAGAAAACAAATCCTTATAAATATATAGAAAGATGTATTCTAATTTGATTATTTTCCAAATAGCATCTGTCTTTTCCAGCATAGGAATTGCCGGGGGTTTTAGATGGGGGAATTGTCAGATTGTGTGCTTTTATGAATTGACCTAGTTTTCTAGGGTGAACCCCCTGGTTTGAATGTTGGACGGGAGCCTGTGGGCCCCAGGGCGCCTGGCAGGTCCTCATGTGTCCTCCATGGGTTCATTTGGGCACATTTTCAGCTGGAGGGGTGGCCATGCTCTTCTTGGGGTGGGAAAGGGAGACAGCCTCAAATGCCAGAGGAGCTTGAGGGGTTGTTAATGGAATTCCCTGCTGGTGGTCCCATGGATTCCCCCTTGAATATGAGCTCCTTGAGGACAGAGTTAAGCCGGGATCAGCTTTGTGGTCCCAGGAGGCCAGGCTTGGTCGGGTGGGTGGGCAGAAAAGGATGCACCTGCCTGGCCTTTGCTGCGGCCTTGGTTGTATCTTCACTGCCCAAGGAGCCAACCACAGAGCTTCCCAGGGGACCTCTGATAAGATAATTGAAGGAAGGGAGAGCTTGAAGCTGCACAGTTGCTGCAGTCACCTCAGCTGCTGATTGAGCCAAATGTTAAATGTCTGTTTACCTGTCACCTGAAAATGCAGAGGTGACAGGTGCCTCTGCATTTGCCTGCAGAGGAAGGCTCAAAGTTTGACAAGATTTGTTGGGATTTTCAGGATCTGAAACCCATACATTTATTTCTGCCTGTGACTATGTTATGTCTAATGACAATTTAGGGGTGCATACTTAAATTAATATTTCACTTTTGATTTAAAAACTCAGAAGAGGGACTTCCCTGACAGTCCAGTGGTTATGACTCTGCGCTTCCACTGCAGGGGGTGAGGGTTTGATCCCTGGTCGGGGAGTTAAGATCCCACATGCTTCATGGTGCAGCCAAAAAAAGGGAAAAAATCGAAAAACGAAACTCAGAACGTTATCCACAGATAAACAGAGTAAATATCATTTTAATCACAGCTGCAGAGGAGACATTGGTATTAAGTAAGAACAGTGCATGGAGGCCTGGGGCTCTAATTTTATAGGTGGCCAGTGCCTCAGCGAAGGTGGCACCAAGTTAGTTCTGCTTCGAAGGGGGTGTAGGGGTGGAAGGAGCACGTGTCACAGGTTGGCTCATGCACAAGGCATTTGGGAGTGACCTCGCCACTGGCAGGGGTTGGAGGAGCGGCCAGAGCTGGGACAGCCAGGCTGACCCCAGTCATTTGAGCGGGGAGGGCATCGGGTCAGGCTGCAGCCCCAGTGGAGGAAACTGGAGTAACAATCAAAATCCCAGGAGCTCCTGGTCATTAACTGTCCTGTGCCAAGGACTTCATGTCTCTTTGTTTCTTACTTACTCTCATTTTCCCATGTCATAGGTGAGGAAACTGAGGCTCAAGGATTAAGGAGTTTTCTAAGGTCCCAGAGCCTCCAGACTCCAGGACGGAAATCTGAGTCTGTCTGACCCAGCACACTTGTAGCATCATACCGTCCCTTGGATGGGGAGCATGGGGACACCTATCCCTGAGAGCTACACTGGGTGGGAGTGTGACTAACTGGGGGTTTGTCCCCTTCCCAGCCTGGGACTCTGTCCCAGCCAGACCTGGCACCTAGAGGGGCTGTGCCTCATGATGGCCTGGACACTTCCTTCAAAGCCACAGCCGCCAGGTGTTGTCACAGGGGTCCTGGCATGCTGAGTCCCTGGACTTAGGGGGCTGCACAGGCGAGTCCTACTTACTCATGAATTGGCCACCTCTCAAATCCCCACCTATAAAATCAGTTCCCCACCCCCTCAGGTAAGACCAGTGTCTCCCTGGTCTGACTGACTGCTGGAAATCTAACAATACCATATCACAGAAATGGAAGTTTAGCATAAGTTAATTACAGAGTAAACTGCAGATCTTGCAGAAGGTCAGTGTGTCATGAAGACAGTGAAGGTGATGTTGGAGAGCTCCTGGGTCTCACATGTGGACAAACGAGGCTCACTGGAGAGAGAAGCAGGGAGGTGTGTGCTGAGCGTTTTAGAAAGGATTTGACTGTCAAAACATGAAGACAGGCTCTGAGAAAATTGATGAAGCCCTCGAATGGTTTGCAAAAATGACCCTTCTGATTGTTTTATTAAAAATAAAACACGAAGCAAAAAGGTATCAGTGTGGTTGGTCAGAAAAAGTACACACAGAACAAAGCAAAAAACATTTGTTTCATTTTGTTATTCTTTAGAACAAATTAGAACATGGTTATAATTGCATGTTCTTAACCTAAATGTTATCAAATGAACACAAAATAGACATAGTCTTCTAATTTTAGTCCCATTTTTTTTCCAAGGTAAAGACCCAATCAGATATTTTTCTGTCCACGCCACCCTTCAGCCAAATCATTTACTATGAAGTGATGGCCCTTGTTCACACGGATTTGCTATAAAATTACCAATCACCATCCCGCCTGGTCCCTGTACCAGATATTCTCAATTAACTAGGACCCATTCTTATTTCAGTATGACAAAAGAAACTAGACTGAGGAGGTTTTGGCAGGTGGTTTGCAGTTCTTTAGCAGATGGAAAGAGTTTGTGTTTTGCCTAATCACGCCCTGATATATATTCTCACTGGTCTCAGAGAAATTCTCCCAGGGGAATAATGTCTGCCTTGTTTCTAGTTGCTTTCAAAATTATGGCCCAGAGACCATAAGTTTTTTCTTGCCTCCTAATGATTTTGAGATTTTATTTAGTACGGTTTTAATATTTAACATTTATCAGCTAAAGCTGGTTCAGACCACTGATATCTGAATACTTAACAGTACTATCTAATGCTTTAGAAAAAGTGCACACAGTACCAGAGTTATATACACTATCAGAGGCACCTTGTCTTTTTTTGGTTTTAGGCAGCATAAAAAGTATCCATCACTTCCCTAATCACCAGAGCAGCCCTACAACCAGGGAGAAAGCTCAGGATTCAGCAAGCCAAGATGGGCTTGGCATTCAGGGTACAGGCTGGGAATATGGCAGCCTCTTACAACACCTTTTGCCTGATTTTTTTCTTAGTGAACTTTATTTTTTTAGAACAGTTTTACCTTTATAGAAATGCCTGATCCATTTCACAATGCAGTTTTAACTCCTAGATTTTTTTTCCCTCTCTCTGCAGACGTCGCCTCATCTCCCAGAGATCGTCCTTGGAGACCCTGGAAGATATTGAGGAGAACGCTCCTCTACGGAGGTAAGTTTTCGGGTTGCATTTATGTGTGTGTGAATGGCCTGCAATACAGGGTGGTGGCCAAAGTTTGAATTTTTTTTTTTAGTTTTTGATCTACAGAATTAAATTCTAAAAATGACAATCTGATCCCCAGACTCTGTTTGGAAACCCCAGCCCTTTGGAACATTAGAACTGGAACACTATGAAATCCCAATTATGTATCAGAATAGCCCAGTTTGCATGTGAATTCAGGTGCGGTTACCTGTTCCTCTTGAAAATTGCTGCGTCACTTGCCTTTCTCAGGCGCGGGGACACAGTAGTCAAAGTCCCTGACTTCATTAGCAGGTGTCACAATGTTCCTCCAGAGCCAGGTGCTGGGAAACTCAGGTAGGTCAGCTGTGAGTGCTCCCTTGGGGCTGAAAGCATTCCATTTCTCCCTCCGGATTAGAAAAGTGCTTTCGAAGCATCTTTTTTTGGGTGACAGCAGTTGCTGAGCTGTGCCGGGCCTCTGACTGGCAGCTCTCCTTCCTCTAATCTGCGCCTTGGTCCACCTGGCCCTCCTGGAGTTCAGGAGACACACACTGCGTCCCCTGCAGCCCTCACCGCAGCCCGAGCTGAGCTGGCTGTGCAGGAGGAGCTGAGGCAAGACGGGACCTTGTGGGACGCTGTGGCTTTACAGGGGATGCGTGGCAGGCTGCAGATGGGGCAGAGCCGAGGGAGGGTGTGTGCTCTCATGCCCTCGCACCAGCTCCTACGGGAACCCGCATCTGCACCCTTCATGCATGCTTTGGCTGCTGGCCAGGGATTGGGAGTCCCTGGCTCCTCCCTTTGAGCCTGGGAGGATGCTGAGGTGGAGGGAGGCATCTCCCCCTGGAGCGGGCTCCTTCCCTGCCTGGAGTTTCACCCCCAGGTCACGAGTCTTTTCCACAGACCACCTGGATAAAGGGTGGAGCATAGACAGGCCAGGCCTGGGATCTGATTGGAAGCATCAGTGACTGTGAATCTCATCACCGACATCATTCCAAAGAGAAAGTCAGGGCCAGACAGTCCGATTTCCACTTTTGAAGTCTTTTTGAAAACACACGTACCCTCTGGGACCATCTTAGGCTGATGCTGTGTGGCTGTGTGATCCACGTGGCCTGGGTACAAGTGTTCTTCTGTCAGTCTCTATTAAGTGGCCCAAAGTAATCAGCGAGCGTCAGGGAGAAACGTTCTCTGGTGGCACCGAGTGGCTTTGGCATTTGAGTACAGTTGATGCCAATCAATGAACAGAACTGCAAAGGCCCTGGAGTTTGGAGAGAATGCAAGGAGCCGTGGTCGTTCGAGCAATGTGGTAGCTGTGACCAAGGAAATCAGGTTAAAAAAAAGTCACAGGCTCTAAAATGTCACCTCAGGGATTCCAGGTGGTAAAGGGGGGCCAGAGAAGGAGCTGGGCGCTGTGTTCCTGGTCATGGGCCCCATCACCCCTGGACCCTCCTTTCAGAATCTGCCCAGGCTGGTCCTCTACCCCTCAGTCCTGTGATAGCACAGATGGGCAGAGTAAAAATGGCTTATCTGCCTTAACTGTAACTTCATCCAACCCTTACTTACAGAATGCTATACTTAATTTTCAACAAATATTGTGTAAATATATAAAGTTTTAAAAGTAAGTCTGAAAGCAAGGGAGTTGGCAGTTTAAGAAGTCCTTATTTTCCCTAATGGACTTTTTTTTCATTGAAAAATGTCTGATGTTTACTGCAGAAGCAAACTCACAGACATACAAAACAAATTTATGGTTACCAAAGGGAAAGGGGGTAGGGGAAGGATAAATTAGGAGTTTGGGATTAGCAGATACAAACTACTATTATAAAATAAACAACAAGGTCCTACTGTATAGCACAGGGAACTGTATTCAATATTCTGTAATAAACCATAATAGAAAAGGATATATATATATATATATATATTTATGTATATATATGTAACGGAATCACTTTCCTGTACACCAGAAATTAACACAAAGTTGTAAATCAACTATACTTCAATAAAAAATTCTGATATTTACTTAGAAACTTACTTGTTCCTAAGAAATAAAAATAGCAGAAGGGGCATTAGTTTGGGAGTCAGGGGACTTGAATTCTGGGCCTGATTCTTCTATCAACTGGTTATGTGGCTTTGGAAATTCACTTACCTACTCTGGGGCCTCGGTTTTCCCACCTGTAAAATGGGAGGGGCAGATCAGCTGATCTCTGTCCTTTCCAGCTCCCCGATTCTGTGAAATGAATGTACCAGTAATGATGCTGAAGTGTTTTGGGAACTGCGGAGGTGGAAGGCTATTAGCCCAACTTGCTTTTAAACTCAGCACCTAGAACAAACGGCTCCAAGGCATCTATTAAAAATCTTTTGCATAATTAAGTGTATCCCACAATCAGTGCTAACAAGAAAGAGCTAATCTTTCATTAAATTAGTTTTCAGTTTAATTCTATCCTAATTTAATTTTACATCACTTAAAATGTATGGTTTTAAATGGGTATTTTTACACGTCAGTGCAGATGGCTTTGAAATTAATTCCTTCTTTGCTTAACCTGCCATAACCTGAGTGCTTAGTCTTCCAGTTTCCTTGGCAATTGTTGTTAATGCCACAATTCTCTTAAAGCGTTTCTTAGGGGGGGGGGGGGGGTGTGTGGAGGCTGAATGCTTAAAAAACACAAGACAACAAACAACTTGCTGATTGAAGGGCTATATCAGTAGCATATGCAGTTAGAATTGGATGCTCGTATCGAAAGAAAGCACCTCTGTTAAGTTATCTGTTTAAAAGTCTTGCCTTTCTCTTGCACATCACAGGTTAGTTTCCTGTATCCACCTTGAACTCCAAGGACTGAGCATTTGCAATGAGAGGCTTTACACTGGGGTTTTCCACTTTGCCTGGTGGTTACCTGGTATCCCAGAAATAAGGACCTAGGATGTCTCTGTTAGATGTCCAGAAAAACCTCAGTTCAGCTGCAGCAAATGCGGCAGCCGTCACCACCTGCCCCAGTTTCCAGCCTGTCTCAGTTGATGTGTGCGGGCTGCCGTGCCATTAAGTAATTACTGGTGCCGAAAGCCACCTGTGCCCCTTTTGCCGACTTCCGGTTTCAGCAGAAGGCTGGGAGATCTTGTGCACAAACCTGAGGGTAACAGCACCTCTTTCTGCAGGTGTGGAGGCAGGGAGCAGCTTGGGGTCTTAGGAAGGTATCCTCACCGTCTAGCTCTTAGCCCCCTGCCCTCAGACTGGGGGACCCAGGAAGCTCTGCATTTTGGGGGGAAGCTGGGTAAGGATGTGAGGATGCTCCTGAACAACGGTCCAGCAGCCAATGATAGCACACATTTATGCCTTCAAGGATTCTCCTCTCTCCAGGGACTACATAGTTCTAGGACCTTCTGCTGTGTGTGAGAGAGACAATTGGGGACCTTGGGTGGCCTGCAGACTCTAACAGTCATTCTGGAGGTAGAACAGAGGCAGTCTGAGGTGCTGGGTCTGCTTCCAGAGAGCTGCCCCAGGAAGGCTGAGTGAGGCTGAATCTTCTTGGACCCCAAGAAGGCTGAATCTGGGTTCGGAGGCTTGGAGTAGGGAGGGGCATTAGTGGGTGCTTTTCCCTATTCAAACCTTTCCTGAGGTCCACAGGAAGCATCCACAAAATGCCCTCAGGCAGGGTTCTGCATGTCTTTTTTTTTTTTAATTTATTTTTTTATTTATACTATTTATTTTTGGCTGTGTTGGGTCTTCGTTGCTGAGCACGGGCTTTCTCTAGCTGCAGCGAGCGGGGGCTACGCTTCGTTGTGGTGCGCGGGCTTCTCATTGCGGTGGCTTCTCTTGTTGCGGAGCACGGGCCCTAGGCGTGTGGGCTTCAGTAGTTGTGGCACGCAGGCTCAGTAGTTGTGGTGCACGGGCTTAGTTGCTCCATGGCATGTGGGGTCTTCCCGGACCAGAGCTCGAACCCGTGTCCCCTGCGTTGGCAGGCAGATTCCTAACCGCTGCGCCACCAGGGAAGTCCCTCTGCATGTCTTTAAAAGAATCTATTTAAAACCAAGAATTCAGGACCCTTAATAAGGGCTGTGGTTTTCTGAGTACAGGAGGCAAACAGTAACAAAATATGCACCCTTTGTAGTTAAAGGTATTAATAATAATCACACACTTGAAATGTGTATATGAATGTGTGTACATATGTATGAATGTGAATATTTGTATTTGAACGTGTCACTTGACACTGTATGAAGCTCTTGCAGAAATCATCACATTTAATCCTCACAACATGTCCAGGGAGGGATCTGAAATATTACTAGTAATAGGTCACTAGGGCTGGTAGTGAGTTTGTGGTGGATGCTGGGAGGGCCACTCAGGCTGTGGACATGTGCTGTGAACCCTGCTCCGGTGGAATGGACATGAGTGGCAGAGAGCCTTCCTTCCTCTAGATCCAAGGCCCAGGGAGCCCCGTTTCCCCGATGAAAGCCACCGGATGGATACCTGCTACCATGTCTTTGCTTTGACCTTCCCTCATTCACTTTACTATATATTTTTTTCAAGTTAAATTACATTTTAAGGTGCTGTTTCTTAAGGAAAAAAAAAAATTTTCAGCACTCTCTGGGAAAGGGCTTATAGGAAGACTGGCCCTTACTTGAGGGCAGGTAAGGGGGTTTGGGAGCTGTGCACCTAGCCTAGCCCAGGGCTATCCCCCAATTTCCCTTGAGGGGAGCCCTTGGAGGAGACTACAGATTCAAGCTGCTATAGGCAGATCTGTGATGCTGCCCATTCCCTAATCCTTTGCCACCAATGGGCCCATACACCCCACCTGCCCTCAACTGTACCTCCTCGTTGGGTCATCCTGTTATTCTCTTACCTGAAGCCTCAGAGTTCAGAAGTGACTGAACTCGGGTGATGGCCTGGACCTTAGTGTGGTTTTGGGAAGCCGGCCACTGCTTCTCTGGAGCTCACTCTCTGAAGCATAAGGTCTCAGGCACCCATGTCTGATGCCAGGAGCCAGCCGTCGGGGTCCATGGTCAGAAAGGTAAACAAAAATATTTGGTAGCAAAAACCCAACTAGAAAAGTCATTGCTCCCTTTCTCAATACAACACCAAACTTCAGATTCTCAGTTGCTGGGATTTTTGCTTTTTTCCCAGTTGTTATCGCAGTTGTGTATCTTAGAATTTGCCAGGTACCTTTGAAAAAATATACACAAATAAGATCTTTTCAGCCTGTGGTTTGTTCTGTCATTCCTGTAGTGCAAACACATGTTGTACATTCTAGGTAAAATTAATAGGAATCCAAGTCAATTTGTTCAACATATATTTATTTTAAATTTATCTTTTTAAAAAAAACCAAACAGCCACTAGCTGGGTCTCAGTCTCTGATTCTCATTCAAAGTAAAGCTGCGACTTCCAGGCAGAGACAAGTTGAATGTTGAGGGAGTAGTCCAGGTAATTCAGGCCAGAGTCCTGCTACAGAAGAAAAATAATTCGGGCTTGTTTTTTTTTTTTTTTGCGGTACGCGGGCCTCTCACCGCTGTGGCCTCTCCCGCTGCGGAGCACAGGCTCCGGACGCGCAGGCTCAGCGGCCACGGCTCACGGGCCCAGCCGCTCCGCGGCACATGGGATCCTCCCGGACCGGGGCACGAACCCGCGCCCCCCGCATCGGCAGGCGGACTCGCAACCACTGCGCCACCAGGGAAGCCCCGGGCTTGTTTTTAAACTGAATTTTCCAGTGTTTTTTCCCCCTCTGGATTCTTTAAATTTACAGTTTTCTGTTCCCGTTACCTGTGTTGATACAGGAGGATTCTTTTTAAGATGACAGGAACAAATAAAGTCGTTGGAATTTGTGTAAGTTATGTTATTTTAACTGAGGACAGTAGTTTTCATTAGCATCTTCAGAGACCCATATAAATTATTATCAGTATTATCGAGGAAGTTGTCTGTCTTTGGGTTTTTTTTTTTTAAAGCTTCCTTGCTTCCAGCCATATAGTCCTCATATCCTTGGGGTTACTCAAACCATTGAGTCTGGTCTTTCCTTCCTGTCTTTGTCTGGAGATGTCTCAGCTGTCCACGGGCAACTGACTGTGTTTTCGAAATGGCTTTATTTTTCAGATGTCGTACTCTCTCAGGTTCGCCCAGACCAAAGAACTTTAAGAAGATTCATTTTATCAAGAATATGCGGCAACACGATACCAGGAATGGCAGGTATCATACTAACAAAAGCTGCCTCCATCCTCCCTGCTGTAGGAGGGGGTGGGTCCAGTGGGGAAGGGAAGAGGGGACCCTTTGAATGGCCAGACCTCACAGAGTGAAGCCTGCTGTTAAGATGAACAGCATCTCATATAACCTTCCCTAACAGACTACTATTTCCACCCCACTCCTGCCGGAATCATCCATAGAAGTTTATAGAAAATACTGCTCTCTAATGGCAACCAAAGGCTTAGTTTTTTAGACTAACTAAAACTGAATTTTTAATAGTACTGAAATATATTTTTATTAGGAAATTTTGAACAGAAAAACAGTTGAGCTTTTTGGGTGTTTTTGTTGTTGTTGTTGTTTCTTTTTCCTCTTTTTTGGGTTTTGTTTTCTTTTTTCACCAGGGCTCTGTGCTCTGGTCAGTCAATATCCTGCCAGATCTGCACCTGAAGTCGAGTTTGGCTCTCTCTCTGATGATTTTCATTAAGAGGAGAGAATCACGACTTTGCCAGCAGATTCTCCCTGGGCGCCAATTCAGATTCCTGGGCCTGCTGACATACATGTAGACTCTGTGTTTCTCCAGCAAAGAGTTGCTCTTTTGGAAAGGGCTGTTAAATGAAAGTTATGGTTAAATGTATATGACCTTGGTATTTAAAACCTTCCTGGTGACAAGTGGATGTGAATCCTTGTTGCCGGCATTGCTTATAATTGAATGGCGAAGCCCATTCATGGCAGCCTCACAGCAACGCTGGGAACAGGGCTCCAAGACCTCTTGGGGTCCCCTGATGCTCTGTGCTCCCGGGGGTGGAGCACTCTCTGGTCACCAACCTGTGACCTGGATCATAGTTAGAGACGCATCCCAGAGCAGAGTTCCTGTCCCAAGACCATTTCGTTTGATCTCCTGATTTACAGAAAGAAGCTCGTATGGGCCCCACTAATAATCTCTAATCTATACCCAATGAAAATTGCTAAAACGTTAGACTCATGGCATGATTAAGGCCCAGCATTACTATAATTTGGTGTAAAATACACTGTACAACCTGAATAACTAACAATTACAGTATTTAAAGACTTGTTTTCTTCAAGTTTTTAAACCTCACTTGAATAGAGAACATAATTTTATAGCTATTCAACGATTTTAGAATGGCCAAATTGAACTCTCCCATCAAATAACTTTTATGTACTCAGTATGTATTCCTATTTTAAGTACAGAGCTTTTAGTTAAAATGAACCCAGCTGTCATCTGTGAAATAGAATACCCTGAGTTTCTTTCTCTCACCCTCTCACTGTCACAATTATTGTGTCTTATTCATTTAACCACCGTGTTTTTCTTTTCTTTTGTGGCTCTTACTGAATCCAAACCTTACTTATGCCATTTTTAGTATAATTATTCATCATTTATGTATGTTGGTGTTTTTGTCCATAATCTCTTGAACCATAAAGTAAACATAGAAAGCCTCGACTTCCTAAATAAAATCAATGGCAAAACCAAAAAGTGGGCCAAATTAATGGTATTCCCCACTTCTCAATGCTGTTGAGGACACAACGTCAGATAATCAATCACCTGGCATGGTTTGTAGTGAGAGGATGCAGTTAATAAAAGATTTGGACCAATGGGATCACCAGTGTATAGTATATTCTGAAGCCGCCTTCCCCAGCACACCCTTGACCCTGGAACAATGTCAGCAGTCCAGAAAGCATGCAGTTGCTGGCAGTTTTGCTGGGGAGTTTTCAGAGGGAACCAGGAGGGGCTGTTAGCTTATCTGGAGATCTAAGAAATGGGCTTTAGGGCAGGAAAGCAAGCCCTCAGCACAGGCTATATATAATATAGGCAGTGGTGACAGCCGGTTGTACCTGCCTAGGTGAGAACTGCTTTTTCGGTGCCAGAGAAGATGAAAGGCCTAGAGATGCTCTCCTTCCTCCCTCTGGCTGATTTATTAGCAGGGATGGACTGTTCTCAGACAGATGAAAGAAAAACTCAGGAGGGCACCAGGAAGAAACTATGATTTCTGAGGTGACAGAAGGAAATTGTGGTCAGGAGCTGATGAATGGGAGGAGGGGACCCCCCGCAGCCGGGCAGCAGGCGTGAGGTCGCCCTGCTGGAGGTGGCCTGGGACGGGAATGACCTCAGAGCTGCGGTGGTAGGTAGCAGGGGGCCTGGACATGCTCTCGGGAGGGAGGGACCGGGGCGATGCCTGGGGGTCTCTGATGCTCCCACCTCGGGCGTGCAGGGTACACACACAACAGCACACCAAAGGGGGCCTTCCTGCAGCCCACATGGGAGCCACTTGACTCGGGTTTGCCTGCCATGTTGGGAGGAAAGAGGCTTTACTGAGAAGCCTGGAGATGTTCACTAAAGCACTTCAAAGGTCTGAACTGAGAACAGAGTGGCCTGAGTACTGGTGAGTCCGCCTCTTCCTGTGCCGGGGAAGACAGACTGAAAGAGGGCCTGCTTAGCCCTCCAGGCCCGTGGGAGGCATCCTCCCAGCTGGGCAGGCTTGTCCCTACTCCAGCCCCGACTTCTGCCCGCTCACAGCTCTTCCCAGCTCCAGAGTCTCCTTGTGACCTCTGGGCAGCACAGACCAGCCTCCTGGACAGCAGGCCGAACCCAGGGCCCGCTCACTGTTCTGGACCCGAAGACCTTGGTGTTGAGGTTCCCCCGCCTCCAAGCCTGCTGACCATGGGGCAGAGGCACTAGCGTCAAGGGGGACTTGGCCTCCGGTCTCAGCAAGGACTAGAGCGCAGCGTGGGAAATGAGTAGAGTGTCTGTTATAAGGTTCTAGCCTGAACTGACTGAGAGTTTTAAGCAAAATTTTGAGATAGAAAGGGAAAAAAATATTAAAACTGAGAAACAAATACAATAAAAGACAATACTTGTTTCACTGAAAAAACAAAAAGTCCAAGTTAACCTCATGATCCGTAATATCAAGGTAGCTACTTAGAAATAAACCTCGGGGCCCCATCCGGTCCGTGCTCACCCACTTCATTCTGTGACATTAGACCAAGTCCAACGGCACGAGAAGCGGAGGTGAGCCTCTTCCTTAGGAGGTGTGGCTCCGATGGAGGATGGAGCCCGCTTTAAGTGAGAACCGTCTTCCTCTGTCTGGAATCGGTGCATTCTATGAGGCTGGCACTGGGGACCTGCCAGAAGGCTTTGTGTCAGATCAAGAGCAGAGAACCATGCTGAGAGCGTGTGGGACTCGGGCTGCAGACCCTCGGGCGGGAGGAGTGAAGGACAGAGCCTGAACACAGACTACAAATTCCGTGGTGGGAGCTTCAGCTCCACTGTTAGAAGCAGATGGCATGATGGGTTCCCCCCTGGCTGGCAGGTGTTTCGTCTCCCAGCAGGTGGGGCAGGTGGTGAGGGAGCTGTCACCCTCTAGGTCTACTTCTGCCTTAACACGAAGATGGGCTGGTGATGAGGAGGCCATGCTGGACTTGATAGTTATGAAAAGAAAGCAATGCTTCTCTGCGTTTTAGGAAGACAGATATCAGAAGGTTCAGACTGAGAAGTGGATTATTGTGGCTGCATCCGTATTGCTAAAAGGGATTATAAAATTAAGAGTAACATAAAGTGATGATGGGTAACATTTATTGAGTGCTTCCTGGGTACCAGGCTCTAAATACTTCATAGGCTTTGTTTCATTAACCCATCTCGATGGGTATTTGTTGAGTAAATTAAGGCAGAGACCTTCTATTTTATGTTTCTTCCAGTTTTATTGAGCTAGAATTGACTTACAGCACTGTATAAGTTTAAGGTGTACAACATAATCATGTGACTTATACGCATCATGAAATGGTTACCCCAACAAGTTTAGGAAACATCCATCATCTCATATAGATTCAAAGTAAAAGAAAAAGCAAAAACGTGGTTATTTTCCTTATGACGAGACCTCCCAGGATCCACTGTTAACAACTTTCATACATAACACACAGCAGTGTTAATTATATTTATCATGTTGTACATTTCATCCCTAGTATTTATTTATCTCATAACTGGAAGTGTGTACCTTTTGACTGCCTTCACCCAACTCCCCCTCTCTCCACCCCCTGGAGAGACCTTTTAAATGAGTTCAGTCTTCAGGACTATATTTCGAGGGATGGAGAGACTTTAGAAATACAAATAATCCTTGAAACAACCTCATGAGGAAGGTATTACTACTGTTGCGTTGGGCAGAATAATGTCCCCCAAAGATGTCACTGTCCTATTCTCAGGACCTGTGGCTAGGTCAGGTACATGGCAAGGGGGACTTAAAGTTGCAGATGGAGATGAGATTGCTGATCAGCTGCCCTTAAAATAGTAGCAGGATTATCCTGGATTGTCTAGGTGGGCCCGGTGTAATCACAAGGGTCCTTAAAAGCAGAAGAGGGAGGCAAGAGAGTCATTGTTGGAGTGATGTGATGTGAGAAGGACTTAACTGCCCATTGCTGGCTTTGAAGGCTGAGGAAGGGGCCATGAGCCACGGGCAGCGGCAGCCCCAAAGCTGGAAAAGGCGAGAAAACAGATTCTCCTTTCAAGACTCCAGTGGGAAGCAGCTCCAAACACCTTGATTTTAGCCCCATGAGACCCATTTCAGAGTTCTGATGTCCAGAATTGTAAGATAATTTTGTGTTGATTTAAGACCCTAACTTTGTCGCAGTTTATCACTGCAGCCATAGGAAACTAAAACACTCATCATTTCAGTTTACAAAGGAGGAAACTAGAGCACGTGGCTAGAAAGTGGGGGGTGGAGTCCAGATTCAGACATCAGATTCCGAGTTGGAACCCTCATATGTTGCTGGTGGGAATGTAAAATGGTCCAGCCACTATGGAAAACAATTTGGCAGTTCCTCCAAAAGTTAAACATAAAATTACCATATGACCCAGCAATTCCACTGGCAGGTGTACCTAAAAAATTGAAAAGAGGAATTCAAACAGGTACTTTCACATCATTGTTCATGGTATTATCATTCACAATAGCCAAAAGGTGGAAACAACCCAAGTGTCCATCGACAGATTGTGGATAAACAAAAGTGGTATATACATACAGAGGAATATTATTCAGCCGTAAAAAAGAATGAACTACTGATACCTGCTACAGTGTGTATGAATCCTGAGAAACATTATGCTGTTTGAAATAAGCCAGATCTGGGACTTTCCTGGTGATGCAGTAGTTAAGAATCCACCTGCCAGTGTAGGGGACACAGGTTCAAGCCCTGGTCCGGGAAGATCCCACATGCCGCGGAGGAACTAAGCCCGTGAGCCACAACTACTGAGCCTGAGTACCTCAACTACCGAGCCCACACGCCTAGAGCTGGTGCTCCACAACAAGAGAAGCCACCGCAATGAGAAGCCTGAACATCGCAACGAAGAGTAGCCCCTGCTCGCCACAGCTAGAGAAAGCCCGCACACAGCAATGAAGACCCAACGCAGCCAAAAATAAATAAATAAATAAATAAATTTATTAAAAAGAAAAAAAAAAGGAAATAAGCCAGACCCAAAGGGCCAAACACAATATATGATTCCATTTATACAAAATATCCAGAATAGGTAAATCCATAGAGGCAGAAAGTAGACTAGAGGTTACCAGGGCCTGGGGGAAGGGGGAAAGAGTTTCTGTTTGGGGCAGTGGAAAAGTTTTGGAAACAGATAGTGGTGATGATTGCACAACATTGTGCACGTACTTGATGATACAAACTCATACACCTATAAGTGGTTAAATGGCATATTTTATATTACATATATTTTGCCATAATAAAATAAAATAAAACACCAGTGATAGCCATGGGGCTTTTAAAACCATATTCAGAAGAGGGAGGAAAGGGATGGTAAACTTCTTGGGGTTGATGGTACAAGGACAGAGCAGATGTCAGCTGCTGGGCTAGCATTAGCATCTTTAACAAGTAGAACTGTGAAGAAAGGTAGACTGAACAAAGCAAGGTGCTGGGCACACAGGAGGTCCTCAGCAAGTGTTTGTGGAATAAATGAATGGAGAGGCCTTACATTTTGAATGTTTCAGTCTTCAGGACTAGATCAGGGAATGGAAAGAATTTAGAAATAAAATGATCTTTAAAGTGCCGGGGAGAATAAAAGAAGTTCTGAGTTGAATGCCAGGCACACATTGCCTTTAACAAGTGAAAAAGAGGGACTTCCCTGGTGGCACGGTGGTTAAGAATCTGCCTGCCGATACAGGGGTCACGGGTTCCATCCCTGGTCCAGGAAGATCCCACATGCCGCGGAGCAACTAAGCCCATGTGCCACAATTAATGAGCCTGTGCTCTAGAGCCTGTGAGCCACAACTACTGAGCCCACGTGCCACAACTACTGAGCCCACGTGCCACAACTACTGAAGCCCGTGTGCCTAGAGCCCATGCTCCGCAACAGGAGAAGCCACCGCAGTGAGAAGCCCGCACACCACAGTGAAGAGTAGCCCCCGCTCCCCACAACTATAGGAAGCCAACATGCAGCAATGAAGAGCCAACACAGCCAAAAAAAAAAAAAAAAGAGTCCAAAAGAGACTGAGATGGTAGCAGAGGATAAGTTCTAATAATCATAAACCAGCAAGCCTAGAGCTGATTGCTGGCAGAGTTCTGGAATGGATTGTTAAACAGATGGTTTGTGTGCTTTTAGAAAAGAATGGAGGTGGCCACAGCCAACATGGCTTCACTGAGAAAGAGTCATGTTAACTTCGTCTCCTTATTGATGGAATAACTAGGCTAGTAAATTAGAGGACCTCCACATTGACATTTCTTGATTTCAGCAGAACATTAGACTGTTCCGTGTTATGGCATCTCCCAGGGATGCTGGGTGACTATGCAGCTAGAGAACCTGCAGGCAACTGAAGTGTGTTAGCCAAGCTTCGTCAGCCTGAAGGGAGCTTGGGAGGAAGAGCACATGGTATGCCCTTGAGCATCATCTCTGCAGCATGAAGGCCAGTCAGCCTCGTGGTGGCCCACGTGGAAGACCAAAAGCAGGAGGAGACTGTGTTATAGCGGAGAACCAAGGCTCGGTTCCTTCAACAGCTCCCCGAGGTTAAACTTAGCAGGGATAAATGTAACAGAGGTAGATGATCAATTACAGTACAGGGTACAGACTTTTCAGAAGTTCATGTGAAAAATATCTCGGAATTTAGATTTTAAACAGTGTGCTCCATAGAGGCTAACGATGTGAGGTCACTACAGAGTGAGCTAACGTAGCTTGTCCTGATAGAAGGAGATAGCATCCCAGAAATGTATCACTTTTGCACCCAGCCAGGGTCAGTCGCATCTGTCGAGCAAGCTTCGATCTGCACGAGTGTCACGTTTTAGGACACTGGATTTGTATTAGGACGGCCCCCATTGCTGGACTAGGATTTTCCAAGCCCCCCTCCCCACGGAGGGTAGGAGGCATGGCATATAGCCAATGGGAATAACCATTCCGCCTCATTTCATTGAACCGCCTATGTGTAAATAGCCATTTTTCTGGAAGGAGACAAGTGCATCTGGATAGACGGCACCTAATAAAGCAGTTCCTTAACTATGAAGAATGCAGTGATAACCTGTGTTCAGTCTTTCCAGCACCTAGGTGCTGACCTCTGCTCTGCACTGGGACACTTTTAAGTGATGAGATGTATCTGTGCATAAAGCCGTGATCCTGTCTCATGGAGTTACAGGCTAGTCAGGGAGGCAGATGATAGACAAGTAAGTGTGTCTTATCAGAGATGGGATAGATGTGCTCTGGAAGAAAACTGAAGCTGCTGAGGCGGGGGCAGGGCATGTGCTGGGGCCAGACTCCACTGATGGAGAGACCTTTGAGCAGATGTGGGAAGGAGGTGAGGGAGCCAGCCCCGTGTGGTCCCAGCAGGAAGAGCGTTCAAGGTGGATGGAACAGCAGTTGCAGAGGTGCTGAGGCCAGAACGCAAGGGCTGTGCCTGGGGAACCATAGGAAAGCCGTGTGGGTGGAAGAGAGGGAGAGATGCACCCTGAGGAGTCCTGGGAGGGTGAATCGTGAACATTTCCGCTTTCACTGTGAGTGAGATGGGAGCTATGGAGGGTGCTAGGCAGACGACTGACGTGCTCTGGCTTGGCTTTGATCAGGAGAACTCTGGCCAACCAAAAATCAAGGGCAAGCATCACAGGTCTTCTTTTTTTTTTTTTTTTTTTAAGTCTTTATTGAATTTGTTACAATACTGCCTCTGTTCTATGCCTTGGTTTTTTGGCCCCGAGGCATGTGGGATCTCAGCTCCCCGACCAGGGATCGAACCCACACCCCTTGCATTGGAAGGCAAAGTCTTCACCACTGGACCGCCAAGGAAGTCCCATAGGTCTACTTTGGTAACCTTATTCTTAAAGAAAGTTAGAGGGGTTGTGTGTATAGTGTATTGTCTTCTAAAAGTGAATTAATTTTGATAGGAAGTTCAGAAATGACCTAAGGTCTTTCAAAAACCGTTCACACATGTATAAGCAAACCCTTTGTCATGACAGAGAGGAGTCCAGGACCCCCTGCCTTAGCGTCTGGAGGGGGCCATTGAACATCCTGAGGATGGTGGTTGGGGACTGGGAACTGCCGCTTGGTTAGTAGAGAAGAGCCAGTCACTATTCACACTGATCTGCATCTTCACAGGGGGCACCGGGGCCCCCGAGTCTCCTGGGTTAACCGGAAGTAAAGACAGATCTCGGCCCTCGGGGAGAAGACACCCTTGCAAATGACAACCATTATGAGGCTAGCTAGTGCCAACAGAGAGCTGATAGCTGGCCGGGTAGACCTGGGTCATCAGAATGGAAGGTGAGCGTGAAGACTGAAGACTAGCCACGGGCCAAAGACACATTATGTCCGGTGACCCTCATGGTCCTGTTAGGACAGGAGCTTTCCTCTGGGCGCTTGTCTTTGAGAGCAGTGGAAGACAAGAGCTCTGGTTTCAAGTGGACATCACCCTCCCTCAGGCATTACTTTGCATCCTTTTGAAGTCATCTGGTTTTCGAATGTCTGCCTTGAGCACAAGCAATGGCTGCCACTTGCACCGGAAGTGCCCCCTCCTGGGTCTGCCGTGAGAATCACTGCGTTCTGAGCAGGCAGAGAAGTGCTCTTTGCAGTGAGTGGACTGGTCTGTCTCATCCCTTGACAGGAGTTTTCAAAGAGACTTAAAAAGATTTCAGATAATGGACAGAGCATCGAGCTCGAGAGCTGTCTCTTTAAAGGGTGAACTCAGTAGGAAAAACAAAAATATAAAAGATTCCCACAGCTTTTATCTACTATGTAAAGTAAGGTAGTTAAAAAAAAAAGAAAGTGCAGTAACTGAAGTCAAGTTGTAGCCTTTCATTTTTATATTGAAAATTTCGGAGGGAACTGGGCGAATGGGTCATAACTAAATTACAACCTCGTTTGTCATCTCATCAGTTCCGAGCTGTCAGCTTAGTTTAGTTTGAAAAATGAGTTGGAGGAAGTGGCACATTCCAAAAAACAAAACAGCTAGTTACCAGCTCTGGACGGGCCTTCGAGAAAGAAGAAATATGTCATCGCCTTTTCTCTCTCCATCCAATTCGATAGATGTCGGGCATCTCCTGTGAGGTTCCCTGAAACATCTGCCTCTTCCCAAGCACGCATTTCTACTCCCAGAACTTTAATTTTTTTCTTTTTGGCTGCGCCATGTGGCTTATAGGATCTCAGTTCTCCGACCAGGGATTGAACCCAGGCCACATCAGTGAAAGCCCAGAATCCTAACCACTAGGCCACCAGGGAACCGCCCCCCACCCCCAGAACTTTTGTTCTTTATTAAAAGACTAGAACCCTCTATCCCCCTAGCAGCAGGAGGCTGGCAGGGAAGCATCTTTATCAATATCATCATCGGTGTTTCTAACCACTTGTCAGCAAAACCTCAGTCCTGAAGGACAGCAAGTGGATAGACTTGAAGGAGCCTTAGTAACCCCCAAACCTCACTGAGACTCCTGGGCACAGCCTGTTCTGTCACCGAAGTGGCCCCCAGAGCTGCTCTCAAACATGATTGCCCCATTGATTGTCCTCTGCTTCTTCCCTGGTGCCACAGGGGGAAGGAGGACCTGGGCTGTAGACCCGGGGGCCCAGCTGGGGCTGGCACTGGGTCAGCACCATATGCGGGGTTTATTACGGTTTTATTATCTGTACCTCTTTAAGGAGCACGGAGGGTATGCTGGCTTTTTCTGTGACTCTGCATGAGGCTTTTGAGAGAAATTATTTTCAGCGACTGTGCTTGGTGCTCCTCCTGTGCAATGTACTGTGCAGAAAAGTGCTCGGCCTGGGAATGCTTATTGCTTCTTTTCAACTAGTTTGATTTACAGGAAATAAAATGAGACACAGAAAAAAAAAGGTTGAGAGGTTGGAGAGAACCTTCCGTTGGTGGTTCAGTTTTGACTCTCTGCTTGACGAGAGGGCCTGGGAGCCGGGGGGAGTCCAGACCTTGGTCCCCACCAGTGGTCCACAGCAGTCTTGAGAAGAAAACCATTATTAGGGCCAGTAGATGGGCGGGGCTGGGGCCACGCTTAGGACACACTTAGGACCAGTGCTGTCCTGGAAGAGCAAGGATGAGAGGGCTCCAGAGGGGACTTCTAACCTCTGTGACACCACGCTCAGCTTGTTTTCCTCCTTCCTACCTCCCTTCTATGGGCTGGATGGTATCCCCCCAAAATTCTTGTACGGAGCCCCAGCCCTCTGTACCTCAGAATGAGACCTTATTTGGAAATAGAGTCGTGACAGATGTAATTAACTGGTTAAGATGAGATTGCACTGCAGCAAAGGAGACCATAAACAAGATGAAAAGACATCCCTCAGGATGGGAGAAAATATTTGCAAATGAAGCAACTGACAAAGGATTAATCTCCAAAATTTACAAGCAGCTCATGCAGCTCAATATCAAAAAACCAAACAACCCGATCCAAAAATGGGCAGAAGACCTAAAGAGACATTTCTCCAAAGAAGATATACAGATTGCCAACAAACACATGAAAGGATGCTCAACATCACTAATCATTAGAGAAATGCAACTCAAAACTACAATGAGGTATCACCTCACACCAGTCAGAATGGCCATCATCAAAAAATCTACAAACAATAAATGCTGGAGAGGGTGTGGAGAAAAGGGAACCCTCTTGCACTGTTGGTGGGAATGTAATCTGACACAGCCACTATGGAGAACAGTATGGAGGTTCCTTAAAAAACTAAAAGTAGAACCACAATATGTCCCAGCAATCCCACTACTGGGCATATACCCTGAGAAAACCATAATTCAAAAACAGTCATGTATCACAGTGTTCATTGCAGCTCTATTTACAATAGCCAGGACATGGAAGCAACCTAAGTGTCCATCGACAGATGAATGGATAAAGAAGATGTGGCATATATATACAATGGAATATTACTCAGCCATAAAAAGAAACAAAATTGAGTTATTTGTAGTGAGGTGGATGGACCTAGAGACCAGTCATACAGAGTAAGTCAGAAAGAGAAAAACAAATACCGTATGCTAACACATATATATGGAATCTAAAAAAAAAAGGTTCTGAAGAACCTAAGGGTGGGACAGGAATAAAGGCGCAGACATAGAGAATGGACTTGAGGACACGGGGAGAGGTAAGGGTAAGCTGGGACAAAGTGAGAGAGTGGCATGGACATATATACACTACCAAACGTAAAATAGCTAGCTAGTGGGAAGCAGCCGCATAGCACAGGGAGATCAGCTCGGTGCTTTGTGACCACCTAGAGGGGTGTGATAGGGAGGGTGGGAGGGAGGGAGACGCAAGAGGGAAGAGATATGGGGACATATGTATATGTATAGCTGATTCATTTTGTTATAAAGCAGAAACTAACACACTATTTTAAAGCAATTATATTCCAATAAAGGTGTTAAAAAAAAAAAAGATGAGATTGTGCTGGAGCAAGGTGGCCCCTGATCTAATCACTGGTGTCCCTATAAAAGGGGGAAACTTGGAGACAGACATGCACATGGGGAGACGCCATACGGCCTTGTGAGGGCTGGGGTTATGCTGCTCTAAGCCAAGGAGCTCCCAGAAGCTGGGAGAGGTGCCAGGAACAGGTCCTGCCCTCAGAGAGAGAACCTGGCCCTCCACACCTTGGCCTCTGGAAGCCTGAGATGATTGATTTCTGTCGTGGGAGCCATTGCCCCGGAGCTAGGTGCATGGCACCTTGTTACGGCAGCCCTGGCAAACTCCACACTCCCTCAGTCTCTCTCTCACTGCAGTCGTGCACTCTGCTGCCTGTCCTCTCCCTGTCCCCCTCTCCTCACTGTACTCCCCACTCTTGGGGGCACTCACCCAGCCGAGGCTCCGTCACCATCGCCATCCTAACCACCCCGGGCCCCCTGAGCCCCAGATCCAGCTCTGCTGAATTATTTACAGTAATCGCTTGGTCAAGGGTTAGTAAATGCTGGAAAAAATACCCACAGAAATGACATACGTAGTTCAAACCCCACACTTTCATTTCGGACATGTTGGCGATCGCCCATTCCACAGGTTTGTGCTGCCAGGTCTTTCTTTGCCTTTGGGGCTCACGGAGCAGACTCTGTCTGTATCACTGACCTCACACTATCATCGTTCCCACCTGTTGCTTCCATGTCCAGATTGAACTTCTTTAAAGTGACCCAAGAAACTAAGTGTAGAATCCTTTTGGATTTTTACAATTCTTTCTTATCTTTTATAGACGTCTTGCCCATACCTATTTCAACTGCAGGGGTTTTTTTGTTTTTGTTTTTAGTGATTTGCCTTGTTTGAAAAAATTTTAAAACACTGTGTTATTTTTTTATAGAAACAGCGTTTCTCCTTTTTTTGATTTTCACATGGCATTAGTTTGTGCAATCTTTAATGAACAAAGCAAAGTATAACTAACAAATACAGCTGGCAGAAACAGGTGGAGGGCATCCAGACCTGATCTTAGCAAGTATACGACTCAGTGTGGGTGTTCTAGAGAGCAGCCTACCAGCCTGAGCTTTGGATGTGCCGTGAGTGTTGGTCAAAGTGATTTATGGAGGGGAGTGGAGACCCTGATGGGTTAGGCAAGAGAAGTCGGTGAAGAATTTTACAGCACCCTGTGTTCCTCCAATAGGCCTTCCACTCCTCCCAGCCTTGACTCATACCAATCCCTCTGCCAACGTATCTTCTCCTTGTAGCCTGTTGTCCCTTCTCCCCAAGGTCTCAGTTTAGCCATCACTTCCTCCAGGAAGCCCACCTAGCTTCCCTCAAGCTAGATTAACTGTCCCTCCGCTGTGCAATAGCGCCCTCTAGTCCCCAGTCAGAGAACTGACACCCCTGCATAAGTACCTCCCACCCAACAACCATAAGCTTTGTGAGGATGAGCCCTTGTCTGTGTCATGCATCAGCGGGTCCCCAGCACCTAGCACCACGTCTGGCATGAGTGGGCGCTCCACAAATATTTGTGGAAGGGAGGGAGGAGGAGAGGAAGATCCTATAACTTGTTTCTCAGGAATCTTCCACCCCTCCCTGGATTGTAGGATAAGGTACACCTTAGCAGGCAGTGGAGGCCTGCACTGTCGTCATAGTAACAGTAGCAGTAATGGACGTGGTCGTGGAAGTGGTGGTGGTGTTGGCAGTCATGCTCAGAAGACTAACTCCAGTGCCTGCCTCTGTCATCACGTGGCCTTCTCTCTGTAGTCTTCTAGAAACCTCCAAATCTCTCTCCTTATGAAATCCAGTCATTGGATCTAAGGCCCACCCTAATATATTATGGCCTCTTCCTAAGTGATCACATCCACGATGACCCTATTTCCAAATAAGGCCACATCCACACATTCTAGAGATTAGGACTTCAATACGTCCTTTGGGGGAACACGATTGAAACCACAATATGAGCATTTTAAAGTATGCTCTCTCTTGCTTCTTGGGCATGGAGGGAATGAAATACAGAATTTGAGAATGCGTCTCCACATGTGTGTCCAGGACCCAACATGCACCCCTGGCTGGTTGACGCTCCTGGGCTGTGTTCATGTATCAGTGTACTCATCCACCATTGTTGCAACTGTGATTTTCTTTGCTCTGACTTTCGAAGTTCTTTGCATGTTTTTAATGTCCTTAAGTGAATATCATTGCTATAATAGAATATTCTACCTGGAAGAGATCAAAACTTCCCACAGCCAACAGAGACTCCGCAGGGTTCTGGGAATAGAACAAGAAGCCAGTTTTTGGCATAAGAGAGAATACTTAAGGATCCTGGATGGCGTTAGACATTGCCTGGTCAGACACTGTCAGCACAGGGCCAAAGGGTTGGAAGCAGTGCCTCTGTGTACGTGTTACACCTTTGTGACAGGCCACACATGTCGGCCTTCAGCTGTCCTTTCTCGACCTTTCACCTTTAGCAGGCCTGTGTATTTTAGCACAGAGGTCTGAAGAGGTTCTGAATCCACAGACTCTGGTGGGAAAACTTACCCCGACCCAAGAAGGCAGTTCCCAGTAAAAAAATCATGAATATTTATTGAGCGTGTATTATTGGCACTGTTCTGGGGGCTCTCCCATATAGGGACTCATTTGCTGTTTACAACATTCCAATAAGATATCTACTCATTTTATCCCGTTGTTTTAGATGAGGAAACTAAAGAATTAGTGGGCTGCTTGAGGTTATACAAAGGTGACAGAGCTGGTATTTGAAGCTGGGAATGTAGCTTTGGTCCTGCCTTCCCAGGGATGGGCACTCAGGTGCTGCTCTGAAGCCCGACCTTGCCCAGACTGTGTTTCTGGAGGGGCTTCCGTGTACGAAACCCTCAACTCGTCCTCCAGAAGAGAGCAGCAAATGTTTAGCAGCACTTCATGATCAGGGTGCTCCTAGAAGTGGAAATAAGGAGTGGAGGCAGCACCCTAAAGAGAATGAGTAACTCAGTGAAAGGGGAGGAAATGCTTCCTGGGGAGGTGACTCGTGAGCTGGGTTTTGAAGATTAAATAGGAGTTCATCCAACATACCTAGTAAGACACAACAGTCAGAAGAAATAGCATGCAAAGGACAGAGATATGAAACAACAGGGTTTTTTAAGGTATGGGTGGGGACTTCCCTGGCTGTCCAGTGGTTAAGACTCCGTGCTTCCACTGCAGGGGGCACGGGTTTGAGCCCTGGTCAGAGAACTAGAATCCTGCATGCATGCCACACAGCCAAAAAAAAAAGTCCCCACCAGGGACCTTATGAAAAATATTTTTAAAGGTGGGGTACTGCAAGTACTTTAGCATGGATGAGTGATAAAATGCAGAGGCAAATATCATGTGTGTTGAGACCAGAGAGACAGAAAGAGCCAGAAAACAAAGGGCCTGGTTTGCCTGCCAGGGAAGCTGGCTTAATCCTGAGCATGTAAGCAATTTAATATCATAGTTTTAACACAAGGTCAGAATACCCAAACCTTGATGCTGTTAGTACTACTGCTTTTTTCCCCTGGTTTTATTTTTATAATTATTGAGGGAAAAGATGACAAAAGTCAGTAAGCTCCATATCTGATGTGTGTGACTGTTGTGCTAAAGGATCTTGGTTTTTAATGTCCTCCACTTTTTCTCCAATTTTTCATCAGCAGTTCTCTTTGGCAAGTTATTCTCAGATGCCAAGATAAGTACTTTTGAGAGGTTTTTTTTTTTTTTAACGTTTTCTTAAGTGCCTTTGATTGCATAAGAGCATCATGGAGAACTGTTTCCAGTTGTATCTTTATCGCAGGAATGGAGGCTAAGACTGATTATGTAATTTTTCCCTCGGTTTATTCTCAGAACCTAACACGCTGCCAGCATATGAAAAACCCTAATGATCACAGTGGCATCTGAGTGTCTTTCCTGCTCATGGTTTCTGGCACTATTGCTCTTGCATTGTTTACTGCAAAGTAGAAATTGATGGTTTAAATGTGGCATGACTGTTCCCCCAGCATTGGGCACCCCGGAGCCATAGCTCCGTCTGCTCTGTCTTGTATAATACATGCGGCCCGTGGCCAGCCTCTCTCACCAGAGAATGGATTCACGTGTGCTCCTTGGAGACCCTCGCCAGAGTCTCACCATGTTAAAATTCGGATGAGAAGAGGCAGTGTAATCGTGCTGCGCTGAGGTTGCATTTTGCAAGGGGAGCAGAATACCATCTGTCAGAGGAGGTGGCGGGAGTGTGCAAATACTGCTGTGAATTCCGTGAATGCTTAATTGCTATAGATTTTTTAAATTTATTTAAGAGGCTTTGCATTTAGTGTGTTTGTTATTTGTTCTTTTTTTTTTTTTTTT
>NW_006773947.1:2312037-2313777 GCF_000442215.2 Lipotes vexillifer | reverse complement strand
TTTTTTTTTTTTTTTTTTTTTTTTTTTTTTAGAATAGTCCTTATCAGTGGCAGAAGATCCTTCTGTAGTATATTTTCAGTGCTGCCGTATCGTGACAGTGCCCAAGTTGGGTATGTATATGCATGCTTGCTTTGTAGTTCTCTGGGTGAAAACTTCTGACACCATGTGTATAATGTGACCACCCTTTCCATTTCAAAGAACTTGTTTTGCTTTGACACTGCAAATTTAGTATTTGTAAACTTGAAAGAAAAAAAAGCTCCACCTTCTTTTCAGCCAGGAAGCTTCCCTGTTATTGGTGTGTGTGTGTGTGTGTGTGCGTGTGCGTGTGGGTGTACGTGCGCATGGGTGTCCTTACCATATTGCCTGCTGTTTCTAAACGTGCATTTTGTCACCTCTTACAATTCTGTAAAGCAAGAGCAGTCTGGGGCCCACCCATCTCTCAGGGCCTCATCGACTTTTGGAGAAAGGCAGCTCCGGAAATGAATCAGACAAACCACGTGGTCATCCTGCCTCCTTGCGTTGTGGGCTTGCGGCTGTACACTGACCAGCAAGCTGCACAAAGCAAAGTGGTATCAGGAACAGACCTGTGTGATTCGCCACAGGCCGGAGGACTGTACACTGCTGTAGGTCAACAAGCCCCTTCTTTGTTCTAAAAAGAAGTAAGTGAGGCTCTGACCTGGCAAAGCCCCCCCACCTCATTCCACATCCCCGAACTCTGTGCTGTTTCTCCATCTGAGTCTGACTCCTTCACCCCCTCACCTGGTCACTGCATCCGCTATTTGTGGTCAGGGAGCTGCTGGTATTTAGGGCAGGATGGTTCCCTGCGTAGGATGCTGGAAGCATTGTGAGATGTCAGCTCTGGTTTCTGCAGACTAAATGCTGGTATTGCCCTCTGGTCATTGCAACAGTGACACCCGAACGCTGCCATTGATTTCTCTCGCACCGCCTTCCATGGGCTCTGCCTGGTCATCCCCGTTCACCATGACTTTCTCTTTCCCCCTGCAGACCTGTCAGACTTTCAGCCTGTTAAACTCACCATGGTCCTTATTTTTACTCCACACTGTAAGCTCCATGGGACAGAACATCAGGCATCTTTATTCATGGAATGCTGACTCAGTCATTTATTAGATGTGTGCCTTAAAGAGCAATAATAATCTTACTGTTTACTGAGCACTTACTTTGTGCCAGTCCTCTTCATTATCTGCATTCTCACGACAACCTTGCAAAGTAGGTGCTCTAAAAAATGTAACAGCAAATCCTGCAGCTCTAAGGTTTGTAGGACCATCTGGGTGTGGCCAGCGGGCTGCCCTTAAGAGACTTCTACTCTACTGAGTAGAGGGGGAAAAAGAAAGGTTTTCTTTATCTTTTCAACCTGCTGTGGTCCTGGGTCTGGCCACCCTGAGAGCAGGCTTATTTCTTGGGTCAGTAGCTTGTACCAGCTCACAGACCTGTGTGTGACCCAGAAGGCCAGTTCATTGATCTAATTACAAGTAATGGCCCCAGGGCTCAGAATGTTTGAGTGTGACTAGCCTATAAGTGCACTTCCAGGAGATCTGAATCGTCTGTCTGCAAGTACATCTTCTCACAGCGAGGACCTGCCTGGACACTGTGGTGCCAGCCTTATTTTTCTGGGCTTTCTTTGCTCACCTTTCTGATGAACATATTCTGTCCTTAGCTATGTTCCATTTATTCATCTATTGAGGGCTTACTGTGTGACTAGGTCCTGGAGGTAAAGGTAGG
>NW_006773947.1:2247979-2312027 GCF_000442215.2 Lipotes vexillifer | reverse complement strand
AGGGAAAGATGGATCTGGCTCCTGCCCTCCTGGAACTTACAACCAAGAGGGAAGACACATAAAAATTTCACATATGATTAATAACCACCTTTAATAATGGCTAAAAGTATTCAGTCAGGTGACTACCAAGTCTTCCTATCCAAGGGCTCATTCTGTTTCTTTAACACAATCTGGCTTCTCCATATTTTCATCTTTGAAGTGTTCGTGTTAGTTTCATTCTTGGAAGATGATCTTATTTCCAAGTCCTGGGGTCCCCTCACTGTGGTATCCAAGTGCTTATCTCCATTTTATAGATAAAACCACTGATCCTCAAGACTTAACGTCTCAAACATCAACTTTGGGCCAGAATGGGAATTGTTTAAAAATAAATTTCAGGTGTGCAGCATTACAGTTCAATATCTGAGTGATCACCCCCATGAGTCTAGTCACCATCCATACCTTTCACCCCCTTTACCCATTTCCATCACCCCCCAGCCACCTCCTCCTCTGGTAACCACTAGTCTGATCTCTGTAGCCATGAGTTTGTTTTTGTTTTATTTTGTTTGTTCATTTGTTTTGTTTTGTTTCGTTTTGATTCCACATATGAGTGAAGTCATATGTTATTGGTCTTTCTCCATCTGACTTATTTCACTTGGCATAATAACTTCAAGGTTCATTCATGTTGTCACAAATCACAGGGTTTTTTATGACTGAATAGTATTCATGTGTGCGCATACGCGCACATAGGTGCCAGGTCTTTATCCATTCGTCCATCATTGGACATTTAGGTTGCTTCCATATCTTGGCTATTATAAGTAATGCTGCAGTGAACATAGGAGTGCATATATCTTCTGGAATTAACATTTTCATGTTCTTCAGATAATACCCAGAGGTGTAATTGCTGGGTCATATGGTAGTTCTATTCTTAATATTTTTAGGAACCTCCATACAGTTTTCCATGGTGGCTGCACCAGTTTACATTTCCACCAACAGTGGAAAAGGCAAGGGATCTCTTTCCTCCAATCCTCTCCAACATTTGTTATTCCTTGTATTTTGGATAGTAGCTGTTCTAACAGGTATGAAGTGATATCTCATTTTGCTTTTGATTTGCATTTGCCTAGTAATTAGTGATGTTGAGCACCTTTTCATGTGCCTGTTGGCCATCTGTATGTCTTTGGAAAAATGTCTATTCATATCCTCTGCCCATTTTAATCAGGTTTTTTTTTGTGGTTGGATTGTATGAGTCCTTTATATATTTTGTCAGAACGGGAATTTGAACCTGAGTCTGTCCAGCCTAGGGCTTCCCGTGACTCTCTCTGGCCAACAGGTGAGACAAATTCTGTATTCACAGAAACCCGTCTGTGCAGTGGGACTTTTATGATAACCGCCTCCCAGAAGTTAATTGAGGCTCGCTGGGTGCCTGGGATCCAGCACAGCGCCTGGCAGACAGAGGCAGGTGGGGTACCCGGATTTCTTACAGCAAAAGAAATGCGGGGCTTCGTGTGGAGAACTTAGAGACTTACAGTTTTTCACTTGGGCAAATCACTTACCTTCTGTGAGCCTGTGCTTGGTCCTCTCTAGAATGAGGATGGAAGGTTACTACCTGTGCCGTTTATTTGAAGATCACTGCGTTTTATGCAAAGCCCATAGGGATGCGTTGTAACTAAAATTACCTGGGAAGAGATCACCCAGAGTATCTCTGTTTGACATCCTTGTAGAAATAAGTGGCCCTCCACATTTTGAACACCTCAGGGAAGTGCTAGCTGGCAGCCAGGATGCGGGGAAATGGGGCCTCGTGGGTTTCAGGAGGATCTATCATAGGATGTGTCAGCTATTCTGCCCGATGGCTACAGATAGAGAAGAAAAACCAGGGCGTGGGATCACAGGACACAACCTTTTACATCCTAGACATGAATAAACTCAAACACACTGATTCTTCAAATTTTGTAGATGAGGAAACCATGGTGCAGAAGGGTTAATTTTCTGAAACAAAACACATAATCGGGTCCTTCATAATACCCAACAGAGAAAAGGGCATGCCTATTTCTGCAGCATATCCTCCTTAAGTTCTCACATAAGAAACTCTGAACAGAATTCAAAATATTGTAAATTAGTGGCAGGGTTAAGAAGCATTCTGCTTACGTATCAAATAGATAAACAACAAAGACCTACTGTATAGCACAGGGAACTATGTTCAACATCTTCTAATAACCTATAATGGAAAGAATCGGGAAAAGCATAAATATATATATATATAAAAAACTGAATCACTTTGCTGTACACCTGAAGGTAACACAGTATTGTAAATGAACTACACTTCAGTTTTAAAAATGTAAAAGGAAAAGCATTCTGCTTTTTAAATTTTTTTAATGAGCAGACATCCTATTTATGAATATCTGCCGCATCATAATTATGATTTTTTCAAACTATTGGGAAACAGCTGTGTTCAAATAATAAAAAATATTTATCCTAGTAAATTATACACGCATATATTTTAAAGTAAGATAGTCTGTGTACATAGTAACTAATGCCTTTCCACTGTGGAAAATTCCTTTGCTTTTATGCTAAAGTTCTCTCTGTGGCCAGGACATGAGTCTTAGAATTTCAGGGCTGGAAAGGGCTCTAGAGATGACACGGTATGGCCTCCGTGCATCATAGCTCAGGCCTCTGGGCCGCGGGGGGATGAGACTCACTCACACTGACAGCAAACCCAGCAGCGCCAGAGCCCAGGACTCCGGCCACCCTGGCCTGCTGGCATTGTGGTTTCCAGCTCCCATGTTTCCGTTGTCCTTACACACGCATGTGGACTAGGCCACATGTGCCAGATTATTCCAGATAAGCACAACCCCCCCGCTGAAGGGGACAATGTACAGTTCCAGCTTCACCGTAAGAAAGTTTTAAAAACAGGAAACTCAAAAGTTCATCCACTGTGTACTTGAACCTCCCTTACATGGAAAGCATCTATCAGGATGGCCTTATCTCTTTCCGGTTTTGTTTTCTGGCTTCTTGTGCTGTGCTGGAGCTTCCCAAGTCCTGCCCTCATATCTTGGTTCACCCTCCCTGCCACCCTGACCCCAAAGCTTTGTACTTGGTTTTAAATTGAACTGAATACTTATTTTGGCTCCCAACATCAGGTGACCAAAGCGGACAGGACAGTGTTAGGAGAGGTTTTACCATCCGTCCATTCATTCTTGCATTCATGCATTTGGTCATTTCTTCTGCCCCTAGTGAGTGTGAGGCCCTCCTGGAGGCTGGGAGGGTGCAGGGGTGAGTAAGACCTGTTCTCCAGGAGCTTATTATTGAACAAGGAAGCCAGACATGTGAACTGCCAGACCAAGACAACTGGGGAGCCCCAAAGAAGCGCTGGAGAGTGCTTTGCCCCCAAATCTTTATCAACATCCACGTTTACAATAAATCTACAATCTTCAGTAAAAGCCAGATATTTGCTCTGTAAAGTCTCTTCAGCCCCGCCTACACCTCCAAGTACATTGCCATCCCTGCCTGCCTTCCATGTAGACATTCAGGTGCTAACACTGCACAGCAGACTTCATTCATTCACCGCGCAAAGTCTGTTGAACCTACTGTGTTCTAGGCAGTATCCAGGGATACAGTGGTGAACAAGAAAATGCCTCTTTTCCCATAGAGCTCACCATCTAATGGTAGGAGACAGAAACAAGCGGGTAAACAAACTAACCGTCAAGCCAAAGAGCAAACAGTTGAGTCCTGTGCAATGTACAGCTGGAGCACAGAGGAAAGAGTTGGGTGAATTCGGACAGAGGGATTGGGGAGTGCCCCCCACAGAAGGTGGCGCTTCAGCTAGATTGCAAGTGTGAGGTGTCAGAGAGGTGGGGAAGGATATTCCAGCCTCAGCATTGACTTCCAAGGATGTTCGAGGACACTCTGGCTCATGAACTTCCAGGCAGGGTCCCTATAATGCCTGACCTGTTGAGAGAATTCCATAAAGCGCCATCCCAGCTGTAATCCCATTGCTGAGGACACTGCAGGGTTCAGGCCTGTGTAGTGAGGGGAGGGGGAAGGAGTGGGGACAGAAAGAAGGGAGCTGTGCTGAGAGGCCTGGTCCTGGGATGTCGCTGTCACAGACCCACCACCAAGCCTTCTCTGGGGTCTCAGTTGCCTCACTGTCCAATGGGGAGGTTTGACTACACTCTCCAAAGATCCTGCCAGCTCAGAATTCTTGCCTCTGTCTTCGCATCCTCGTCTGCTTTGCCGATGTGGAAGCTGTAAGTCTGGCTGAACAAGGAGTTTATGAATGAAACATACTGTTCACGTTCCCCATCCACCAACCATCAGCTGCTTTTAGACCTCACATCTGAATAATAATTCTCTGTGCAGTTTTTTAAATGTACAGATCTAGTGACGTTCTGCAGTCTTATTTGGTACATTCTATTCTGGTATGGGCTAAAAGGATAGGTACTAAAGCAACCCAGAGTTGAGAACAGTGTGAAATGTTTGGGGTCATTTTGCATATGCTACCAGATTTATACAAAGCTGACGATAGGCTTATTCACAAAGTGATTTCCAGAGCTCCTGCTTGAAGCAGACCCTTCTGATTGCTTACCAACTACAGCAGTCTCCAAACTGTTCTTCCCTGCCTTGATTTGCAGGTACAGCTATCTGAGAAAAGAGCGTATTTCCTTAGGATTAGCTGATTGTGTAATCAAATATTGCGTGAACATAACAAATGCAGGTAATAACATAAGCTGAAAGGTAATGCTTCCAGTGTTCCAGGCACTGTTCTGAGAGCTTTATAAACATTTGCTCATTTAATTTCCACAACAACCTCAGAAGGCAGATTCTCTAGTTATCATTTTACAGGTGCAGAGTCTGGGGCAGAGGGAAGCATGGCTGCAGCAGCAGAGGGAGGAGGTAGGGCAGGCAGGCTGGCTGCAGGCGCTGCTTTGGGGCCAGCTGAGCCCCCCCAGAGGCCATCCCAAAAGCGCTAATGGCCAGTGGATTCCCTGCAGCATCACTGCTTTGGGGCTGGGCTTGCTGGCTCAGGACCAGTGACACGCTGGCTTCACTGGCTGACAGATGTGCACTGGGTGACGCGGAGCTCTGTCATGTGCCGCAGGAAGGCCACCTCCTGGGGACCCGGTGGCCATGGTGCTGGGTGGTGGCTTTGGAGGGTGCCCATTTACACTGCAGCCTGGGCTCCTCCTCCGCAAACCCCAGGCATCTCTGGGTGGAGTCTTGGGTGTAAAGTCATCTGTGTAATTCTCCCACGTGGGTATTTGTCAACTGTAGAACAGGAAGGCATATGGTGGGGTGCGGGGCAGGGGGGGTAGGCACGTTCTCCAGGTGTCGACACCGTGCAGACACCTGGGCCGTGTGTAGGCGTCACTGGCTCGCGACCTTGATGGGCTGCTGGCTCACGTCTCCCCAGACCTTCCCGGCCACGCCCAGGTCACCCCACAGGCCCACCAGGAAGCAGATCCGGGACAGGTAAGGGTCTTCTACTGTCTTCATACTATGCATAGAAAAGGCTTCTCTTTGAGAAACTGTGCCGAACAGTTACATTAGAGGATTATTATTCGCAGCACCAGATATGTCTTCACCTTACAAAAGGCTTGGTGACAGGGCTTTTGACGATTAAGAGCTTTGTTTCTTTCTTTTTTTTTTTTTTTTTTTTTTTGGTTTCGGGTTGGATTTAATGAGTCAATGCTTTATTTTACAATGAGTGTTTACAACCAAACCTAAATGTGCGTAGGGTCTTGAACTTCCCCCCACCCCTCCCCCGGACCAATTATTTCCTATTTGTTCCCAGAAAAATTCCAAGGCCAGATTTTGTTATAGCAACCAGAGGCAAATATCAAGACAGTAATGAAGAGCAAACTTGGGGAAAGGCTTTCCCTCCAATGTGGCTTGAGTTTTTGTAGGGGATCCATCATCTGTGTGAAGCTGTAAAAGGCACGAATGGTCCCTGCAGTCCATCTTCCACTTTAGGACTTCAGAGTCGAGCCTGTCGCCTGAACCCACGGGGGCGGCGATGAGCATGGAGGGGCAGAGCGCAGGGTCGGGTACACTCAGACAGCAGGATCATCGCTTACGGTTGGGGTGGGAGGGAATGGAGTTAGGATAATTCACAGAATGTCCGGGGATGACAGAGAAACCAGTATAGACGCCCAGGGACAGCCCAGTGGGAGGCCGTGCAGCCAGGACAAACATGCAGCCCAGTCTGGGGCTCCTCCTGTGAAAACGCTGCTGTTGATGCCTCCACCTGATGCCCGACAGACGCCCTGATCTCCCCGTGTGTTACTCACTTCTGTCTCCCGGCTTCACTGAGTGTTCCCATGTCAGAACCGGGGTCACCCGCGGGGGTATGGGAAATGCAGTTTTCAGCCTTCCTGGGACTTGTGAGCCAGCCTTGGCCTCTGCTACTGTGACTCCCTGCAGAATCCACCTGCCCCCGAACTGGACCTGGGGAGGCCACCAGGGGACTCCAACCCCCAACCCAGCATCAGCCCTGGGAGGGAGACCTCCGGGAGGCGAGGATCCATAGGAAGGGTCTTCAGAGGGTCCCCTCCCTCCCTGCACCATGCTTCCCTGAAAGGAGACACGTTCTAATCAGACTCCATGGATAACTAAACCCCAGGACTGAGCTCAGCCACAAGCAGCACCACCAACCTGCAGCCCTCCAGCCGGGACCAAGCCCGGACCTCTCCTCCAGGCCGCTTGCTCAGGCACCCCTCCCAGGCCCTACCGCCCCCCTCCCAGGCCCCGCAGGAATCCACTCATGTTCTGTGGGGCCTTTGCTTAGGCCTGTCATAGCGCTCGCACGTGTATTTAACCTCTTTGTAGCTTGTCCTCACCCCGCTGAGGGCGTGACTCTGTCGTAGTCCAACAGCTGTCTCCACAGTGCTCAGTGCACAGTACTCCTTCCTGTGATGCTTGTTGAATGAACGAGCAGAAGTGGTGTTTCTGAGGACTGTCCCCAGGCTATTAAAAGTGGCTAATTTTATGAAGATACATCACGGCCCCAGCAAATGACGGCCACACCCTCTGCATCAGCAGGAGCAAGGGCTGTTTCCCAGGAGCCCTCAGCCTGGTACCTCGTCCCTGCGGCATCTCCATAGAAGTGGTGCTGGACAGTCAGAAGGAAGGGCCTGGACGCTGCTAACAAGGATGCTCTGACATGGACCTCAGGACTCTGCTTCCCTGCGAGTAACTGTCCCACCCGCAGTGAAAGTTGCTAAGCCCGGTGACGACAACAGAGGGCTTCCAGCTGCACCCGCGTGCAGGTGCCGAGCCCCATCAAGGTCCCCCAGCCCGACCTGCCCCGCCAGGTGTCTCTCCCACGTCCTCCTGACAGCCTGGACGGCATCACCAGCCAGGCACGCGGTGCTCCTTCACAGATGCTGCACCCTGCATGTTTAACCCCAGAGCGCCGAGGCCTTTTGCTGAGGTCACGCCTGGCTTCTGCAGTCTCTGCCAACCTCGCAGTTCCCTGGCTTTCAGTGGCTGGCTTACCCGGCCCTCAGTCAACTCAGGTTGCCAGAACGTCTCGGAACCGGCATCATGTGATCACGGTGTAAGTAACAGCCCCATTTTGAGCAGAGCAACACGTGATTTTCCTTTCACGTTTCCTGCTTTCGCTTATGGCAGGGGACACACTTTGGATTGAATCTAGCGTAGCGTTAGAGGGCTGTTTCCCAGGTCAGTGCTGGCGGGGGGGACCTTCATCCCATCACTGGAGCCCCTCTCCACGTCTGGGGGGTGAACCGAAGCCTCTGCCTTGGTCCTTCTCACCACCACCCATGCGCATGCATGTGCACAACCTGGTCCTCACTGCCCTGCCCTTTCTGTGGCCCAGTGTGGCCGTCTGTGCTCAAGTGCACGTGTTGGGAAGATGGCGGGATTTACTGGCACGCTTAGATTGAAGACGGGCTACAAGCTGTGCTCACTGCTGTCAAATAACCAGCACTTGAGCCCACAGTCCCACGAATCATTACCAGGGATGGATTGCCTTTCAAAACAGCAGGCCTACCGGCTGAGCTCGATGAGCAGAAGCCACTTCTGCGGGCGTGGAAGTCCTTCCTGGACGTAAGGGCATCGCAGGTTCTCCTCGGGGTGTCTCCCAGCTAATTCATTAAAGGACATCTGGCACGGACCATTTGCCAGCTAATGCCCGTTCATGTGAGCTCATTGACAGGGGGCACTCTTTAGCTCCGAAGATAGACTTTTAGAGCTAGAAGGAACTCGGAGACTGTCTAGTCCTGTGATTTGCAGACTTTTTCTTTTTTCGCTGAAAAAAACCGTTCTTCTAACACAGGTTTCCACAGAACACCAGTCAATAAAACCCCTAACATCAGAGTTATTCCAGAAAAGTGGGAGTGGGAATGAGAAGCCCACTCATGTCCACTCTGTCCCTCATGGCCCCATCAGTGAAACCACAGTCCTTATCCATCCCTGAAGCCAGGGAGCCATCGGCATGGGAGAGAGCTGGCCCGGACAGGATCCTTGGTCCCAGCAAATTAACTAACCTTTCTGGTCCCAGGCTTACTCACCTATAAAATCAGCTATAATGTCAACCTCAGAATTCTGAGAACATTAACTGGAAAATTAGGTATGAACACTCTGATCACCCTGCCAGCCTGTTAGTAGATACTCATTAAATGTTAACTTTGGTAACATGTTTGTCTGGCCACAGAGCTACTTGATCAGTCTTTCTAGGTGTGCCCCAACACGGCAAATCTCAATCCTGTTCATGGTGAGGTAGCCAGTGAGTGTTTCTACAAACAAAAGGGATTCATCTGCAGCTCTGCTTTTTTACTTGGTCTTTACGTTGTTTTCCTCAATGGTACATGCTTATTTTTAAAAATCTGGAAAGTACATAAAAATAAAAGGAAGACTAAAAATTACTGAGCCTCACCTCAAAGGCATCATTAACATGTGGGTCTGTTTCCTTCCAGTCTTTTTTTCCCCCCTAGGGCATGGGCTTATAGGGAATATGACAAGATGATTGTTTTGTTTTGATCTTTCTTGCTGGTGCTAAGAGGCCCCGCCAAACCCCACCTTTCAAAACAAGCGATTAGAAGCTGGTTGCTGAGAAGAGGAACAGATGTTGCCCTGCCTTTTTCACTGTAACTGAAACATCAAACCTTCCATAGCTGTAAACACTCTTCTCAGATTAAGCTTGTAAATTATGCCATTTTCTGGGAAGAGTCCCAGCCTTAAACCAGCTCCTCTTTTCTCAACCAGTTGCCAAGGCCTGTCTGAGCCTCGTTGCCTTTTATCCACATTAGTCATTGCCTTCTCTTTTCTAGCGTGGATTTGTGGTTTGGCTTGGCGACCCTCCACTTATGAAATGAATCGCAAGCAAGATGCTCGACTTTCCTAAGTAGGCAAACCCCACTTGATCAACAGCTCATCCACACCTCTAAGACCACTGCCCCTTCTCCTGCTCTCAGCCCTCACCCCATCCTCTGGGCTGCTGTGCCATCACCATGGGACCAGGAGTGGAAAATCTGGGAGCTGTAAAGGAATCTATGAGTTCAGAAGTAGAGAGAGCAAGAGGAAGTTGTGAAAAAATAGGAACAGCTTGGAAGGAAGGATCCTGAGAAGGAAAAGGGGGCTCAGAGAGGGAGGTGGAAATAAGGCAAACTTGACCTCTTTTAAAATGTTATGGAGGGTCAGCCCCAAACCGGGAAACCACGAGACAAGCCCAGCTTTCTCTTATTTCTTCACCCTCTTACCCCCGCCTCTGACCTGCTACTCCTGCGACCACAGCTCTTGATAGTACTCTTGGGCTAGTTCAGTTACATTGTAGGCCAAAAGGGCATTGTGTGGGCTAATGGCCATTTATAACATCGTGTCAGTGGGAAGTGCATTCTGAGTTCCAGAGGGCCGACTCATAAGCTTTTGGATAACAACCCACTGCTGAGGGGGAGATGCAGGCATTGTATTGAGGACCAGCCCCAGGACTGTGCATAAGGGGAGTGACGTGGGTGCCCACATGCTCTTATTTCCTGAAACATATGGACATCAGTAAGCATTTCTGTATGTACGGATCCAAACAAAAGGAATTAGGGATGAACCCAGTTAACCTGTGATTCGAGGCTATGTAAAATAACCAAGCTAGTGATTTCAGCAAAAAACAGTTTCTGAGACGTGTGTGGGTACAGACCCATTCAGATAACCACACCTGATTGAAAGTCACTGGGTTAGTTTTATTATAAATGTATCAGAGACCATGTGATGAAGAAAATGGCGTCCCAGTGGAGCCCAAGGTATCTCAGGGGGCGTGTTTTAAAATAGCAGCTTCCACATGGTGTTTATGTCCTTAGCTTTTTGGCATTGGGGCATTTCAGATGAGGTCACCCTCTTGGGTCCATTTCCTGAGTTGATCATTTGGTGACACAGAGAACAGCTTCTATTTTTAGAGAGGGCCTCTAAGCCTAAATGCTGCCTGCCTGGCTCCCAGCCCATCCCCCCCCTTCTCCCCACCCATTTCCCCCAAAAACATCTCTTTTCGTTGTGGAAAATTGCACATTCACAAATTGTGTTTCTTTCCTCACACCAAGCATATTTCCACACAGGGACAGATTCAGGAATGAGCTCATGGATGAATCATGCTATTACCCCGCTGTTTATAGGAGCTGCCTTTAGACAAAGATTTTGGTGTAAGCTGTGTTATGGTCCCTTCATTGTCTGCCAGTTACCGAAGGGGGGTAGAGGGATGGTTCATCAATGAAGTGCTGAGTGTGAGAGGGGCTGGGCTTCTGGACTAAAAGCTGCTTGGATTTCACTTTTTCCTGTCATTCCTGGGCCTTGTTCCATCGACTGAACTGTGATAGTATAATGTTCTGCTCTGATACAAGGAGGCAGACCCAATCCAAGATGGCAGTTGTACAGTATCTTAAGAAGCAACAGTTAGGACCACTTAGACTATGATAAATGCTGTGTGGTTGAGTTCCAGTGGACGTATGATCTCTTAATTAAAATGAGCTCACAAGTGGTATTTTCTTTCCTAATCCAGCTTTTAAGCTTTGCTTTCTTTACAGCAAATCTCTCTCTCTTTTTTTTTGTAGGATGCAGAAATCCTGTTAATATTTAATTGGCTTTTTTTTTTGGAATTTTTGAATTTTATTTTAGTTATTTTTTTATACAGCAGGTTCTCGTTAGTTATCTATTTTATACATATTAGTGTATATGTGTCATTCCCAATTAACTGGCTTTTAAATTATTTACACATCAAAGTGCTCAACCTATTGTGGTTCTTTAAAGAGCAAGTGCCCAGTGGAGCTCCGGGCTGGCATTCCAAGGTCTTGACTTTGGGGCTCCATGAGAGGAATGCTTAGGGACAGAAGTCAGGCCATCCCCACCTCGGAAGCAGAAAGCCCTGGAAACTAGTTAATTGATCACACACACACTTGTTCCATCTACTTCCCAGGGGTTAAGGATTTAAATCTTTTTTTTTTTTTTTTTTCTTTTTTAAGTAAGAGGAATTTTGGTTCATTGCTCCCTAAGGAAAGGCCTTAGCTTGAATTTCTTGTTATCTCATAAGGAATTTTATTTGATCAGTTCCATGCATTATGGCTCAGTGAGCTTTAAAAAAAGGAAACGAAAGATCATTTTGCCTATTACACAAGGTGAAATCAGGAGTTGGCCATTGTGGGATGAATAGCGACCTGGGTAACCCCCTTTGGGCACCGGGATATCTAGACTGGCCATCTGCTTGGACCGGATGACTTCACAACTGTGAAATCATGTACATTCACTTTATGCCGTGGGAGCCAAAACTAAGAGGTCCAGGGGGTTTCCAGCCATGAAGCTACAGGCTTTCAGGAGAGCTGCATTAAATGACTTCCAGTGCTGTGCTATGAAGGATGGGTTTACACCCCCAAAAAGAACCAACCTACATTTCTGTTCCTTGCTTAAGGGTACAACTGCTGTTTGGCTGTGTCCCCAAATGCGTTTTCATCTTCTGTTTTAATCTCCCCGCAATCTTCTGCGAGCCCCTCCCCCATCCCCCCTTGAACCGCTGCCATCCACTCCCCAACCCATCGGCCACATGTTGTAAAAAAAATCTTTGAGCTGAGTTTTCAAAGCATGTTTATTGCCTACAGCCTCTGCAAAAGTTAACAGACTTGAATAGAATGAGAAGTGAGCTCCTGTACCTAAATAAGTCGGAGCTGTAGCATCACCCAGGCCTGTGGAAGGGAAGGAATCAGACCTTTGCATTGTCCAGTTTCTTAACTAGTGGTCTGTTAGTGCATCTGCCCAAATGAGGTTTTTCTCCCATGATCTGACTGACCATGTTTGTCTCTTGAGCGCAAGCTATAGCATTTAAACCTTAATGCGTACAGTTTTGGGCAATATCCACATCTGGTATTTGAACTTGCCTTCATTCCATTTTCAGAAGGAGGTAGAACATAAGTAAATTAATGTTTGAACTCTAGAGGTATCTGGGAAAAGATAATCTTCTTGGCTTTTCAAAGAAATAGCAAAGTCCAACTTCAGCTTGCTTTCAATTACTTTCAGCTGTAGTTCTGTTATCCAGCTCAACCTCTCCGTACTGGAGGCTTAATGCTGGCATTTGAGCCCAAGAGATATTTCTATTTTCATACACCATTTTAATGAGAATGCAAAAGGATCATCTTAGAAAACATCAAGATTTTATCACTACTCCTCTGGGACTTCTGCTTAATTCTTTTCTCACTGGCGACTCTCTTTGGGTGAACCAGCAACACCATTCAGAATTCCCTTCTGTGGCTGACTTCAACCCTTGGCTCCCAGAACAGTGGGGATCAAGGATCATGGGTCTTTTGCTTGCTTGACACTTACATGTAAGTCCTGAGCAGTTACTTTGTCTGTAAATTAGGTGTCACGATGTGAAGTTACAGTTTATGTAAGTCAAACAGACAACAGCAATTTCATATGGTTCTTGTTAATGTACTCATCCCTGAGTATCCACAGGGAGTTGGTTCCAGGACCCCCGGTGGAACCAGAATCCACGGATGCTCAAGTCCCTTATGTAAAATGGCATAGTATTTGTATATAACCTACGCACATCCTCCTGCATACTTTGAATCATCTCTAGGTTACTTAGACTACCTAATGCAATGTAAATGCTATGTCAGTAGTTGCCAGCATAGGGCAAATTCAGGTTTTGCTTTTTGGACCTTTCTGGAATTCTTTTCCAAATGTTTTTGATCCGAGGTTTGTTGAATCCATGGATGCAGAACCTGCGGATACGGGGGGCCAACTGTATACGTTTCAGCAACTCTTATGAGAGCACTTAGCTAAGGCACTTCGAGAAGTTTGTCAGTCTCTTTGGAAAGAAGTATTTTTTATATCCTAAGAGTCTCAATATATACAATTCAAAAGCTGTTAAAAGAGACCGACATTATGGAAATAGATTTGATGTGTTTCATTTTCCGTGCACACGTGGCTGTGTAAGTGGATGTGTGTACGTGGGCACTCTTAATTCAATGCCGCCAAAACGGCAGCCCCGAAGTTAGTAACAACCCCTTCCTGAATCTGAGGCAGAAAAAATGGAAAAGTGTGCCCTCAACTGCCACCACGAAGCAGTCAATTTTCTAGAGCAGTTTTGATTATTTATAACCAGTGAAGTCAGTGAAGTTTCTGAAATGTGAGTGTAACCAATACAGGTGCACCAGCTTTGGTGTACAAGAAATGTAGCATTTTTTTTTTAGTTTACATAACATAAATAATATCAACTCCCTTCTACAAGGCTGGAGGGAAATTCAGACTTAATTATCGCTGGGCACCCCCTTCTCCCCTGCAGGTTGCACAAAGGACCTGGAATGCTGTGAACTTGGGGAGCACCGTTGCTCATTGTTCATTGGTGTGCTCTGGCTCCATCCACAGGGTCCTGCTTCTGTCCCCCCCCGCCCACTCTGGACCTCTTCTGTGAGCTGGGGCCTGGGATGGAGACATCCCCAGAGGCAATGGGAAGAAAGTGGCCAGGCCACTGCAAAAAAGCTGACTTATTAGTCCAGTACAGTAGCCACATGTGGCTATTTAAATTTTAACTAAAATTACCCAAAATTAACAATTCAGTTTCTCAGTCAACTGGTCACACTGCAAGTGCTCCGTTGCCACCTGGGGCTCGTGGATGCCCTGTGGGACAGCTCAGACGGAGGAGGTTCCCTCACTGTGGGAGTTTCTGTTGGACTATAATAAGCAGTGTGTGTTTTCTCAGTAGCCGGTGAGGGTGGATGCACTATTCTCCTGGCTTATCTTCTTTCTCAGCATGCCGTAGTTATTTAGAAAGTAGAAAGATACAAGCGAAGCGCCAGCACGAAGGGTGGCTGCAATAAGCAGAAGGGCACAGTAATTCTCAAAAGATGAGTGCCCGCAGTCAGGGGTGGGGGAGTTTTGCCCGTCAACGCTTTCTCTTCCGTGTGGTCCAAAGTGTCCAGGAGGTGCTTGGACAGTCTAAGAATATCTGTTCCTTTAAATGGGACTTGGGGTCTATCTCACGGAGAGGAGTCTTGCATTTCATGTGTGCACAAGAAGTATAACTTTTGTTATGGCTCCATTTCCCACGGGGGGAGGAGTGAAAAAGAAGAGTGTGGAGTGAAGGTGGCTGGTTTGGTTCTGTGAACTGGGATGTGTGCATCCAGTATTGAGGGGCCAGCTGGCAAAGGCAAAGGCAAAGCTGCCCCAGGGAAGCAGTGAGCCTGGGAGCAAACTTAGACAGATGCAAAGGGGCACGATGGAAAAACACCCACCTTCTGTGCTGTCTTTATGAACCAGCAAAGAGTCAGACTAGCTCCGTTCAGTAAGCACTTCTTTAAGCATCTTCCCACATCAGACACCAAGTAGACAGGATACAGACATGGACTGAGACTCTGTACCTGCCTGTGGCCAGCTCTCCATCCAGGAGCGCTCTTGTTTTTTAATTTTTGTATTGGAGCATAGTTGTCTAACAATATTGTATTAGTTTCAGGTGTACAGCAGGGTGATTCAGTTATACATATACATGTATCTATTCTTTTTCAACAGGAGCACTCTTAATAGGGGCCTATTTTAATACTCCTTATTTATTTTGGTCTTCTCATCCCATAAAGATGTTCCCTGCTTTTGTATTAGTTTCAGTCCTAAATAACATTCTCCACCTGGATGAAGTGGAAACAAGGAGACAGTTCTTTGGGAGCTGGGAATTTGAGGCACGTGCTTGCTGGGTTAGGCTTTGGAAAAGCGGTAAGTCCGCAAAAGCACGCCGTGAGTCCTTTAACCAAAGGCCAGGCTCTGCTTCTTTGTACCAGCTCAGCCCCTGGTCTTCCGCCATTGGGCCTCTCCATCCTTTCCCACCACCGCTATTTTTGCCTCCATGTCTTGTCGGCTTCTTGCTCTGAAGGCATTTCCCTTTGGTAGTTGCCCTGGTGCAGTCATCGTCTCCATCCTTAATTGCTTGAGGAAGTCTTTTGAGAGCTGCCCCGATGGCTCATGTAGGAGGTGAGGCAGCTGGGCACGTGGTCTGGGTACCTGAGGTCCTGAGGTTCTGGTGGCCTTGCTGAGCCCTGCTCTGCTCCAGCCCACATGGTCCTTCCAGTTTTGGATTTGAGGCCAATAACTGGAAATCAGGTCTCTCTGTTGGCATGGCATGTTCATAAAGTGATATGACTCACATCGGCCTGGACCTCAGAGCCCTCGGTGGGTGTGGCCCCAGCAGAGGAGGCCCCTGCGGGAGAACTCAGACACATCCCGAGAGCACTTCTGTTGCTCAGGACATTTTAGGGGCTCTCGAGGGGGTGATTTGCACCTTCTAACGAAGTATTTGCAATTCTGTGGGTTACTGTCCTGTTCAGTACTGTCCTTAAGGGGTGAATTTGATGTTTGGAATACCTGAAGTCATTTGCAGTGAAATCTGGTCAGTTGGGATGGAGGGACACTGATTCAGCTAGTAAGTGTTCAAGGTTTTAAAAAATATTATAGGGCTTCCCTGGTGATGCAGTGGTTGAGAGTCTGCCTGCCGATGCAGGGGACGCGGGTTCGTGCCCCAGTCCGGGAAGATCCCACATGCCGTGGAGCGGCTGGGCCCGTGAGCCATGGCCGCTGGGCCTGCGCGTCCGGAGCCTGTGCTCCGCAACAGGAGAGGCCACAGCAGTGAGAGGCCCACGTACCGCAAAAAATAAATAAATAAAATAAAAATATTATATATACACACCCAAACACACATACATACACATGCACTGTATATATACATATAAAGTTTGAAGACTGGAATGGGTTGGTTGTTTTTTGTTGTTGTTGTTGTTTTCTGCATGACGTTAGTGTTCATTCCAAAAGGGGTTCCAGAGAAATCCTGAGCTTGACACGACCTTGGCCTCCCAAGGAGACTACCTTAGAAAATATTGTACTTACTAGATGCAGGTCTTGGGTGTTTCTTACGGAAACTAATTAGATAGGATTAGGGAGTCAGTTCACGCATGGGACGCCCATAGTCAAGGATGACTGCTCAACAAAGTGAGAGAATAGTTTTTTTTTCCTCCTTAGAAGGTGGGAGGGGGCGGCCTCTTGTCTCTTCCCTGCCTCTCACCCGGCTCCCTCTCTCTCTTTCCATGATTCCTTCACCTTTGGCCTGGAGAGTCTTGCCTTTACATTTTGTTTATTCTTGCTTAGGTTGTAGGAGACACCCCTGAATGGGGTGCCTCCCTCCAGCCCACACGGCAAGATGCTGCCAGCCTGGGGCGGCTTTGACTGATAAGCACCGTGTGGTAGAGCCAAGCTGGAAGAGAGAGCTTCCAAACGTAGCTGCAATTTGGAATCACCTGGGGAGTGTTTAAAACTCCTGCCACCCACGTCCAACTGAATCAGAATGAATGTCTGGGGATGGGAGCCAGACACAGTACAGGCGTACCTCGTTTTGTTGTGCTTCACAGATACTGCATTTTTGTGGGGTTTTTTTTCACAAATTGAAGGTTTGTGGCAACCTTGCACTGTCAGATGATGGTGAGCATTTTTTAGCAATATTTTTTAATTAAGGTATGTACATTGGTTTTTTAGACATAATGCTATTTCACACTTAACGGACTACAGCATACTGTAAACATAACTTTTATAAGCCCTGGGAGACAAAAAAATTCATGTGACTCGCTTTATTGCAATATTTGCGTTATAGGGGTGATCTGGAACCGAACCCGCAGTATCTCTGAGCCAGTAGTTTGTCAAAGTTCCCAGGTGATTCTAACATGCAGCAAAGGTCTGAGAACTACTGTAAGCAGGGGGATTGTGCATGAAAATGTGAGCAGTTACCCCTGAGCAGAGGCACAGCCAGACCGAGGCCACGTGCTGCACAAGATACAGCGTTAGATGCAAAACCGGTCTCTACAGCCCACTGTTAGGGTGACCTTGGTGAGCTGTTTACCTGCTCTGGGTTCTTTTTTCTCATCTGTAAAAGAGGATAATAATTGCAATGCCTGTCTGATAGGATGACTTTAAAGAATGAAATGGAGGATGTGTGAAAGTCTTTGTAAATTGTGAAGTGCTCTATAAATGCTTGCTGTTAACACTGGAGATTATTCTTTTATAGAAAGATAATCATTGTCTAAGTGGCCTGGCAAGGAAGCTGGGGTGGCTGTTGTGGCCTTAATTCTTTCGTTACTAGTAGTAAAGCTGAGAACTGTTTAGGGTAAGAATTTCTCTCTCCCATCTAATAAGGGGGTGGCAGGGAGAGCTGATCTCCCCCTGGCTTCCGGTTAGCCGACCAGCTAAGAGCCGATGGCCTTGCCGAGCGGGAAGGGACATCGGTAAACCATTGGCTTCTGAGCCTGACTCTCGTCTTCAGGCTCTCTGTTCAATTGGATTTTGTTCATTTCAAAGTGGGCAGAACTACCTACCCACAGAGTGTCGCTGAGAAGGAGGGACAGAGAGAGGGTCTCATCCGGCAGGGCTCTCTGTCATTTTTGCAAGTGTGACTGTAGTGTCCCGTCAGGAGACATCTCCGTAGCTCCTTTGGGTGCAAACAGAACCATTTTTATCCTCGGCTTGTCCCCCCCAGGGATTTGAAATTGGATGGAGGGAGACAGTCAGCAGGAGCCATGAGCCTGAAAGAGATCATTGGCCTGGAAGGCGTGGAGCTGGGCGCTGACGGGAAGGTAAGGCTGCCTGGCTTCCAGGCCACCAGCTTGTTTGACAGACACCACAAGGGTCCGGAAGCAGAGGCTGTGTGATGGACCACAAGCTGCGCTCGTGCTGGGTAACCCGATGTGGGACACGTTTCTGGGTGCGTGACGCCAGCCTGTCCCCGATCCCGGGTGTGCACATGGGTTAAATAGCAGCACAGCTATTTTGCCACTAATGCTGGTCCTGACCAGTTCAGTCACTGGCTCTTATCCTCAGGGGATATGTTCCAAGACCCCCCGTGGATGCCTAAAACCTTGGGTGGTACAGAACCCTATGTATACCATATTTCCCCTATACATGCATACCAATAGTAAAGTTTAATTTGTAAATTAGGCACAGTAAGAGAATATCCGAATTGCCAGCATCACTACTTTTGTGCTTTGGGGCCACTATTAAGTAAAATAAGGGTCACTTGAACACAAGCCCTGTGATACCATGATAGTCAATCTGATAACCGAGATGGCTACTCAGTGACTAAGGGATGGGATCAGCTGGACAGAAGGATGATTCACATCCCGGGCAGGACGGTGCTAGATTTCATCATACTACTCTGAATGGTGCACAATTTAAAGCTCATGAATTGTCTATTTCTGGAATTTTCCATTTAATATTTTTGGACCATGAGTAACTGAAATTGCGGGTAAGGGGAGACTACTTTATCTCACACACACACACACACACACACACACACACACACACACACACACACACACATGCGTGAGTGCACACAGGTGCATGTTCCAGGATGGAGTGGCAGGTGGTTTGAACATGCATTAACTGGTGGTGACGGCAGGCAGCAATCCCACTACTAGACAGTGTTTTTTGCTACCCATGGTCCTGAGAGGCTAAGAGTCCCTCGGCCTGAGAGAGTGACCACCGAGCAGGGGGCTGTCACATCCCACTTTCATCCACAATTCACTGAGCTGCTAGGTTGAAGTCTAAGGAGGGAAGGTTGAAATATGAACTTGACCTTTTTGTGCCGGATGCAGGCAGTCTTTATAAACACTCCAAAAGCCTGTTTATGGAGACGATGCAAGTGTGTCTGTCTTTGGGGAAGTCGTCCAGTGTAGCTTGCTTGTAGGTAAAGCTGCTGGGGCAGCAAATGACCTACCCGTCACCCCTTCCGCAGAACAGCTGGTCACCCCAGCGCCCAAATGACATCGGCCTTGAGCTCACGTGTCGGGGTGTATGAGCCGTGTTTCTCCAAGTGGGTGAAAAGAAAAACACGTGTTGCCTCTTCATTCCTGAAGGTTGAGTGTTCACAGAGGAAGGAGGGAGGATGAAGTGAGATGAGCATCATAGACAAAGCATCTGCCAGAGGAACGTGGGAGGGCACAGCCCCTTATCCGAGACTCTTGGGACCTGATATTCTAGAATTCTGCACTCGGTGGATTAGAAAAAGTACCACGATGTATGCCTCTTGTGTTAGACAACGTCCTAGCAGCTTCTGCGATAGTACCTTGTTATCAGACACACTAATATCTCTGCCCCATAACAGGAATATTCATGCCAAGTGGGATAAATTAAAACTACAGATGGCCTCTAGTCAGTCCAGTCTAGGTTTTGGCACAAACGAGTGCCAAAACAAATTTCATTTTTCGGACCTTGGATTTTAGAACTGCAGCCATGAGAATATGGACGTGAACTTGGCGTGGCAACGCAGCTTGGTCAGAACGCAAACCTAACACTGCCCGGGGTTAATCACTGGCCCGTTGTTGTTTCACCTTTTAGACTGTTTCTTATACCCAGTTTCTGTTACCCACGAACGCCTTTGGATCGCGGAGAAACACCTTAGACTCCATGTCCGCCTTCTCCCAGCTCCGTACCCTGAGCCACCGCAGCCTCTCCATCGGCCGGGCAAGCAGCACCCAGGGGAGCCTCGACACAGGTAAGCTGGGGCCTGGATGGTCTGGGTAGCTTGCAGCAGGAGGTGCCTTGGTGGACAGTGTGGCTTGGGTCTCCCTGTGCACATTGGAAGACAGGTGCCCTGGAGCGTGAGCTCATCCTGCAGGTGACGGGACTTTTGGGCAAGCCGATTTCAGGCCAGGCAGGCTCACAACCCTGCCGAGGGGCGAGCTCTTTAATGAGAGGCCTCAGTCGCCAGCCCCTGAGCTCCCACGAGGAGACATGCCGCCTTGCAGAGATGGCTAGACTCCCCGGCTTCTCTCCACCACTCTGCTGCTCATCTCTCCAAATACCTGGTTCTTGCCTACATTCTCATAGTGCTCAGGTTTGGCCTTTCTTCGAGTAATTGGGCCATAAACGTACCATCAGGCGTGAGAACTTCCTTTGTGATTCTCACAGCGGGTGAGCTTACTCAGCTGCTGACAGAAGACTTGGATGCTTCCAGCTTGGCCTGTACAAGCCTTTGTGAGAATCCGCACAGGCAGAAAAATGCTTTATGAGGCAGGATTATTTCCACTGTCAGAGAAATTCCAGGTGAACACGGAGCTCCTTAGGCCTGTCCAGGTGCTGAGTTCAGAAGCACTGTGCTGATGTGCCATCCCTGGTCACTGATGGCTGTTTGCTCTGGTGGCTGCTCTGGTTTGCGTTCATTCAGACCACATAGCCTGCCTGGAACCATTCACACCAAACGTGCTTCTCACGTGCAATAACTGGAGGCTCACTCGATCTGCAGGTTTAGAAAATGAGCCTTTTCCGTGCCACGTTTTATAATCTGTGAGTGTTCACGGCATCTTTCATGCTCGTGAGGTTCTGTGCTCTCCCGGGTCAGGGAGGTTAATACATAATTGTTTTAAATGGAAAAGATGGCAGAGAGTGTGAAGTGTTTGGTGAACCCCTCTGCCGGGGCATACACTTCACTGGCGTGCAGAGACGCCTACTGACGGTCAGAGCGAGCAGTGCGACTCTGAGCTCAGTGACCTGAAGCCACCCTTTCTTCAGTGTCACTTTGTACCAGGCGTTCACCCGGCTACTTCTGCTTCAGGACGTCCCGGGCCCTAGTTATCATTTTGCGTGTGATCCTCAGGTAGCGACCTGGGAGAGTTTATGGACTATGACCCGAATCTCCTGGACGACCCCCAGTGGCCTTGCGGCAAGCACAAACGAGTTCTGATCTTTCCTTCGTACATGGTGAGTGGCGGTGGCGGGGTGGCAGGGGAGCTGACCCCCTCGGCCTCCTCGGAGAACTTGGAGGTGCCGTGCTCATCCTAATGGCCAGTGGCTCTTCCTGGGGTTGGGGGCTTGTTCAAACACTTCTCTGCCTGGTTCTTCTCGAGGACCTCCCCCAACCCCGCCGCGTGTGGGTCACTCACGGAAGGACCAGCATCACATCCAGGGTTCTTCCGGCCACCTGGAAGCACTTCAGCACTTCAGAGGGCTTGAGAAGGCTGGATTGCCGGCAGCTGTGAAAGCTGCCAGCTCAGGGTGCAGCTTCACCTCTGAGGGGATATGTGTCCATGGACCCCACTAGGTAGGGCATCACCAATCATGCCCATCGCCAGCAGCGCTGAGTTCAAGTTCAGCTGTTTGGAGTTCCTCGGTGACCGTAGGCCTCTGCACACACTCTGAGCAAACATTTGGCACTGGGTTCTGGATGACAGAATCATCTCCTGGGAAAGTGAAAGTAGGACAATGTGGGTGTTAAATGCAAAACCTTTCCTTGCTGTTTTTATTTCACAGGCTCTTCCTCTTTTTCTCTTTGTGTAATTTGGTTTCTGCTTTTGGCAGACCACCGTTTCCCACCACGCTGGCCGCTGTTTCTCCAGACACCAGTGGGGTCTGACAGGGTCCTGTGTACTTTCACTGGGCAGACTTGTCCTGAGTTGGTTGTGGGCAGAGCCTGGGCTGCTATGGGGTTGTCGGAGCCGGGCTTTTAGAGAAACCCACTGCGCCAGGCCTGCCACGCACACCATCAGGTAGAGAGCAATGACCCAGGATGTCCCCACCGTCCCCCTGCCAGGCCCGGAGGGCCGAGCGCAGCTGAAAACGTCCTACTCTGGTTCCCTTGCTCCTCCCCGGCCGGCTGATGTCAGAAGCCCTGGCCCCAGGAGTGAGCAGGGGGTCCTTTTTCTGTTCTAGGCTCCTGTGTCTGCAAAGACCAGAGTGGGACCCCACCCCGTGCACTAACTCTAAGCTTAGCATTCTCAGCAGTGAGACCCCCCCACCCCAACTCCCCAGCTTCTCTTCCCACTGAGCATCTGGCAAGTAGCTGATGTCAGAGAAACACGAGGTAGAACTCAGGCCCTCACTGTTCACTTTCAATATATATCCTCTTGTAATTTGGCAGATAGCTCAGAGATCATTCTAAAATGCCACACTGATGGACTTCCCTGGTGGTCCAGTGGTTCAGAATCCGCCTTCCAATGCAGGGGACGCAGGTTTGATCCCTGGTCTGGGAACGAAGATCCCACATGCCGCGGGGCACCTGAGCCCACGCTCCAGCAACTAATGAGCCCGTGTACCGCAACTACAGAGCCCACGCGCTCTGGAGCCCGTGCACCACAATTAGAGAGAAGCCTGCGCGCCGGAACGAAAGATCCTGCATGCCACAACTAAGACCCGACGCGGCCAAAATTAAAATAAATAAATATTTTAGGGGCTTCCCTGGTGGCGCAGTGGTTAAGAGTCTGCCTGGCAATGCAGGGGACATGGGTTCGAGCCCTGGTCCGGGAAGATCCCACATGCAGTGGAGCAACTAAGCCCGTGCGCCACAACTACTGAGCCTGCATTCTAGAGCCCGTGAGCCACAACTACTGAAGCCCACGTGCCTAGAGTCCATGCTCCGCAACAAGAGAAGCCACTGCAGTGAGAAGCCCGTGCACCGCAACGAAGAGTAGACCCGCTCGCCGCAACTAGAGAAAGCCCGCGCGCAGCAACGGAGACCCAACGCAGCCAAAAATAAATAAATTAAATAAATAAATTAAATATCATTAAAAATTAATAATAATAAATAAGTAAATAAATATTTTAAAACATAAAATAAAATAAAATGCCACATTGAGTCGGAATGAATTGCCAAAGGCATTTTGTTTAAAATTGCCCTGTCTCCTCTCTCTCCTATCCTTATTCTCCAGTTCCTAACACAGAAAGCAAAACCAGAGCCATATAGAGTTATTTTTTTTTCTACCTATGACCTGTTAGATTATTTACTTCTTTCTAAAAACGAGGGCTTATCCGTATCAGCTGGCACATAATAAGTGTCCGATAAATGACCAGAATCCTTACCCTGATGTCATGGAGGGAGCAACTGAAATTTCGTGACTTGTGTAACAGTAAGCATGTTGTTCACCGCTTTGTTTATTAAAGTTCACTTTATTAAGTAATTTGGGCAGGAAACTGTGGCTCAGGGAGTCTGAGTGAGGCTGTCAGAGTTGACAGACAGGAAGTGAGGGCCTGAGGCTAGAACCCTGGGCTTAATACTCTTCCTACTGTGCCTCTGAATCCACGTCCCTCAGCAGCCAGTGGCAGAACCCCCCTCAGGGTAAAACGTGAAGATGATTCTCTGGGCCAACAGTCTAACAGATTTCTAGGTAACCAAGAGAATAAGAAGGCGCACTGTTTTTGATTGGCGTTGGGGTTTGGAGGGGAGCTCTTCCGGAGTCATGTTACGTCTGGTGATAACATTGACCTCTCCTTTTATAGGCCCAGTGTTTTTTTTTTTGTTTTTTTTTTTTTTTTTCTTGCGTTATGCGGGCCTCTCACTGTTGTGGCCTCTCCCATTTGCGGAGCACAGGCTCCGGACGCGCAGGCTCAGCGGCCATGGCTCACGGGCCCAGCCGCTCCGCGGCATGGGGGATCTTCCCGAAACGGGGCACGAACCCGCGTCTCCTGCAACGGCAGGCGGACTCTCAAGCACTGCGCCACCAGGGAAGCCCGAGGCCCAGTGTTTTATAGGCTGGTGTGGCTCTGATTTTTTTCTTTTTTCTTTAAATGATTTAATTGTGAGCTTCGAGGTTCTGGGCTGTAGTCTACATGTGCACACCTGTGCAGACGGATCATTCCCCCGCTCCGCCAGACAGTGTGCTAGATGACCTGCCAGGTCAGTGTGTGTGTCCTGCCCTCCTCGTTTTATGGTCCCAAGTGGGTCATTTTTCAGTTCACTACATTGAATCTGTAGCCTGTGCTTCCTGTAACCGTCCATTTTTTAGAGAATGAAATTGCTCATGAACTGCATTTGCCTGGTCAGCTTCATAAGACCTACATCTTCTGCTCTGGCCACAGATATTGGTACTTTGATAAAACGTGGGCCGTCCACTTTTCAGCACTGACGTGCATGTCATGGTTACAAACTGCCTCAGACTGGCTTCCAGGAGACTTCCTCTCTAGAAGGAGACGTGGCTTCTGGGGCTGTTTCACATGCATTTTGGCACTGAACTTGCAAGGGCAAGAGTAGGGGGTTTGGCTTTGGTTTGCTTTGCTTTATTTTGTGTGTTGGGTAATAGGTATAGAATTTGTCCATCTAACCAGTATTGACTGAGGCCCTGCTATGTGCCAGGCCAGGTGCTTTCTTATGCAGTGGAGGACAAACCAGCCACCGACCCCATTCTCCTCGACCTTAGAGTGAGTGGAGAAGTCAGACAGCGAACAGTACACAAGTCACTGTAGTGAGGAGGGTAAGGAAGGAATCATCTTAGAAAAGTGGTGAAGAATGACAAGGAGGGTTAGGGGTTGGAGGTGGGCCTCAAGGAAGGCTCCCCTGAAGACATGCAAAAGTGAACGCTGAGGGGAGAGAGGCCTGCCAGGCCTTGGGGGATGGCCCCATGTGCAAGAGCCTGAAGTGTGCAAGAGGTTGACCTTGTGTAAAATGGATATTTTTAACAGTAACAGTCACTGCCCTTCACACACACACACACACACACACACACACACACACACACACACGGAAGTCAGTAGAATGATGATCCTGACAAATTTTCTGTGCTAACTTGACCCCATGCTCAGGGAGCTGCACTTGTCAATAGGCGCCGGCTACTAAGGTGGACAGAGGGAGCTACAGGGTTATCTAATCCAGGTTGTTAAAGGCCCTCTTTGAGGGTCTGGGGCACATCTAGGCCTGTAGGTGGGTAGGAAGAGCTGACACAGTGACACAGCTTGGAGCGTTCCTGCTGCGGGGTGATCCCTCATGGTTGGCAGGGCTCCCCCTGCAGGCGGACTCAGCCCTGTGAGAAGCCTGTGCAGCCCCGCTCCTTCCTCCCCCTCCCCGGCCCCCTGCTGTGGAAGCTGGGGAAGGGAACCAGCAAGTCCCTCACAGGCTGACTGTCTGAGCAGCGCCACACACCTCCCTAAATATCAACCTCCAAGGCCTCTGCGGTCCTGCTGCCATATGCCTGTCCCCGCGAGGCCCCCAGGGCAGTTTAAGTTCGGCCAGCCAAGCAGAGGCCCAGATCTGAGAATGAGGGGCTGTTGTCCTGGGTTTTGGGGTATCCTATACCTGTGGAATTTCAGGGTCTGAGGTGTTGGTGTGGCCTCTACAGAATCCAGCAACCTTTACAGTGATGAGCTATAGTCCTTCTACCCCATCAAATCCTGCAGCAGCCTTCTTTTTTTTAAAGATTTTTTTGATGTGGACCAATTTTTTTTTTAAGTCTTTATTGAATTTGTTACAATATTGCTTCTGCTTTATATTTTGGTTTTATGGCCGGGAGGCATGTGAGATCTTAGCTCCCCGACCAGGGATTGAACCCGCACCCCCTGCATTGGAAGGCGAAGTCTTAACCACTGGACCACCAGGCAAGTCCTGCCATTTTTTTCTCTTTTCATATTAAGGTATAACTTATAGCTAATCAAACGTAACAATTTTAAGTGTATAGTTCCATGAATTTTGTATCCTCCATTCTGACCAAAACGTAGGACACTTCTGTCCCCTTAGAAAGCTCCCTCCTTTCCATCGTATTCTGCTTCATACCCCGTCCCAGCAAAGGCAACTGCTGTTCTGACTTTTGTCACCAAAGATTGGTTTTGCCTGTACTGGAACCTCATATGAACGGAATTGTGTACTGTGTTTTTTTTAATCCATCTTCATTCACACAACTTAATATCTGTAAGATTCACTCATGTTGCATGTGTCAGTAGTTTTTTGTTTTTTGTTTTTTAATTGCTGAGTAGGATTCCATTGTATGGCTATACCATCATTTATTTACCCGTTCTCCTATTGATGGACATTTGCGTTGTTTCCAACCTAGGGATATTATGAATATTGCTGCTATGAACATTCACATACAAGTCTTTTTGTGGATATACATTTTCATTTCTCTTGGATAAATATCTAGGAGCGGGCTTTCTGAGTCAGTGGAGGTGATGTTTACCAGCCAGGATGTAGTTGAAGGTATATTTTCGTTCACGTTTGTTCTCGGTAGAGGATAAAAAGGCCAGTCATTGCCACTGCTGGGATGTGCCTTAAAGTGGGAGGGTTCCAGAGCTGAACATTCCCCCGAGGCTCAGAAAGAAGGCTGTTATTTACAGAGTTTAAGTGGAACCCTTTGAAACTGACCTTGCATTTGTAGTTACAGTTGTATTTTTTAACTTTGATCCAAGCAAGTCACTCCCAGTATTAGCCATCGTGAAAGGGCAAAGGAGAGGTTTGAACTAAAAAAAAAAATCCTGGTGCCGATGTGGAAATCAAATTGCAGCTGCCCCTGTGGTTTTGGCCTTACGGTTTCTAGAAGGTGACCACGAAACATGAAAGTATGTCGAGCCTCCTGGCTACATGCAGGTTCTTGTAGGGCCTGAGCTTCATATGGTTTCTCGATGCAGTGAGGGGGGCCAGAGGCCTCGCACTAGAACCGGTGCTTCCTGCCCTGTGCCTCCTGGCCTATAATTAAAGTTTCACTAGAGAGCGGTTATTTATCATTAGAACCTGGCAGCTGAAGTCGGTAGTGGTTTTTCCCCCCTTATGGGTGTGGAGAGCAATTAAGAGGAGAAAATAAGAGAACTGACTGAGATAATGCCAACAAAATTAACGTTCTGTGAAGGGATTTCTGGATCCTTTTCCTTTCTCAGGAAGGAAGCCCTCTCGAACTGTATTGACAACAGAAAGAAAGCCGACTCACGACCTTTGTGATATCTATAGGTATCTCAATCTCGAGAGGATGTCTCTTGGATTGATCTCCGTGATACAGTGCCTATTCTTTTATTTACTTAATATTACAATCTAAGGACTCATAGAAAAGCCCCTCCTTCTGTTTCAGCATCTCCCCAGGGTTGTGGGAACATATCTTAGAACTTAATTTTTCAGGACAGTATGAGATGCTGAGCAGGAGGGAATAGAAGACAGTAAAGGAAGATTAATCCAGGCTTCCGTGAGATTGGATTCTGCTTTCCCTCCATATCTCTTTTTCACTGAAAGCTGTCTGGATGACGTGGGCACTTACTTACCTGTCTGCAGGTGGATTTATTGAGACGCTAAAGCAGCTTGAGCCCAGGGGCCCCTCCCTCGCAAGGCTCTTTCCAGGCCCCCAGGTTTCCAGATGCCTGAAGCTTATTCAATTCGGGAGACCCTCTTTAAGAAAAGTAGTTCAGCGTTACAGAAACACCATTGCTGGGCCTCTCTGGAGATTCGAAGGGGCCCTGGAACTTCCCTGCCAGGCGCCTGCACAAACGCTGAGCAGTGGGGCTTTGAGGCCTGCCAGCTTTTGATGTAAGTGTGAAAATAAAATGGCTTATTGCATCGTGGTGGGTTTTGTTTTCTGTTTTGGGTTTGGGTTTTGGGATTTGGGGTTTTTTTTGGTATCAGTTTTATTAGATGAAATTCACATATCATACAATTCACCTCTTTTAAAGTGTACAATTCAATGGTTTTTAGTATATTCACAAAATTGTGCAACCATTACCACAGTCAATTTCAGGACATTTTCGTCATCCTCAAAAAGAGGCCCCCGTACCCTTAAGCACCCACCCATCCTGTAAGCCCTAGGCAACCACCAGTGTACTTTCTGCCTCTGTAGACTTGCCTATTGTGGACATTTCATGAAGATGGAATCATACACTATATGGTCTTTTGCGTCTGGCCTCTTTCATTTAGCATAATGGTTTCAAGGTTTATCCATGTGGTAGCATGCATCAGTATTGTGGGGGTTTTTTTAATCTTTTTTTTCTTGTAAAAATAATATGAAACGAAACTTTGCTTTACATTTCAACCAAGAGGTAGCATCTGCTCCCTTTCTCTGTATTTGTCTCCGATTTTTGATTATCACTTTGTGGTTTTTAACATGACACTGCACACACAGTTCATCAACTCGTGCTCTGAGACCACCCTTTAAGAAGCATGCATTTAAAAGTGCATCTAAATACTATCTGGGTGTGTGTGACCTCGGGGCCACGTCCACCCACTGTTATCTCAGGTGGGTGGAAACACTACTCCAGAAGTTTCTGTAGTACCAGGTAAACACTCGACACATGTCTGAAACCGTGAACGTGCTTTGCACACCTGGCCAGTCCACATGGTGGTGTAATCCTGACGCAAATGCAGCTTTCCCTGTGTGCCTCTCCTCGACTTGCAAGCCATCTCATTTCAGTGAGAGAACCTGAAGAGATGCTCGCCTAAGGGAAGGGGCACAGGTTAGACCCAGGATCCTGTGTTTGGAATCCGATGGGTAGAAATAGCAAGAAATGCAGCCCCAGGCCGAGTGGTCTGTGCACTCATTCCCGTAGTTTCCTTGCGATTTACAGTCCTCTCAGGAAAGAGGAATAAACAGAGAACAGCCGAAACGCCCAGCTGTGTGTGGTGAGATAGATTTCATCGAGGGCCGCGGCTCTGCTTTCCTCAGCGAGCAGGTCACGTGTGCTTTCCGGTGCCCAGCTGGGCTCGGAGCCCCGTGGATGTCAGGCAAGTGCAGTGGAGGCTGGCTGTTGGCACCGGAAAGAGCTGCAGACATCACTGCCTTGTATCCTCCGTTTCACAGGCCAGGAAAGCGAGGCTCAGAGAGGCCGCACACCTGCCCTGAGCTCCCTGCTGCCTCCTGGGTTTCAGGCAGGCTTGCCGCTGGAACCTGGCTCCTCTGGAATGTTCCTGCCCCCCAGAGGGGAGTGGCAGCAGAGTCGACAGCAAGCTCACATCAGTTCAGAGCTGTTCTAAGAGTCCCTAGGGAGATGTGAGCCCTGGCGGTGGGGATGAAAGGAAGGAGAGCCTTACCAGGCCCCGAGTGGAAGCACCTTTTATGTTGTTTCTGTGGGAATCAGACCATCAACCTGTCAGCTCTGAGCCCCTCGTTCTCCAGCACTGTTACTAGGGTGCACGCACCCCCAGCGCACGCCTGCTGCCTCCCACCCTCTCCTGTTGCACCCCAACCCCACCCTGGGAGGCCTTCCCTTTAGGGCATCCTGGTGGTGCCCTGGGCCAGAATGGGGCCCAAGGTCAGCTCTGTGGAGGCTCCCTGCCTTCTCTCATGATGAGTCCAAGCCTTTATTTGTTTTGGTAAAAAGCAAAGGGTGTCTCGGCGGCGCAGTAGACTCTTCCAGCTGGAGAACTAGGTTGTGGTCTTACCGTCGTTTCCTGTTATCTCAGAAGGGATGTGTGGCATCAGCCCCCATGCTGGGCCTTTCCTAACTCTGCCTGCCTCTCTGGAGGGACAGGCCGGGCAGGGCTCCTTTCTGAATTGCATCTCCTGGACCTTCTGCGTTTCGTTCCAATGGTCTCCTCCTCCCAGCTGACCTTCCTTCTTTCTGCAGCTGCTCACACACAGCTTCCCCGCAGCCAGGCAGCTGCGAGAAAGTGCATTTAAGTGATCTCTCGCTCCACCCCACCCTGCGAATCACAGGCGCCAGGGATGGAGCTGCCCATCCCTCACGCAGCTGGGCCCAGCTGTTGGCCGCTGCTGGGGCAGCAAGGACCCCCGCACTTGGCAAATCCCGTGGCCTAGAATTTAGTGGCACTGAGCACAGTGGTCACCCGGTCTGTACCAGACCAGTAGGGGACCACAGCCCATTTATTATCACTTTGAATCGTAGGAACGCACGCGCACTGGCAAAACCCAGCCGTTGTGAGTCTTTGTAAACCGTGCAGTTAGACTGATAGGGGACCTGGAACAAAGCATGGGCCTCCCGTTCCATTCATTCTCTCTCGAGCCAGAACGAATGGGTGGCTGGGGGCCCACTGTAACCCGCGCCTGCAGCTCAGCCTCCCAGTACTGCCGCCTCGGCTCACCCCCCATCCCTGGAAAGAGGACGACTGTCTCTCGGGGTTGGGGAGGGAGGGAGGTCCAGCCTCTAAAGGATGTCATAAGGCTCCCTCAAGACAGATAGGACCATGCAGAGGAGTCGTGGCTGCTATGTTCCAGAAAGTGTTTCCTAGAGGAAACCAGAGCTGACGACAGTGAGGACTGTCATCCCTCTGGAATCTACCTGAAGGGTCATCCTGGGCTCAGGGCTATTCTTCCCATACTTGGCGCCTGGCCGATCTGAAGCAGCAGGCTCCAGGTGCAGCGTGCGTGCAAGGCCCTGTCTGAGCAAGGGCCTGGGAGCAGATTGCCGCTTTGGGGGCCACCCATTCAGCCACCCTGATCACGTGCCCCGAGCAGCTGAGCACAAGCAGCCCGTACGTCTGGTGCCCTGCAGCCATCATCATAAAGCACATGACGGAGAAGCCGGATGAAGAAATGGAGCCACAGAGAGTTTAGGCCGCCTGCACTAGTGCCCAGATGCTGAGTGGCCGAGCTGGGGTTTAAACCCAGGCATCTGGCTCCAGAGTCTGGATCCTCCCCACTGAGCTGCAGCTCAGAGAAGCAGCGATGAGAGCAAGAGTGAGCCAGAGCCATCTGGAGGTGGAGGAGGTGGGGGCAGAAGAGACGTGCTCCCTCAGACCAAGGTCGAGGCCAGAACCTGCTGCCTGGGGCCGAACGGGGCCTCACAGGCAGGGGCGATGCTGCATCCAGCCTGGGATGGAGGGCTGAGATCAGAGCACAGGGAGGCTGCACAGCAGCTGCATCACAAGCGACACCACTGCTGTGGGCGGAGTTGTGTCCCCCGAGAAGATTGGCTTAAGTCCTAACCCCAGTATCTGAGGGTGTGACCTTATTTGGCAATAGGGTGTTTGCAGAGGTAAATTAGTTAAGATGAGGTCGTATTGGAGCAAGGTGGGCCCTAGCCCAATAGGACTGGTGTCCTTCTAAGAAGACAGAGACACAGAGAGAAGATGGCCATGTGAACACAGACACGGAGAGAACACCGTGTGGAGGCAGGGATTGGAATGATGCATATGCAAGCCAAGGACCACCTGGGACTACCAGAGGCTGGGAAGAAACAAGGGAGAGTTTCAGAGAGACCGTGGTCCTGCTTATTCCTTGATCGTGGATTTCCAGCCTACAGACTGTGAGACAACACATTTCTGTTGTTTAAGACATGAAGTCTATGGTACTTTGTTAACAGCAGCCACTGGACACCGATACAACCACTTTTGTGTTCTAAGGCACTCAGACTGACATCCGACATTTACCACCATCCTCCTGCCGTCTTGAATCTTGCAGCATTTCTTTGCCCCAGAAGCCAACCTACCTCACCCCCCAAAATATATGTAAGCAAGTGAACAAGAATGACTATTATTGGGCACCTGCCTCAGGTCCAGGCATAGCAAGCCTTCAGCAGTCAGCATGCACAGCCTCTTTCCCCGGATGCCCATGGATTTCCTGACGCTGCAAACCCCTAGGAATGCGGGCCCAGCTGGCTTGTGTCCGTCCTGTACCTTCCCCAGCGGAGCCACCCTCCCTCTGCCACACCGCCCTGGAGGACAGGGCTGCTGGCCACTTGGAGGTCAGGAAATGGGGGGCCTTGACAGAAGGATGGAAGTTTGCAGAGACCCTCTCACTCCCAAAATGTACTATATCTAGTTGAGGAAAGAGAGTAGCCAGGTGATGGCCAAATAGATCAGTAAATGGAGGATCAGACTGCCAGCCAGTCTTCTGCCCGGTGCGGGGAGCAGTCACCAGGACATGGCCCTGTGGCTGGAAACCCTGCACAGAAAGCATCACAGAGTGCCACCTCTGTACCTCCAGTGGCAGAGCTGGGGTTCAGAGGAATTCTGCCACTTAGAACATGAACTTGAGGGCTTGGCCACGTGCAGCCCTCGCTGGGGGCCAGGTGCTGAGCCAAGGGTCTCATAGCATCAGCTCACTGGCCTTCCTTCTACACCCCTCTCCAGGGTCCAGCATGGAAACAAATATAGCTATCCACTCATCCTGCTGCCAGGAAAAGTAGGTCCCAGCTCCATATCCCAAGAGCTAGGATGAGGCTACTTGTAAAAATAAGAGTCTCTCTTGCAAGGTCTGGGCTTGGGGGTGGCCGGAGCCCTCCTTGCCCCACCTCCAGGGCTGCAGGCTGAGCTGGGTTGTTGGTGCTCACGGGGCCCTTCTAAAGCTAGGACTGGTCAGGAAGTGGCATGGGAGGACCCCAGTGCTGTGGTGAACTGATGACATCGGTGCCTTTAGGGGAAGCAGAGCTCTGCCATATCCCACATCCCCCCAGTTAGGTCCTGTTACAGTAGCAGTAAATGCCATCAGTGAAAACAGTGTATGCATCAGTTATGGTTCAGTTATGAAGCACAGCATCCACTCGAGCTAGTTTAAGAAGAAAGGCAGTTTCTTCCAGGGTACCAAACAGCTTATAGAGTCACTGGGGAGGCTGACGAAACAGCCTAAGTTGGGGTTTCTGGAATGATCCCCAAACCATACTGCAGAACCAGGTCACTAGGGGAATCTGCACTGGCTGCCAGCTCTGGATGTGACAGTATTGCCACCTCCATGGTCAGAAAGCTGCCACTGCTGCTGGATCCAGACCCATGCTGCCCTACTGTGGTCTACACCCGCAAAATGGAAACTGGGACTCTAGGGCTCCTGCGGTGACTCTTCTTGGTAGCAGAAACAACAGAAGCCCAGCCTCTGCTTCAGCTCTGCTTTCGGACACCAGCGCATGGGATAGGAAGAACTGGAATTGTATTTGGAATCCTAGCTGCAAAGGAGTCGGGGAGTACAGCAAGGCATCCCAGAAGGGGGTTGGATATCCAAGCCGTAGTGTATAGTGAAGGTGAATCACTGGGGTTTACGGAAGATGATCCTGCAGAAGTGGCATTGCAGCCTAGGCAAGGAGGATCTGATTCACATAAAAATCACCTGGGCAAGATCACGGTGCAGAGAGCAGGGCGCCCCCCTCAGACACTGGCTCAGTGGGACTGAAGCGGAACTTGTTTGCTGCTGTCTCCCTGTTGTCCTCTTGATAAAATTCTTCAGTGTCCTTTAGGTACATGGTGTTCTCTGTTTGATCTTTGAGATAAACCTCTGAAGCAGCCCATCAGGTATTCTTACCTTGTGCCGAGAAGAGGAAGGTGAGGCTCAGCTCAGGGAGGTTAAGCCACTTTTTGCAAGTTAGGCCTGACTTGCTGGAGATGGAACCGCCAACCACCGTCCCCAACCCTTTCCACCTGCCCAGCCTCTTGGAGCTACTCCCTGCTGCTACTAACTCGTGCTCTTTCAGTCTGATTAAGAGCAGGAAAGCAGTGTGCCCTACCTCAGTGGGGCAAGTCCCATCACCTCTCTGACCCTCTGTTTCCTCCTCTGTAAGGTGAGGTGGCTGGAAGGCACTCTTCTGACAGTGGGAGCCTTCTTTCAAGAGAAGCGTTGCGTGTATCTACATTTAAGACAGAAAACAGCAGGGTCGCTGTGGTTGCCACAGGGAGGGATCCAGACACCTCCCGCACAACCCCACCTCCTCCAGCCCCTGGAATATCCTTGCTGGGGGCTCACCCAGCTTTGGCCCCCAGCAAAAGCTGGCAACTCTTCGCTTGAACCTGCTCACATCATTGCAAGCCTCGCGACGGTCGTCTGCAGAGGAGGAGCAGAAGGGGCTGTCTCTGGGAGGCCAGGGTGTGGGGAGGGGTGGGAGAAAGGGGGAGGGGTACTGGCTATTTAGGAGATAGAAAACTTGGCTGATTGGCTGATGGGCCCAGCTTGAGGTAAGTGTGTTAGATGGGGTACCCCGTTCTGCTGCCTGTTTCCTAAATGAAAAATCTTACATCCTGTTCATCCCAGAGGAGACGTTTGTTTGAGATGACAGGCACGTCTTGGAGGGCCGCCACAGGGAAGGCGTCCACTCTCCTGGACCTTGGTAGTAAGTGGCTTCCATAAAATGTGTGCACCCCGCTCCCATCGCCCAGCAAAGCAGCACTGCCCATGCGTGTGTGCGTGCACGTGTCCACGTGTGCTCCATGGCTGGTTGCTACCTCCCGGCTCTTCACCGGCACGTCGCCGGGACACGTGGCAGCTACCAGATGGGTGTGTCCTGGGTCAGCTGAGGGACAGCCTTCCTGATTGGGCTGGAAAGACCGCAGCTCCGAGGCGGAAGTCGTGGCATTGCACCCACCGAGTCCACCTCCACCCAGAAGTGGAAAAGCTCTGAACAAGCTTGGTGGAATCGTGTGCATTAATAGGACTGTGGTTTGCCTTTCTTAGCCAGAGAAGCAAAGAAGGTGCCACCGAGATCAGTGTGAATTTGGACGTGCAGGCTGTTTGCCTGCTCTTGGTTATAAAAGTGACACCAGAGACATTCCATGTGCCTGTTCTGAAACCGTGTCCAACCAAACGTCTTCTGAATGGGGGTGTTCACAGAAAGCCACCAACTTTTGTTAGAGCTGCTGAGGAGACCTTGGATGTGTCTTCTGGAAAAGGCCAGGCACTCACCTGAGAAGAGGCTGGTGGTAGCTGTCCACGGGAACCGGCCTTCTCATCACAGTGTGTGGTTTCCTCTTCCTCTGGCTTTGCCTGACAAAGGTTACCGCCCATAACCAGCCAGAAGAGGCATCCCACGTTGTTGCAGCCCTTGGGAAGTATGTTCCTGAGGAGGTGGGGTGACATCCAGCCAGAGTGAGTTGTTTTTTTTTTTTTTAATTTGGAGTATAGTTGATTTACAACGTTGTATTAGTGTCAGGTGTACAGCAAAGAGAATCAGTTATGTATATACATATATCCACTCTTTTTTTAATTTTCCCGTATAGGCCATTACAGAGTATTGAGTAGAGTTCCCTGTGCTATACAGCAGGTCTTTATTAGTTATCTATTTTATATATATATAGTAGTGTGTATATGTCAATCCCAGTCTCCCGATTTATCCCTCCCCACCAGACTGAGTTTAATTCAGAGTTAATAGTGTAAGGCACAGAGAAGCAAGGGGGATCAGGGCATGCAGAGAGAGCTCGAAGGAGCCGGTCTTTCAGGATGGTTGGAATTGGGAAGGGCAAGTGGAGGAGGAGGAACTCAGGGTTCATGGGACTGTTGATAATAGCCAACATTATATACCTACAATGGAATATTATCCAGCCTTAGAAAGGGAGGGAATTCTAAAACGTGCTACAACATGGATAAACCTTGAGGACATTATGTGCGGTGAAATAAGCCAGACACAGAAGGACAAATACTGTGTGATTCCACTTCTATGAGGAATAGTCAAATTCAGAGAGACAGAAAGTAGAATGGTGGTTTCCAGGAGGAGCTGGGGGGAGAGAACGGGGAGTTAGCGTTTAATTGGGACAGAGTTTCAGATTTGCAAGATGACAACAGTTCTAGAGGTGGATGGTGGTAATGGTTGTACAATATGGTGAATGTACTTAATGCCACTGAACTGCACACTTAAAAACGGTAAAAATGGACTTCCCTGGTGGCGCAGTGGTTAAGAATCTGCCTGCCGATGCAGGGGACACGGGGTAGAGCCCTGGTCCAGGAAGATCCCACATGCCGCAGAGCAACTAAGCCCGTGCGCCACAACTCCTGAGCCTGTGCTCTAGAGCCCGCGAGCCACGACTACTGAAGCCCACACGCTTACAGCCTGCGCTCTGCAATAAGAGAAGCCACCGATGAGAAGCCCACGCAACACAACGAAGAGTAGTCCCGGTTCGCCACAACTAGAGAAAGCCTGCGCGCAGCAACAAAGACCCAACACAACCAAAAATTAATTAATTAGTGGATTTTTTTTAAAAAAGGTAAAAATTGTCAATTTTATGTCATGGGTATTTTCCCACAATTAAAAAAATAAAAAAACTAGCCAACATTTATTGAGCACTTGCTGTATACCAAGAACCGCACAGAGCACTTGTGACGTAGTTCTCCAAATAGCCGTATGAGGTAGGCGCCATTGCTGTTTGCGTTTTACAGATGTGGAATCTGAAGTTGGGGGTCATTAAATAAATACACCTCTCACAGCCAGGTGACTTATGATGGTCGTGAGGATTGTACCCAGATCTGCGAGGGTCCAGATATCACACTCTGTGAACAAAAGGCTGAAACACGGGCACTAAGAGGCACAGACTCCTGACAATTTCTAAGTGTTGCCCTGCTGATGGACGGGGTTTGGCTTCCATCCACCTGCAGAGGCCCTGCCCGTCAGGCTCCTGCCTCCAGCAGAGCCCTTGAGGTGGCCCTCATCTGAGTTCCCTGTTGCTGGTGGTGCAGGGTGTTAGAAGTTGGCTCTAACTTGCACATGATTATACCCATGACCAGCATTTTAAGGAGTGAGCCGTGTCACCCCATCTGTTTCAGACCACAGTGATCGACTACGTGAAGCCCTCGGATCTCAAGAAGGACATGAATGAGACCTTCAAGGAGAAGTTTCCTCACATTAAGTTAACACTCAGCAAAATAAGGAGGTACGTGGGGATGAACGCCCACCTGAACTTTCCCCCAGGCCCCTCTCCCAGCACGCGCTGAGCTCGTGCTTTTTACGGTGAGCCTTCTGTTGTTCTGGGGAAGTGAAACATGGTCACATTCAGCTAAAAGAGGCTCGTCTGGTGCGGGCTGACCGGTGCCCAGATGTGAGTGAGCCAAGGCAGGCAGGACTGAGGTGGAGCCCTTGACACAAGCTGACAAGGATCTGGAGTGTGGTTCCTTATGAAAGAATCATTTCATACTATCTGTGGCTTACAGTTCAGTAAAATTTATGTTATGGAAAACTGAGAATAGGAAACATTCAGTTCCCTGCATTCTCAAATGCAGGCAAAACAGAACAGAATTGGTATCAGAGGGTTTGAGATAACTCTACCCACAACCGTCTGCCCAGAGGTGACAGCCAAGCCCTATATGTAAGCAGTCAGCAAAACGGCCAAAGCAAAATCAGGCCCAAATTTCCCCTGCAGCTGATTGGATCGACCTTGTGGTGACCCACATCTTCCGGCCCCAGTAATCGAGAGGACTGGCCCTGCTGGGCTGGAGAGAAGCTGACTTGTGTTGTGTCTGTGTGCCAGGACAGCAAGATTTCAGGGCGTGTGTGTGTGTGTGTAGTAATGTTGGCTAGGGCTATACACAAACATAGTGTTGGAACATGTGCCAGCATTCATACATTTATGTATCCCAATCCTGATTTGATTCTGGCACGTTCCTAGCCAAAGAGGTGAGAAAAATTAAGTATTCATATTTTGTCTGTTGGTTGGGCCGCTTTCCTAAGTAGGCTGGTTGCTGCACTCTTAGTCTAACCCCTCTTCGGCCATAGTTAGTGGCCATAAGCGATCTTCGGCAGAGCTGATGCCAAGTACCTCATTTATCCGAGTAACTGTCTCTCTGGAATGACCTTAGTTTCCCTCTGTCACTGTGGGTGGCTCTACTCCTAGTTTCCGGACCCTCAGCTATCCACTTGGGCTCAACATGGTCCCATCTGGACGTGGTCCCATCTGTACAGACAGCTTGACCAACAGAGAAGGGTTCGAAGTCCCAGCAACTTAAGTCTGTTGGCCACATATAACGTAACTTTCTCACTCATAGGGATTTAATCCCATTCCACGTCGCCCTTCTGGAAATGAAAGAGAAAATGCTTTCAAGACAGGGCAGTCTTTTTCTTTGGGGTCACCCGAAACTCCAAGTTCTGATAAGACTCTTCCCTCCCTCCCGTCTTTTTCTAGCCTGAAGCGAGAGATGCGGAAGCTTGCCCAGGAGGACTGTGGCCTCGAGGAGCCCACGGTGGCCATGGCATTTGTCTACTTTGAGAAGCTCGCCCTCAAGGGAAAGCTAAACAAACACAACCGGAAGCTTTGTGCCGGCGCGTGCGTGCTCTTAGCAGCCAAAATTGGAAGCGACCTCAAAAAACATGAAGTCAAGCATTTAATTGACGTAAGTGGGCTGAATTCTGATTGGCTGGTTGGGGGGGGGGCGGGGCATGCACTCCAGGCCAGCGTTTGTCTCAGAAGAGCCTGGTTGGTGACCCAGCCCGGGAGATTTCTGAGCCTTAGTACCAGCTAAGGGACCAGGGCTGTGAGGTTGGCCCTTCTACAGCAGATGTCAGACCCCACATCTTGGGCTGTCTTAGAACAGAGGGATAGGCCACTTTGATGAGACTGAAGATCCCCAGTATTGGGTCTGGCCATAAAATACACTTTTAGGCACCATGGGGGTGAGCTTTTTCTCCAAGCCACAGAAGCCACTGTAATAGCCAGGGGTCTTGCGGGTGGTGTGACCTGCAGAACATCCGTCAGACACACCTTGGCTTCCTGTGGCCTCGGCTGCTTACTCTTTTGGGGAAGGGCGTGGGCTTGGCTGAGTGGTATCTCCTTCCTTTTAAAATAGAGCCCCTTGGGGTTCCCTGGTTGTCCAGCGGTTAAGACTCTATGCTCCCAATGCAGGGGGCCCAAGTTCAATCCCTGGTCAGGGAACCAGATCACGCATGCCGCAACTAAAGACCCAGTGTAGCCAAATAAATAAATAAATAAATAAATAAATTTAAAAAATAAAAATTAAAGTAGAGCCCCTTTAAAGCAAGGAAACACTGATCTTCTTAGACAGGTACAAGAATGCCTGTTTTTAAAATTCAGTGTATTCTGGGAATTCCCTGGCAGTCCAGTGGTTAGGACTCCACGCTTTCACTGCCAAGGGCCTGGGCTCAATCCCTGGTCGGGGAACTAAGATCCCACAAGCTGCGCGGCGCAGACAAAAAAAAAAAAAACAATCAGTGTATTCATAGAAAATTTGAGATACAATAAAGCCAACAGATCAGGATATTCATCAGAATTTCCTACCTTTTTAAGGCTGAATAATGTTCCACTGCATGTATACACCACATTTTGTTTATCCATTTATCCATCCATGGAAGAAATGGTACAGAATCATCTAATTTGTGTAGTGAACACTTTTAGGACCATAGTTGGGATACCAAATCTGAGCTGAGAATCAATAGATTTACATAGATAATAGCTGAACTAATGAATCTTTACAAGTGTGCTGTTACACACATTTCATAGTTGAGAAATATATCATCCAGCAATGCTGATAGTACCAATGCAGAATATAAGGGTAACGATCTGACAGGCCATTTGCAGTAGCAATTAACTGAACGCAAGATCCCGACCCAGTTATAATCTGAAAGTAGTCGCCGACTACTCTGGTGTTGAGATTTTTTTTTTTTTTTAATTAAGCCAAAAGCTAAGTTTAAGCCAAAGCAGAATGTACTCTAGCAAAAATGAGGCCTTCCCTACCCACCCTCACCCTGATTGTTCTCCATTCCTACTCCAGCAGCAGCTGGACCAAGAGGCAGTGCAGGAGGGGAGCCCCTGGGCGTGGGCTCGGCCCAGTCAGATCCACACAGGCCATGTAATGCTGTGAAAGTGAGGCAGCCTCGCCAGGACTTGGTCCTCGAGCGTAAAATGCAAGGACCAAACTACACATAACCAGCTCCCCCAATCCTAAACCTCCCATGTGGATATTGTTGTTATAGATGATTTGCTATGGTTTTAGTCTTACCTCTAAGCTTGAATAACCTAGTTGTAACAGGTACAGTTTGAGTCTCAGCTGAGTCTGAATCTCAGCATTTCAATTCGCTGCCCATGTCACCTTAGACAAATTCTTAACCTCTTGATCCTGTTTACCCATCTGTAAAATGGAGATAAATGTTAACACTGACCATGTAAGATTATCAAGAGATGTAATGAAGTCACGGGCTGCATCTCAGGCCCCCGGCACACTGTGGGTCCTCAGGGAGGTAGGAGTCCTTTTCCATCAGGACTGAGAGCAGGAAACACGGCTGATGCCTCCGTTCCTTCCTCCACAGTCTTGCCCATGACGGGTTTCTCTGTAAACACTCTCTGGCTGATGGATACAGAGGTTACACGTGGAGAAGGCCTAGGATTTTTATTTCAAAGCTAAAAGCCTTTTGGTTTCCTTTATTTCTGTTGCAGAAGCTGGAAGAGAAGTTCCGGCTGAATAGACGAGAACTGATTGCCTTTGAGTTCCCGGTGTTGGTGGCCTTGGAATTTGCACTTCATCTGCCGGAGCACGAAGTCATGCCCCACTACAGACGCCTGGTCCAGAGCTCCTAGCACAGGCCTCCTAGGAGGGCCGGGACCACTTCCCCTGAGCTCACTGGGGCAGTGCGTACTACTGGAAATGCAAAAATAGAACTCAACGCAGCAAATTTTTCTCCACTCGACATGTTTTTGTGCAGAAGCAGCAGCAGAAACTTTTCAGGGAGTCTTCCATCTGGCCAGCCGAGATGGGCTGTGAACCCTTTACTGCTCAGCCAGGAAGGGGAGACCTGAGCAGAAGATGGCTCTCCCAGCTCTCCACTCACCAGATTTCCTAGCTGGCCTCACCCAGACTTCCTCGCGACCACACGCAGACCTGGCAGGCGTGGTCCAGGGCCTTCTCTCCAGCCCTGTTCCAACTCGGAGTGCAAAGTTCTAGAGCAGATTGGGGAAGAGAATTTGCGGAAGTTGGAAGAAAGCTTCCAAAAGGTACCCTCAGTGTGTCAAAAGAGCGTGCCAATCTATTTTTGTATCCGCTGTTGGAAGTGCACTTTCCTCTGGAGCATGTGGCTGAGTGTGAGAGTGTGTTTGAGAGATGTCACATCAGCCCTCCACCCGCAAAGCCAGCCCCACCCTCTGCAGAACAGACCTCAGCCTGGGGTCAGGAGCCAGGCTGACCCTCGGCAATTATTTCTACATAATCTCTGGATAACAGTCACTCTGTCCGTACCAGGTGGATATCTTCTGCCCTTAGAAAATGACATTGTTTCTGTTACTGCTCCTACCACCAATGGGACAAAGAAGACAAGCTCTCACTCGGATGGGCTGCGTGGAAAGGTGTGGCATGTGACGTTCTATACCTTTCCGCCATCACGTCCTGCGTGTACACGAACCTTCACACTTTCCCCACTGTGCAGATGGTGGGGTTGGGATCCGCGGTGTGTATTCCTGTGCTCTATGTTAGAGTGCATCACAGGCACATTTATTGTGCTATCTATCTATCTACCTATCTATATAAAGTGTTTTATAAAATCCAAAATAGGGGCAAGACGCATGATTGGTGTTTTGAGGCTTTTGACAGCTGGGACAAATTGCATCTTGAGCTGAGGATGAGTCAATCGAAGAGGCAACAGCTCTTAGCATCACCATGTCCCCAGGGCTGTTAGTGCAGAGTTTTCGTTGCTACTTGTACCGATTCACTGGGACAACCTGTATGGAGGCACATCATCACTCTGTCCCCTCATAGCTGCAGGAGAGAGGTGCCCATTGTGGTTCAACGGACGGAAGGAAGCCTGTGGCCCTGTAAAGAGAGAATTAAAATATTTTATTGTTTCTATATCCATGTATGTGTATGTGTAGACGCTTTAAGTCTCACCAGTCACCCTCGCCTTGCATTACAGTTCATCTGCCACCATCCCCACCTCGATTTCACACACAGATTCGGAGCTTTGCAGTCACCCCAGAGAAGGGGCGCCGGGGTACCGGGCTTTAGTCAGCAGAGCTTGAAAGAATCTGATAGTCACAGGTTGGAGGAATTCAAGCAGTGGTCAGGGAGAGAGCAAACAGGACCCAGAGTAACAGAGTTTAGTCATAAATATTTTGCTAACAAATTTCCTTAGCGGGATTCAGTTGTGAGATGATTTTGTTGAGGGGTATGATGAACGTGATCTCTTGGGCTTGATAGATTAATTACTATTTCTGGGACACCTGTTTATGAGGCAAATTGGGAAAGAAACAGGAAGTGTTCAGAATGTCTCCATCACCTGAATATAACCCGCCCTCGACCTTCCTCGGCTGGTGTCTGTCACCTGCTTCTCCCTGATGAGCCCCCTGGTTCCCAGCCCACTCAGCTCCCCGGTGAGGGCCTGGTGGGTGGAAAGCCTCTCAGAGATGCGAGGCCACTGGCATCTAGAACTTGTAGCTCCCCGCCACCCATCTGCCTTGAGTCTCCTGCCAAGCTCAGGGGATATCCAATAGGTGACATGGGCCACCGGCCCAGATGTGCGGAGGGCAACACCCTGCGTCCTGCCTGTGTCTTAAAACCAGGCTCAGTTTCTTGGGTTTGGGGCAGTTTGGTTTGGGGCATTTATGAGGTGGGCTTGAGAAGTCGTGGGTCCATTTTTGTTAAGACAATTTAAACATCTATTTTGACCTGTGGGTTTGTTAAGTGGAGAGTTTATGGGTTTTAATTCAGTTGGGAAGGAGGCTGAGAATGAAAGATTTTGTCCAGAGCGCTCCTTTTCCTTGTCCATCACATGAGCTTTCCGAAGGAAAAGGGGAATGAGGCAGAGGCCAGGGCACCAAGGTCACTACCGGCGCCTCCTGGGATGTGGTGACTGCCAGTCACTTCCCAGCCTAGGGCTTTGGCAAGGAGTCGTGGAGGCAAGCCTGTGCCTGTGTGGAGAGAAGGCGGCCGCTCAGCAGACTGTTCTAGAAGACCCCAAGGCTCTGCCCTTCCACCGTCCACCACAGCGGCAGGTTTGGACCCCTTGCAAGCCCTGCTCCCTCTTGGGCTGCCTGAAGCCTCTGCAGTTCTCGAGGCCAAGGGTCTGGGGAAGCCCACGCTCCTCGGGATGGCAGGAGCCGCCCCACCTGACTTGGTTTCCCCAGACTGGCCTGGTGGACCGGGGGTGTCTCTCCTCTGGTGCCCTGACTGTGAGGTCAGGTTAGAGATGGAAAGCAAGGAGCAGCCGGCCTGGTGGCAGCTGCCCTGTCCCCAAGCAGTGGGCCCGCTGTGCGCCCTGCCCGGACAGGATCAGTCCCCATCCCCCAAAGGCCTTGAGGCCTCAGACCAGTGACAGTAGAGGTCTCTCCTTTCCCTTCTTTCCCCCCAATCAAACCTGCATTAAAGCAGGAAATCCACACCAAAGGCAAAGCTGTTTGTTTTCCTTGGTTTTTTTCTCCTGACCAAAACTTCCTCTATTCTTTTGGTGGCCCACCCAGCACACCCATTCTGGGTGTCCCCGTACTCCGCACAAACCACTGCGTACCACGGGCCCCTCCGTTCCCGCAGCAGCACATAGGTCTGTTGGTCGCCCTACCGCTGAACTCTCTTAGACGTTTCCAGTTCAGTGCAGAACGGCTGGCCTTCTTGCCTCCGTTGCAATCTGCCTGTGCAGAGGAGGGGTAGGCTGGAACAAAGCAAATGTGAGCCAGGTAGTTTTGTTACCTGTTAATTGTTTTCTCTGTGTGGGGCGGAGCGTCCCAGGGCTCCCCTGCCCCAGGGACAGCCTGAGTTCATCTCCTAGGAGCTGTCGGGACCGTTTGGTTAAGGACATTGCTGGCCAGATCCCAGCAGGGCCAGGTAGAGTGTTGAGGAACGGACAAGGGAGGAAACATCAAGGCTATATATTTGGAGTCACATATTGTCAGCACCAACTTGAAAGCGTCTTCCAGGAGTGCAAGTGCAAGGCAGAACAAGGCAAAAAGCTATAAAAGCAGAAAATAATAATTCAAGGGCATGGCCCTCTCACTGTCAAGGCAGGGAGTGCTCGCTCTGACAGCCCCCATTGCACAAAGGGCCATGCAGACTTCTAAAGAGATATTCCAGAAAGTCTTCAAACACTGAGCTGGCTGAACCCTGAAGACACACCTGGCGAGGATGGCACTTACCCGTGTACCGTCTCCCACTACCATCTTGCTACTCAAAGTGTGGTCTGGGGACCAGCAGAGTTGGCATCCCCTGGGGCCTTGTTACAAATGCAGAATCTGCATCTCAACAAGATTCTGTGGACATTTGTATGCATTAAAATCTGAGAGGTTTTATTCCTCCATACACACATAGGAAATAAATTTTCTGTCTGAAAAAAGATACTACTCATGTATAAAGTTGTCTAAAACAGAGGAACTGTAGATTTTTTTTTAATCTAGTGGGAAGAGTGGCATTGTTTTACTTTTTTTTTACAAATCTCTGTGATGTCTTTCTTTTTAATTTTTATTTATTTATTTTTGTCTGCGTTGGGTCTTCGTTGCTGCGTGCAGGCTTTCTCTAGTTGCGGTGAGTGGGCGGCTACTCTTCATTGCAGTGCACGGGCTTCTCACTGGGGCGGCTTCTCTTGTTGCGGCGCAAGGGCCCTAGGCATGGGGGCTTCAGTAGTCGTGGCTCGCAGGCTCAGTAGTTGTGGCTCACGGGCTTAGCTGCTCCGCGGCATGTGGGATCTTCCTGGAGCAGGGCTCGAACCTGTGTCCCCTGCATTGGCAGGTGGACTCTTAACCACTGTGCCACCAGGGAAGTCCCGTAGATGGTTTTCAATACCAAGAAGAACAGTGCCAGTCTCTCACTGAAAGGTAGTTTTGACAGTTGTTTACCTAACTGCCTCATCTAACATTTTTGTGGATGCACATGGCCAGAAAGATTTAAATTGGATAAAAGTACAGTTAACCGATAGTAGGTCCCAAGTGCAGAGCTGGCTTATAGGGATGGCTTCATCCAGTGTTGACTAAGGTCACTGCCTGGATGAGGCCTGTATCTCAGCTTCTCGGGTCCATGCCCAGGTGGAGAGTTGCGATAGCGGAGGGTCAGAGCCGCGGTGGGTGCTGGAGCATGAGCCCCTTCTACCAGAGCTGGAGAGCTGTACAGTCATGACCTTGGGACATCATGATGAACAGATCTCCAGCTTGAGGTCCATGTAGCATTTTATAAAATGTGTCTTACCCTGTGTTCTGTGGGTGACGGCAAGGACCCCATGGGCCTGCCCCTGAGATGCTTCAAGAGGTTGGAGAGAGACCACTGGAAGTAAGTAGAAGGCACCCTCTCCAGGTGCCGTGACACTGTTCTCCAGAAGGAGCCCCAACAGTGGGGATGCTCCAGGGGCAGGACAGACTCCCCGGATGGACCTGGAATGGACGAGCCCAAGGCAACAGGGCTGGAAATCACCACTCAGGAATCAGCCTGGCACACAGGTGACAAGGTGGGCAAGTTAGAGCAATTGTTTGGTCCAGTGAGTGAAGATCAAGAAGACAGGATGAAATCAAGGAGACTCCTTACTGGGGCACCTGGACAGATTGGTGAGAAGCCAGAGACAGAGATAATCCCTTGGACACAATGTTTGACAAGGGCCCTTAATCACCAAGCAGATAGCACCTGCCAGCCCTGTGCTTGGCCCTTAAAGCCCATGTTCTTAGTTTACCCTTAACAAACAAACTGTAAAATTAGGTATCGTGCTCCCATTTCAGAGATGAGGAAACTGAGGCTCTGAAAGGTGACTTTACTTGCCCCAGCCATGAAGTGGCAAAAGCAGGGGATTTCATATCCAGGTCTATCTGATCCCCAAGCCCAACCAGCTGTGTTGCCTCGAGCTCGGGTCAAAACAGAGAAGCTAAGAAAGTGGAGAGGCCAGAGCCAGGCTGATGTCAGATGTCGCTCTGGACCTGCTGCACTCATGGCCTCTCCGATGAGGTGGGGCCTTCTCCCCACCCCACCCAGCAGCTGCCAGCCCTTCCATGCAGCGGGGAGAAGGGATCCAGAGCTGCAAAGTCCAGACCTCCATCCTCTCAGGTATGAGCAGCCTTCATAGCTGATGTGGGACACCATCCTGGGCCCTGGTAGAATGTGGGCTTTGGGGGAAATGTGCTTCTGCAACAGGTGAGCTAAGAGGCTTTCCGAAGTAAGCAGGAGATCCCAGTGAGGGTAACACGGCCAGGGTGGGAGTCCGCCAGCGTTCGACCCATCGGTTTCTCATCGCGCACGTATGGCTCTTCCACGGTGTGTCCCAACGAACACAAATTCTCTTTGCCTCTCTGCTCTGCGTGTTCCTTAGCTGCTGTTCCTCCTGTCTGTGTGTGGCTAGGAAATGCACGTTTATTTTGCTCTAAAGCTAAGCCAAGTATACCTCGGGCAGGCCGTCCACTGGCAGGGAAACTCACATCACACAGTGAAGCCAAAGAATGGCTTAGGGACTGTGAGCTGAGACTATTCGCGCCTCAGCCCCCAGTCATCACATGCAGGACTCAGGCACTTGTCAGAGATGCAGAGATGCACTTTCACGGTCATTAGCTGCTAGTCTAGACCACAGGGTTCAGAAGGGCAGGAACGGTATCCATCGCCGTATCCCTCGGCACCCAGCACAGTGCCTGGCACATGGAATTTACCAAATATTGATTGAGTTGAATGAACCATCACAAAACAATCACCACACTGGGCGGGTTACTCTCTACAGCTCTCAATTCTCTCCTCAGGTCCCACTCAGGTTCCACCCTGCAGACCACACCACCCAGGTCCCCTTGCCCTCCAGCTGCCGAAGAGGTTCTGACAAGGAGAGACACTGAGGGAGAGTGACAGCAGGAGGAAAACCAGGTCCAGGGATGTGTTCCACAGTCAGCCCCCACCCCACGCAAAGGACCCTGCTCGTCCCCGGGTCTCACCACCGCTTCCTGGTCCCTTAACCTGTCCACGCCTCCATAAATAGTTTCCTCACTGAACTCACTTCACTTGGCACTGCTGGTGCCAAGCCCGCCTGACACAGCCAGCTGGCAGAGTAGAGGACAGGGTGTCCCATCAAGGATGGCCTATCCAGGGCTGCCTATACTTCCAAAGCATTCTGGAAAGCAGGAGGACATGGACGGGAAAGCTCAAGAAGATCACATATCCCTTAAAAAAAGGCGTTTTGGGCGCTTTCCTGGTGGCGCAGTGGTTGAGAGTCCGCCTGCCGATGCAGGGGACGCGGGTTCGTGCCCCGGTCCGGGAGGATCCCACATACCGCAGAGCGGCTGGGCCCGTGAGCCATGGCCGCTGAGCCTGCGCGTCCGGAGCCTGTGCTCTGCAACGGGAGAGGCCACAGCAGTGAGAGGCCCGCGTACCACAAAAAAAGAAAGAAAAAAAAAAGGCATTTTGGCTACAGTGGACCTGACCCTGAACAGCCCTCCTCAGGGCACTGGTGGTATCCAGTCCCCCTCTGCCAACTGGGATTTCCCTGGGGACCTCGGATTCTTGGTGGTTTTTCTAATGAGGGGCTTCTGAACAGGAGCTCATCGTAAATGATGACCAGAAAGAAAATTCGGGGGTCCAGCGGGGAGGCTGATGGCTTCTCCGCCAGAACCACTCACTCTATGTATTTTTTTACTGGCTTAAGAAAAAGGAAGCAGATCCCCTTTGAGGCGTATCTGGAAGTCCCTGGGGAAAACTACAGACTGTTTTATGAGATTCTAAACCAGGTACAATTTTTTCCTAAGGCAGCTGCCTTCTCCCATGAAACCAATTTTCATTTTTATCTGCAAAATATAAACAAGACACAAATGGAATAGATTCCTTTCCCCTCTCCTCACGTATTGGAGAGAGGGGCGGAAGCGGTTTTCAAGGGGAGACTGCGGGCAAGAGATTTTTCTGGGAAAAGCATTCAGCCAGAAGCAGGGGGGCCCAGAGCGGGAAGGATGATTTTCAGTAGCAGCCCGTGGGGAGCCCAGAGGCAGTGACCCTGGGAGAGGCGGGCAGAGAAAGGAAGGAGGGGGCTCCGGGGCCGGCAGACCGGGTGACCTCAAGCCAGCCACTGAAGGGTGCTGGCCTCCTAAGGGGTCTTAATACCTCCCATCAGAGGGGTTCTGGAGGATCAAGTGAGATGCTACAGTAGACACCTGTAGGTGTTCCATAAATGGACATAATTATTTTTACAACTGAACTTCACTGAGTTAGCAAAGAATATAAATTAAAAATCCTGCTCTATAGAGGAGGCTATTGGAGCACAGATATGGCATCTAGGACCAGATGGGGAAGGTACAGTAACTCAGGGTCTAGGCAACCCAGGGTCTCCATGGAGTGCACAGCTGTGCAGCTGTGAGCAGCTGCTGGGTGGCAGGCTGGAATTCAGCCATAGCTTCACCCACCAAGTTGTGTCCATGGCACAAGCCTGGAGGAAAGGACACCTTTCTGACTGTTGTGCTCAGAAGATGACATTCTGCCAGGCAGCTGGAGAAAGGTAGGTCTGCACCTGATCCTTCAGAGGAGCTGGGTGGTAGGAGGGCAGGGAACAGAGGGTAGGGGTAGAGGGAATCCCGGGACCCCTACGAGCCCAATGAGATGAGCCCCATCCCATGGGGCAGATGGCTGCTGGAGCCGTGTGGTGCAGCTGGGTGATGTGACCCCTCAGAGGACCAGTAGGCCATGTCATTTATGGTCAGGGGTGCAGAGGGTGAATGCGCTCCCTAGAGACCCAGAGGAAATGGAACGGCCTCTGTGCAGGGCAAGCAGCAGTGGTCAGGGCTGCCGTGCAGAGAGGCAGCAAGGACCTAACTGTCTGGGCCCCAGCCAGGGAGGGAAGAGGGTGGTGGAGAGGCCAGAGCATGGTGGTTATGGAGGAGTGGTACAGGGTGCAGGGACCCAGCTCTCGAACCATCTTTACCTGGCGGAGGCTGGGCAGGTGGTCACCTCTTGGAACTGGGTCAGTATAAGGAGTTTGGCGAGGCCTATTAACACCTGGGAGTCCTATTTCACCTTGACTCCCAGATACTCTCCTGGGACCTCTCCCCCTTCCCTCACAAGGTCACTTTCCTGCAGGCTAAACTTGGGGAAAGACAAGGACACCAGGGGCCCGAAGCCAGCACTTTACCCACTGAGACAGGGGCACAGATGTTTCCAAGGAAGGGCCTTCTGCTCAATGAACCCCCAAAGCAAAGCCGACGTTGCACTTGGCCTCTGGGTCACTTTCGTCCAGAGTTCCAGGCCACCCACCAACTTGGCCCTAGTCAGAACAGACCAGCCCTGGGCTGCAGAGCTTGGAGTGAGAGGCTGGGAAGGGCTGAGGCTGGCTGCCCTGGCCTGTGATGGACCCTAGACTTGAGGAGTTCGGATCTCAGGAGACTCGGAGAGATGACAAGGAAGTGTCCGCAGCGATCCTTCAAGTGCCTTGATTGCATTTCCTGCTCCCAGCCCGCTTCTTTCGGTCCAGCTGGAAGTCTCCTGATTCCCATGGCATTTCACTCATTTACTTTCCGCCACCCAGCCCAAGGGAGTCACTGTGGCTCCTTTCGTGTCCCCAGTGCTGGGCAGACACTGGTGCTGGCTGCCCCTTGGCGACCCAGCACCTGGGAAAGGTGGCAGATGGGCTCTGGGTGCCTTGCTGCTCCAAATTACTCCCAAGTGCTGCCCCCAGGAACTCAACGGGGAGATGATGGGGCCCCCGTGGCATCCAGGCTTTGGCGTAGTGAGCCCTGCTTTCCAGGGAGCCTGGAGTCGGGTTGCAGGGCTAAGGAATGAGTGGGAGGGGAGGAAATGGCCTCAGCAAGCAGAGAAGGGTTTTTCTGAGAAGTGTAGTCGTGAACGGGAGGAAGGAGTGAGGGCAGAAGCTCGAGGTTGAGAACCAAAACGTTCTACCCATACTCAGCCTAGGTGGGGGAAGTGAAACCACACCTTACTGCCCACCCAGAGTCGCAAGACGGGGCTCTTCTAATATCTTCATTAGCATTTCTTTACTCTTGGGGGGACTGTCCTCCCAAGCAAATAGTGTTTACTACGCAAACGTCCCCCAAGGCAACTCTTCCGTGAAAAGCATCTCCAGTTTGTGCCTGGCTGTCTCCACCCATCCTGGACTGTGGTATTGTGATTGTTACCTGATCCTAAATCCCCACACTGAGATACAGTACTCACTTCAAACCAAAATTCTGACCTTGTCTTCCTGGCTTTGAAATCCAAGCGTTGCTGTTCTCCCCTCCCTGCCAGGGCAGCAGCAATGCCCTCGGCTTTGTCTTATCGGGAGGTGTGTTGCTCATAGTCGACGAGCCAGCTCATGACAGCGAGGTTAAAGAAAGAAGTCAAGTTCGACATTTTGCGTTCTTGTTTTTTTGTTGTTGTGTTGAAAGACTTGAGGGTATTTAAAGCCAGCTGAGAGGAAAAAGTTCAAATAACCAAGAGAGGGCAGGTCAGTTTCCTGAGGAGGCAGGAGGGGCTGGAATCAAAACGAGCAGAGGCGAGGGAGTCATGTGAAGTTGGAGAGAAAGGACTTCTCAACTGGGGAAAGCAGGGGAGAGACGTGCCCAGGTGAGCAGGTTTGTCCGGATGAGATTGGGAAGGTGACAGTTCTCCTCTGACAGCTTCCATTTTCCCTTTAAGTGGCAGGGCCCACCCAAATGGGAAGGAGGAAGACAAGAAGGGGATGGGGCTTGAAGAGAGCGAAAACGTTTGGAACAGTTGTAGAGACAGGGAAAGTGAACGAGCCTGAGAAATGATCGTTTCCATAGTGCAGGGAGCCATTTGAGGTCGGTGCTTTTGAACGTGTAGAGAACGTAATCTGCCCTGTTCTGTGACTTCCTGGAGGAACGAATGAATGCACGAGGGCTTCTGGGTGAAAGCATGTTCCACATGCTAAGAGATCTTAAAGTCACTTTACCTCGTTGTCACACTCCATTTGCTCGGACACCCCAAGTCCCCTGCCACAGAAAGCCAACTGCTAGGGAGAGTCCCAGATGATGATAAAGGTCAACAATAACACTTATGGCTTATGATGTGCTGGGTGCCGGGCTAAGCACCATGCATTCATAAACGGTCTGTGTGTGGTGCACGTACATATACATATGTACATACATGTGTGGTGAATGTGTTTACACATACATATCATATAGACATATATAACTTTTTCCTGTGTTAAGTCTGCAAACCTACAAGGTTTTATGTTCTAGATTACCTTTCCCACTGTAAAGAACTGGGGCTCCGTGAGGTTCCTCAACTCCAGCCCAGAGCCCCCTGCCCAACAGAGGCAGCCATGCACCCCCCTGACCAAGGGGGCTGGGAAAGACCACGCAGGAAAGGCAAGTAGAGAAGTCTCGATAATGAAGAATCAGGTTCAGAATGAAAGCAAAGAATGAAAATAAACCCCATGCCTGAGGACAAGGTGGAATTTAGTGTCTGGTGTGCTCCTGCTGGGGGCAAAGTTGATGGAAGGCAACCTGAGAGTCCCCGGGGGTGAGACACAGAACAACAAGCCACCAGCCCTTGCCCCTCCTGGCCCTTTCCCTTCCCCCCTCCCTCTTCCCCCGCCGCCTTGGGTCTCCGCAGGCCCTCAAGCCTCTTGAGGCCGCCTCCTCACCTCAAGGGCCGCTTCTGCCCCTGCCCACGGGCCCCCAGGTGCTGTCCCCTGGGTGCCAAGGGGCCAAAGCAGCACTGCGCTCTCAAGGAAGTGAGAGCGAACCCGCTCTCTCCCCCCAGGGTCACCTTTGACCCCACGGCTCACGGCCCCCAGGGTCCTGTAGAACACATCTTTGATTTATGCCCGGAGTAGCCCTCTCACCTCAAGCCTTGAAAACATGAGTCCCTGAGGCAGGTGTGAGCAAGTGTGTGAGTGTGTGAAAGAGCACGTGTGTGAGTGTGTGTGTGTGAGGCTGTGTAAGCTGCAGGGAGGAGCAGCAGAGGGTGGAAACTTAAATATTCTGCATTTTCCCCATCATCTCCTTTACCTCATTGACTCATACAGACAAGCTGCCTACAGACCTCAGGCTCCACCGGGGTGTTCCGACCCCACTGGGCTGGTCTGATTCCAACCCACCTTAAGCCAGGGCTTCTGCTACTGAGGCTCAGCTTACTTGTGGAGCTTTTGACCTAAAACTGGGCGGGCCCCTTGGGGCTGCTCAAGGAATGTGGACCCTGCCCTCTGGGGGTCGGTTAGACAAACCTGAGGCTCACAGTGACCTCAATGCTCCCCATCCAACTGGAGAGAGCGCAGCCAGGGGTGCGGAGTGGGTGGTGAGAACAGCTGGGCCCAAAAGGCAGAAAGGAAAATGCAGGGCGGGGCAACCTCACAGCCCCTGTTCAGTGTGGTCAGGAAGAGTGATTTGTGTGTTTTTTTGTATTGTTTTGTTTTTTTGCGGTACGCGGGCCTCTCACTGCTATGGCCTCTCCCGTTGCGGAGCACAGGCTCCGGACGCGCAGGCTCAGCGGCCATGGCTCACGGGCCCAGCCGCTCCACGGCATGTGGGATCTTCCCGGACCAGGGCACGAACCTGTGTCCCCTGCATCGGCAGGCGGACTCTCAACCACTGCGCCACCAGGGAAGCCCCTGATTTATGTGTTTTGTCTGGGGATTTGATGGGGACAGGGGATCCCCAAGGCCAAGGTCATGTAACCCGACACCTGCAGGTCAAAGGAAGGGGGATGGAAATTAAAGAAAGCGCATGTCCCTGGTGGGCTGCTTTTCAGATGTCTGGAAACAAAACTTTTGGTAAGAATAAACGCCTGAGGGACTTCCCTAGTGGTGCGGCGGTGAAGACTCCATGCTCCCTGTGCAGGGGCCCTGGGGTCCATCTCTGGTCAGGGAACTAGATCCCACACGCATGCTGCAACTAAGAGTTCTCATGCCGCAACTAAGGAGCCCAAGTGCCGCAACTAACACCCAGTGCAACCAAAAAATAAAAAGAATAAAGGGCTGAGAGGCACAAAAGGACAAATATTGGTTGGCCCAAAAGTTCATTCGGATGTTACAGGAAAACCCGAACAAACTTTTTGGCCAATGAAATATATGATTCCACTCAAATGGTGTACCTAGAATAGGCAAATCCATAAACACAGCACCTAGAATAGAGGTTACCAGGGGCTGGGGGCTGGGGGCTGGGACGCCGGGGAATAGAGGGAATGGGGAGTTATTATTTAATGGGTACTGAATTTCTATTTGAGATTTTTTAAAGTTCTGGAAATGGACAGTGGTGATGGTTGTACAACAACACTGTTAATGTACTTAATGCTACTGAATTGTACACTTAAAAATGGTTAAAAATGATAAATTTTACCTTATGCATCTTTTAACACAATTTTAAAAATTAGAAAAAGAGTAAAGGGCTGAGGGGGCAAGAGAAGCTGTGGGGAGGACAGGAGGCCAGGGCACGGTGGAGCCCCCGACTGAGGGGGAGAACGTCCTAGGGGCGACTTTGACTCCTGCACAGGGTGCGCTCCACCGCTGACAGTGCAGAGTTCTTCACCTGCTATGAATAGCTCAGTCCCAGCGCCTTCACTTGAAGGGATTTGGAATACAGGACTTGGTTGTTCCCTAGCTGGCACATCCCATGAGGGCAGCCCCATAACTAGCCGGTCCCTTCCTGCCCAGTGCCGCATCCTCCCTCCTTTCTCTATTGCAGGCTGGTGCCTGTGGGACCCACACAGTCAGCTGCAGCTCTAGTCCCTCCTTTCCAGGAGTGGCAGCCAAAGACACAGACAGGGCTGTCCCTCACTATTGCTACAGGAATCGTAACACCGTGCAGGACCCACGGTGCTCAAGACAGGGGGAGTCTTTCAAAAGGTCCTGCTCTGCTTTTCTTCCTTTTTCCTCTCCTCTGAACCGATAGGCTATTGACACAATATTGCTGCAAATCAAATCACCCCAAATCATAGTGGAGCAAACTGACAAATATTTATTATTTCTCATGAGCCTTGGGGTCGGCTGGCCTGAGCCTAGTTCATCCAATCTTGACCCGGCTTGTTTATGTGACCGCAGTCAGCTGAGGGCCTCTGGTCTAGGATGGCCTCAGCTGGCAGGACTTAGTTCTGTTCCACGTGGTCTCTCATCCTCCAGTAGACTAGTCCGGGCTTGTTCTCATGATGGAAGCAGTCAAAGAAAACATGCATCAGGTAGAGTTAAACAGGCAAGGAAAACTTTATTCAAGACTACTGCAATAGGGGTCAAGACGATTGTAATAGGAGATAAAAATTGAACGCAACTGTGAACACAACAGAAGCAGCTGGGGATTTATAGCTAATGGGCAGGGTGAGAGAGTCAGTGGATGGAAAAATACCAAGAGGAACTTGGTTAGGTACCAAGTGGAGGGAGGGGGCCTTCTTGCTAAACTGGCTTGGCAGGATTCTTGCTGAACTGGTCAAGAAGAGGGCTCAGAGAAGTCTAAGAACACAAGTGGAAGTGTCTGAGATTTCTCAAGGCCTTAACCCAAAATTGGCAGTGTCACTTTCACTGCATTTATCAGCCAGAGCTCAGATCCAAGCAGTGGGGAAATGGCTCCATCACATTGCAAATGGCCTGGGCACTGGGAAGGGTGGAACATTGGGGCCATCTCTGCTGCTCTCTTCATGGGAAGGCCCTCTTCTATGATCAGGACCATCAGATAGAATGTAAAGGCCCCCATGCTCCCTGTGTCCTGACTTAGATGATCACCAAGCTGAGCATGGAAGGCTTACCTGCACTCAAACAGACAGACTAGTAGATGCCAGAATTGGAACCTGGGCACCCCAGGAACTTGTGTACCGATGAGGTTCTCAAGACCAAAAGAAGTCAAAGAGAATAAGACGGGAACCCGATGAATACAATGTGTGTATGTCAGAGACTTGCTCTTAGGACAAAGCAAAAGTCTGGTGATCAGAAGTAAATGGAGCATCACACTGGACCTAGAACTAGGATTTTGTAGAAAATGTGGTCTTAATACTAATAAGGGCTACCATTCCTTGGACATCCAACAAATGCTAAATGCTATACATTTATTCGTGTTTCATCTTTAATACAGCCCTGGTATTATAACCTCCTTTTTTTTATCATTAATGAAATTTAGACTCAGAGTCCAAGACCACAGAGCTGGTAAGTATAGAGGATTTAAAATCTGTTCAGATCAACACTCAGTGAGCACTTTTATGTGCAGCTCTGTGCAAGGCACCAGGAAAATAAAGACAAACAGACATGGACCCTGCCCTTAAGGACCTCACAATGTAGGGGGAGGGCAGACAAGCAGAGAGGTCATTTCTATGCTGTGAGACAACTGTGTGTATAGATGGTCCAGAGGAGGGTCCAGACCCAATCAGGTCTGTCTCGTGCCAAAGTATTAGTACATGTCTTCCCCACGGCACCATCCTGGCTCCTTGGAGGCTTTTCCCATTAGGGTTGCCATCGGGGGCTAGTAACAGAGACTAGAAATAACAAAGGAGAATTTTTTATTTTCTCTCACTTAAAATGGTTGGAGGTGGGCAGCCCTCAGGTGGCATGGCGGCCCCATTATCTCATCGGAGACCCAGGCTCCTTCTAGTTTCTGTTCCACTAACCTAAGGCCACAACTTCCAGCTTCAAGGTTGTCTCAAGGCCCAAGATAGATGCTAGAACTCCAGCTATCATGTCCTTAACCCAGGCAAGAAGCAGAAGGCAGGCAGAAGATTTACCTATCTGAGCTCTTTTAAGCAACTATCCCCAAAGTCTCACCCACCAACTTCTGCTTACACCTGCTTGGTTGGAACCTACTCAAATAAGCTGCATGGTTACAAGAGAGGCTGGGAATGTATCTGTTAGCTTTATACACAGTCACTCAAATAAATCTAATTTCTATTACTAAGTGTTATGGGTTGAATTGTGTCCTCCCACGCCATAAAGATGTGTTGGAGTCCTCACCCCCAGTACCTCAGTGACCTTATGTGGAGATAAGGTCTTTGCAGTGGTAATCAAGTTAAAATCAGGTCATTAGGGTGGGTCCCCATCCAATATGTCCTTATAAAAAGGGGGAATTTGCATAGAGAGGAGACCATGGGAAGAGATACAGGGAGAGAGGCCAGGAACAGAGCCGCACCTCTCAGCTGTCAGAAGGAACCAACCCCACCGACACCTTGATCTTGGACTTCCAGCCTCCAGAACTGTGAGACAAGACATTTCTGCCGTTTAAGCCATTCAGTCTGTGGTACTTTGTTACCGGAACCCTAGCAAACAAATACACTGAGGAAGAGGAAATGTATAAGGGGTTAGCAATTAGCCATCTGGATCCTGAGCTCGTCTGGGTCCTGGAGACGGGCTCGGAGCCCCAGCACTCCTGGGGCAGCTGGGGCCAAGCTGAGCCGTAGCCTGCAGGACGGACATGGCTGGAAGGGGTGGGTGGTGGGCAGCCGAGGGGGGAGCCACAGACCCTCCATCATAGAATCCGTTCCCCACGCGCAGAGGTTAGGTTACGAACTGCCTCCACCGTGAGGCCAAGGCTGGGGCTGGGGCTGGGGTTGGGGCTGGAGACAGTCAAAATAGTAGCTTTAAAATGAAACAGTGAAGAGGCGAAAGAATTTTCTGTAAGTTGCTTATCATTGGTCAGAATGCTGTTCTGCTGAATTACGTTATGCAGCATAAACCTTAGGTGCTGTTAGGAAATAGGGAACTGCCTTTCTCCCCTGGGACTTCTAAGGACTTGCTACAAGTGATCATTTTTAAATGCTGCATATATCTTCATGATTTTCTATATTTCTGTTCAACTCAGCTAGAGTTAATGCCAGAATCTCCTACTATGAGTAGATATTTGGATGTATTATTTAAATCTACTGAAAAGAAACTTGTACTACCTGGGCGAAGAATATACATTCACTTTTAAGTTATTGAAAGTATGTGCAATGTTCTAAATAATAGCAAATATTAGTTGGAGGTAATGTTCATGGTTTGGTTATTCAGCTTAACTTTGAACTGTAGCTTATTTTACTGTTTACTGTTGTTTTACTGTTGATATACTTTGTTTCTGATTGTTTTCTATGGTTTCAAAATTCTCAGGGCAGTGCCCTCGGTTCCCCCTTCATTCCCCAGAGGACAGCCAACATCAGGCTGTCCTGTGTAACAGACTTTACTGAAGGCCTGAGGATCATAAAGGGCGTTGGCTAAAAAATAAATCTTAACTGTGGCCACTGGGCTCTGGAAGAGTATGGCCCACCCCCTCCCGCTGCCGCTCTCTGGAGCCCCCTCACGCACCTCCAGGTGCTGGGGGTCCCTTCTTCCTACCCCCAGTTTTTCCATGCTCCATGTTCAGGATCCCACCTCACCCCTCATCCCACCCACAGACAGAGGCATGGCTGCGGGGAAGGCAGCCTTTGGTAGAAGGGCATGAACTGCTCAAAAACCCGAGTCCAACACAAAAGGCCACATACTGCATGATCCCTGTTCATAGGAAACCTCTAGAACAGGCACGTGTGTAGAGATAGAAAATGGATTGCCTGGGTCAGTGGGAGTTGCAGGGGGGAATGAGTGACAGCGGGTACAGGGTTTCTTTTGCGGGTGACGGAAATGTTCTCAAATTAGATAGTGGCGATGGTTGCAGAATTCTGTGAATATACTAAAAACCACCGAACTGTACACTTTAAACGGGTGCATTTTAGGGACTTCCCTGGCAGTCCAGTGGTTAAGACTTCGCCTTCCAATGCAGGGGCTGCAGGTTGGATCCCGGGTGGAGGAGCTAAGATCCCACATGCCTCACACCCAAAAACCAAAACGTAAAACAGAAGCACAGACCCTGCCCACAGCCTCCCCTGTGTGAAGAGCCAGGCCTCCCCTCCAGCAGCGGCCAGCTCTGCTGGAGAGTAGCTGTGTGATGAATGAAGGGAAGAGGAGATAAACGAAGGAATGATTGCTATCACTTGCCGGGGTGGTGAGAGAGCCTGGACAGAACCTAGGGGTCTATCTCCCACTTAGAGCCCTTTTCGCTAAACAGCTCCTCTTAATGCGTCGTGCAAATCCACCGGCCAGGGAATGGTGCCTGGATTAAATCCCCACGTTTCCAAGGGCTCCACTGCTCTCCCAGAGGCTCACTCAGAGTGATGGGTGTGAAGACAAACAGGCACAGAGGCCTTGTGTTCGCCCGCCCGTGGGCCTCTTCACACAGCGAGAAGGAAATAAATGACTCAAATGTTCCTTTTGGCTCAGGCGGTTGTTTAAATGGGATTCCACCCTCAGCGGCCAAGGGAGGGGAGCTGGGGGTGGAGCGGGGCGCGGTTCCTTCAGACCCCTCCCCGGTTGGGCCTGGATGGAACTGGATGAAGGTCTGTGTGCCAAGGTTTGCTTTTGCACAGGGCAAGCCTCTGCTGGCCAGGCCACCGAAAATCAGCTCACAGCAGGAGCAAAGGATCCCCCGTTCCATGAGGAGCACAAGATGTCTGAGTCTCTGAAACGTCTCCAGAACAGAGGGGAGCCCCGTGTGAGCTCCAGGATGGGCTCAGCCTTCCCAAGGGTTTACTGCCCAGGTCAGAGGACCCGGGAGCTGCCAGGCAGACGGCCAGTGTGGGGTCCGAGTGGCCGACGCCCACGGGGGACAGCACTGCCCTGGACCTTGTACGAGGGCCACTGGTGGGGGGCCTGGCTCGTCTGATTTGTTCAGAACCCAGTGGTCCGTGGTGGGGGTGACGTGGGCAGTGCCCACAGACAGCGCATAACACAGGACGGGCCAGGGGCAGAAGGGTCGTGAAAGCCATCTTGGAATCTTAGCTCAGGAGTGGTGAGCGTGGCGAGGTTCCTGTCCAGTCAGGCTCTCAGAGGCGTCCTCTGTAAGTCCAGGATTGTGAAGACTAGGTAACACAGCATGGGGGAGGCACCTGCACCCCATCTAGAGCATCATGGGTGCTCACGAACATAATTTCCCAGCCAGGCATTCAAAACACCCCTTGCCTGACCCAACCCACCTCCTGGCCTCTTGGGCCCTGCCTCGCCGGCCGTTACTGCCTGAGTGTGGCTGGAGGCCCCAGCTCCGGCTCTGCTCACTTAGGTCCCCTGTCACTCGCGTGGGGAGGGCAGGCCCCGTGGGAGCTGACAGGCAGGGCTGGGAGGTCACAAACATCCCTCAACTCCTCACGCACCCTCCCACCGAGCTGAGGGCCTCAGGGATGTGACTTACCTTCGCCGTGTCTGCCTTCTCCTCTGCAAAACGAGGCCAATGGCAATTCCTCCGCCAAAGGCTCCTTGTGAGGATTAGGTGAGACGTCTCAGGAGTGAAGCCCTTTGGGCAACGCTCTGCACAGCCCACAGTAATTCTCGGTGCTGGGCTTCGCAGCTGGGACTTCTCCCTCCCGGCATCTCTCCAGGTTCCTACCAGGTGCGTCATGCCCTTGAAATGGACCATGAGACCCATGTTCAAGTCTGGCGAGCCTTCGGTGGCCGCCATTGTCTGCACAAGGCCCAGTGACCTGGCCTCCACTCAGACCAGTGGGGGGCGGCAGCACATTCCACTATGGGCACCCTTGACTTCACCCCATGTCCCCCAAAGAGGTTCTCACTCAGTTGTTCTTAACCTGGAATCCAATAGAGGCCCAACAGATGGACTTCAGGGAGAATAAATCCCCCAACATGCTTAAGTGTGTGTGTGTGTGTGTGTGTGTGTGACTGCACATTTCGGAAGAGAAATTCCTTACTTTTCATCAGATTTTCAGAAGAGTCTGTGTCTCCACCTCGGCTTTATTTTATTAAAAGCACTTAACTCTCTCTGAAATGCCATTATTTACTTGTTTATTGTGTATCTCCACCCCTAGAAAGTAAGCTTCAGGGTGACTCATCTTATTCACAGATGTATCCACAAGCCCCAAACAGAGCCTGGCACATAGTGGGTTCTCGGTATTTTTTGAATGAATGAATGAGTGAATGAAGTCCTTTGACTCAAAGGCACAGATCCTGCCCTGTAACGGGGGTCTGGGAAAGCCCTGGACACTCAGCAGGGGCCCCCTTCTCCAGGCAGCTCCAGGGTGGAAGGCAGCTGGAGCAGACTGGTTCTCCTGGAACAAGTCTATTCAGGGGAGGGTCTCAGAGTGCTCAGATTGGATCCACCTGAGACGAAGGGAATTCGAGGCTCTCTATCGTATAACAAGTTTTCCCAAAACTTAGTGGCTTCAAACAATTTTGCTGTGTCTCATGATTTTGTGGTCAGGCATTCATGCAGGCCTCTGATGCTTCTGCACCACGTGGCATTGACTGAGATCACTTGATGGCTCTCAGCTGGCAGACGGGCTGGTCCTAGAAGGTCCAGGGCAGCTCCCCTCACATGTCTGGTAGCCTGGTGGGGTGGTGAGAAGGCTGGGTGCAGCAGCGACTGTCTACAGGGCTCCTGTACCTGGTCTCTCCAGCACGGTCACCTCAGGGGAGTCAGACTCCTACAAGGCAGCTCAGGACTCCCAAAGGCCGTTCCAGAAGATCAAGGCAGGCGCCGCAAGGCTTTCAACCTGGCCTTGGAAGTCTGGGATCATTGCTTCTATCACCTCCTACTGGCAGCAAGCAAGTCAGAGCTAGACCGGATTCAAGAGAAAGAGACAGGAACTGCAAGGGGCATAAATACCATTGGGGTAGGTAGGGGTGGGGCACCCTCTCAGTACTCAATGGCCACACACGGCTGGTGGTTACACGGGACAGGGCAGGGCTAGAGGGAGGAGTTGGGTGGACCTCCCTCTGCAGAGCTAAGTGGCCTGGATGCTGGTAGAAGTCTGGGCCTGTGTTTAAGATGCAAGAACTCACTCCCCAAGGATAACAACCTTTTCTGCAATACTCTCCTGTCGAGGCTGAAGAGAAGAGAAAGGCCAATTACCGAGAAAATAAAGGGTTTATTTTTCCTTATATCCACAGCAGATTAGTAATACACAATCACACAGAACTTTGCTTCTCCTGACAGAAAGCGTATTCTTTATTTGGACAAATAAAAAGACAAAACACCCTGGCTTTGACATGGGGCCAGCAAGGACATGACCCAGGTAGGACATTACCAAATGGATCATTTCGGGTAAAAGGGAGTGCTGGGGTAACCTGAGGATTCCCCACCAGGGCGGCCAGGGGCCCAGAGAGCCACAGAGAATGAGAGCAGTAATCTAGGCCAGTCCCTTGATTTACAGCCCTCTAGGCTCACCCTGAGTTCAGAGCTGAGCACGTGAACTTGGGCATAAAAGATGGTGGTAAAAGCTTGAAGAAAAAATCCCAAGAAGAAATGGAAGCTGAAGGAAGCAGGATGGTCTATTGAAGAAACATCTTATCCTTTGCCTCTTGCTAGTGTCAAAGTAAGAAAAGACCTGAGATTTTAAAAACAATGGGACTCTGGAATGAAGTTAAAAAAATCACACAAACAAAACCCCCAAAAAATCCTTGTTAGAGATTCTTTAAAAAGAAAGAAAAAAAAAAGGTCTAAAACTCTGCAGCAGAAATTTTGTTTTTTGGTTTTTTGAGGTCCATTTCTTTCTTTTATTGAAGTATATTTGATTTACAATATTGTATTAACTTTCAGGTGTACAGCAAAGGGATTCAATATTTTTATAGACTATATTCCATTAAAAGTTACTACAAGATAACGGCTATAATTCCCTGTGCTGTACAGTATATCCTTGTTTCTCATCTTTTTTATATAGAGTAGTTTGTATCTCTTAATCCCATACCCCTAATTTGCCTCTTCCCTTCCCTCTCCTTTTTGGTAACCACTAGTTTGTTTTCTCTATCGGTTTCTGTTTTGCAAATACATTCATCCGTATTATTTTTTAGATTCCACATATAAGTGATGTCGTACAGTATTTGTCTTTCTCTGTCTGCTGCAGAAGTTTTTGAGGTCAGTCCTGCTGGAACAGGGGACGGGGTTTGTTAACTGTACATGGCTCTTTCTAGCCATAGGAACCTCCATTTGCTCAAATGAGACTTGGAAAGACAGACATAAGATGACATTTGGACAGATGCCACTTTCTGCAAAGAGAGAACTGGACTCAGGTGTACAGACATGGTTTTGTGGGAGCAAGAGAACAAAGAAAATTGTAAACCCAGATTTCCTATTTGATCCTCGGTAGAAGGTTTGACATCTCAGATTAGGAACAAAAAGCAAAGTGAAACTATGTACGTATAAAGGTCACTCTGAACATGTTTACCTTAAATGACAGGCAGAGACCAGGAAAAGACTAGGAAATGAATTTAAGGTACTCAAGGTCCAAATATACTAAGCCATTCCTATTTGTTTCATCTTGTTGCTTTTTTCAACAACTTGGAGAAAAAAATGCAGGAAGAATGGCCTGACTGAGCTGACCTTAGTCTTCACAAGGCCAAGAATGGACAAGGCTTGTTTCCCAGATGCTCGAGGTGGTCCTTCATTACTAACGGGGTGTCCAACCCTGCAGGGCCTGGAACCTTCCTGGACAGGACTCCCTGGACTTCATTACATTCTATGTCTCAAAATGACCAAAACTGACACCTGGCAGAGTATAATGCATTCAGAAAACCTATTATGAGCAGGAATATTTAGAGTGAGACACTATTTTCTTAAACCTTCATTGGGGTTCAGAATCAAATGACCGTTTCATGCAAATTCATTTCTTTTCACTCCCATAAAGGCAAGGTTTAGAGTTTTCATCCTATTTTTAGTCTGGCCTGAAAAATATATTTCAGTGTTCAGTGATCTGAAACCTCCTCTGAGATATCAGGGAATTAAATGGATTATGAATATAACTGTGTGTGCGTTTACATATCTATGTTTCGTTTTGCTTTGTTTGCGGTATGTGGGCCTCTCACTGTTGTGGCCTCTCCCGTTGCGGAGCACAGGCTCCGGGTGCGCAGGCTCAGCGGCCATGGCTCTCGGGCCCAGCCGCTCCGCGGCATGTGGGATCCTCCCGGACCGGGGCACAAACCCGTGTCCCCTGCATCGGCAGGCGGACCCTCAACCACTGCGCCACCTGGGAAGCCCCTACATAGCTATGTTTGTTTGGTGTTTCCTCCACGAGTGCTTATTAATCCTATGCCCTCTGGTAATCCTTAGTACCAAGTTAACCTAATGGTAGGCAAAAAAGGGTGTGTGGAATTCAACACAACACACAACCATAAAAAGCCTTCAGCACACACTGTGGGGAAGTGGTGTCCTTGCTGGTGTCTTACTTGGCCCAGAGCCCCATTTACCTCCTCCAACCCTGCCCCCAGTGGAAGCCCCGCTCGAGGAATTCTCTCTGTGCCCCTAGGTGGGGGAGTGTGAGTTCCAGGCAAGCCAGCCTGACAGCAAGGAAAGGGGGTCCCCGGAGGAGTCTCCAGGGATGTAAAATCACAAAACAAAACCAAAAAGGCAACGCAATACCTTGGGGCCACTAGCAGGCAGTGAACGCTTATCTGGGAAGGGTGTTTAGTAAGGAGGCTTGTGTGGCGATCAAGGCGGGCGGAGCCATCCCCATGCAGGTGAAATCCTGCATCTGTTTCTGTACAGCTGGGCTCACAGCACAGTCAGCAGGACTTGGGGGAGCCTCTCGACACAGTCCACTCTCTGCAGCGGCCCAGAGACCTCAGAAAACGTTCTCCTCGACGCAGCAAGCAGCAGTGTCTCACCGTTCTTGCTTTCTTCTTTCTATTGCCGGGACAGGGAGCTCCAAAGCCCAGGGCGGTGTTCTCCACCTGCAGCCTGGGAGTCCACTTTCTCTGTGTTTAGGAGCCCTTCTGCTCTGAGAAAACCAGCAAGGCTTCTCCAAGGCCGCCGAGCAGGAGGCTGCAAGAAACAGCAAGAGGTCATCTTTCCCCTCCCCGGAGCCTGGGGGCTGTGGACACATGGAGTTGCCTGGTGCCCACATACCGCAGGGCAAGGGATGCCCCCTCATCCCACAGCTGAGCATCTTGTCCCCCGCCCGCACTGCCCCGCTTTGAGGTCAGGCCCAGGGACCGCCCAGTCGTCCAGGGTAAGCCTCAGCTGTGCGGGGGGAGGGGAGTGGGCTGCAAGGTGGGTTGTGATACCTCCCCTTAGGGAAGAGGTGGTGTGTCCCAACCATCCTGACCAGGCGACAGTGAGTGCCCTTCGTTAATGCTCTCTGGCAGAAATACTGGAGGAGGGCTTCCCACAGAGCCGCCTGGTACTTTTTGCCATAGAGGGCTGATGAATATAAAATCATGCAGATATCCATAATCTTATCGTTATCAAGCTGACAATCTCTGAATCCTTTTATTTCATTTAGACTAACAGAACATTTAAAAACAAAATACAAATGCGGAGGGGACCTCCCTAGTGGCGCAGTGGTTAAGACTCCGCGCTCCCAATGCAGGGGGCCGGTGTTCAATCCCTGGTCAGGGAACTAGATCCCACACACATGCCGCAACTAAGAGTACGCATGCCACAACTAAGAAGACTGCCGGCTGCAACTAAGGGGCCCACGTGCCACAACTAAGGAGCCCGCCTGATGCAAATAAG
>NW_006773947.1:2223037-2247799 GCF_000442215.2 Lipotes vexillifer | reverse complement strand
CCTGCGGCGACAAAGACCCAGGGGGACCTAAAAAAAAAAAAAAAAAAAAATTAAAAAAAAAAAAAAAAAAAAAGAATAACGAAGAAAATACAAATGGGGAATCATGAATTTCCCACCAGAGCAGAAATATGTATATGGTCAGTGATTTGAAAATGAAAAAACAGCAGGAGAACAGAAGAGTGTGAGAAAGAGAAGACCTGGATATTTTAACATGTCTAAAATGTAACACAGTGAAAGGTCTGCACATTTCCTATTTTAAACTTCTCTGTGGACAACCTGGTGTCTGTCTGAATCCCCTGTCATTCTTCCCCCAAAGCACTTCTAAGGCCTGGGATGGGCCACAGGTAAAGGATTTTGATGGGGGTCCCTGAGGATGAAATGCTCTTGTCCAGAGGTGCCAACAACCCCACAATCCCACCTCTTCTTCCTTTTTTCTCCCATTTACCCGCCCAGTATCCACCCACTCCTCCTATACACCCACTCCTCCTATACACCCACACACCACACTCTCACATTTGGGCTATTGCATCTCCATATTCCTAACATATATCCAAGGCACTGAATGTATGAAACACACTTAGGCTGTGCATATCCTGTACCCAGTGAAAAATGTCACCTATGTGGGTGACTGCGACATAAAGATAACTTGTACCATAGACCATTTCCAGTATAGCAGTGAACTGAATAAGTGTGAGAATAGAAAAACAATAAGCTGAGTTCAAACTGTGCTCAGGTGCTTTTAGCTACGTAATCCTGCAAGTGTTATTTGGCTGTTTCCTCAGCTGCACCACAGGAGACAATCACATCTAACCATCTCTGTGAGGCTTAGAAGGACGTACTTGAAGCAGCTGACCCCCGTGTGTGGCCTACAATGGGCAAGCAATGAAATATTATTCTTTTCTCGACTGCTCTCCCAGAGTAGCGATCCCTTTCTCAGCAGCCCTCACCACTGGCTGGCTTCCCCACCTCTGCTGGAAAACTCCTTGTGAAGGACCCATCCTGCTCTGCAAAGCCAGCTCTAGCCATGGGATTCAGGCAAGCATCTATGGGCATCTACGGGCATCTTGTGGCAGGTCCCGGGGCACGAGGTTCGTCCCTCCTGGAGGAAGTCCTGCCTCATACTGACCTGACAGCTGCTTCTTACAACCTCACCTGTGAGTCTAAGTTCTGCTTTCTAGAGCAACAGAGAACAAATCTACGCCCCCATCACCCATCTGCCAACCCTACAGAGTGGGAAAATCCCCTGAACCCCCGCCATGTCCCCTCCCTGGTGATGTCAGGCCTCTCTCTCTCTGGGTGAGGGCAGAGAGGCGCTAGTCAAGTAGCCAGTCACTGGGGAGTGGGCTGGGAGGATGACCCCCGAGCCCGCTAACAAGGGGGAAAGAGAGGAGAGGGGCCCGAGGAAGATGTCTGCCTGATAGTTTAAGCTCCAAGTTGGAATGTACTTTCCTCTTTCCTACAGAAGTATTATAATAGTGACAATAAGTTGATGAATTCTCTTTAACGCATACTAAGCTCATAATAACGTAGCTGAGGTTTGTGTCTATATTACGAACCGAATAAATTTCTGAGGACTTTCCTAGATCTATACTCATCATTTATAGGATTGTTTCTGGGAGAAACTAGGGTCCAAGTTCCAAATGACTGTATTGTGAAACATGACCCATTTGTGCTTGTCCCCGGTCTAGTTCAGGGACAGACCCAGACGCTGGCGGGTTCTATTGCCTCTTCTCTTTGGATGGAGAAGGGCCTGGGAAGGGGAAGCCATTCGTTTTGTACACAGGCTTCACCTCTAAAGATCTGGCTTTCCCTTCATAGCTAATCTGCTGTCTCCTTCAACATCCCTTAAAGAACGCACATACCAGCTTCTTAAACCCCTGGGAAAGCGCAGAGTCACCGTGACCTGATGCAAGATCTGTACAGAACTTTGGCTTTGGAAGAGTTTTATTTCTGCAAATGTAACGGGGGGATCACAGTCATTTCCACTAATCTTCCTTAATCACCAGGGAGAACAGGGTATCGGCTGGCTCTTTACCACCCTCACACCTGCGGCCTTAGAACAATGCTGCAGCGTAATAAACTTGCATTTCATCCCCTTGGCTCAGCCAGTTAATTAAACACCTAGCAGCTTAGGGAACGCTGACATGAAAACAAACCTGGTTCCGTTTACTGTTAAGAGAGCCAAGGAGGTGAGCTTTGATGCTGTCTTCTGAACAGCGGGAGATGCTGACACAAGGAGGGGGGCAGGAATCTTAATCGCATTACAGCTGGTCAAGTCAGAGCTTTACTGGACTGTTTGCAAATCTTATAATCCCCATCATTCCTGAAATGAACAAACTTCATGTAACAAGGCATAAACATCAGATTGCAGAGCAGAGGCAGCCAGAAATAGTCATCACTCGCTTCTCTTCCAGGGGGTTATTTTCAGCGTCTCTCCACTCCTTCTCTTTTCTCCCATCGGGAGCCAAAGGCCCCATCTCAATTATACATTTATTACTGTGGTGATTCAATGAATTCCTATGGAACCCTCCAGACAAAGGACAGAGACTGTATCCTTTCCCCAGCTGTAGGCCTAGCACTTCACACAACACCCAATAAATATTTACTCAGTGAGTGATGGAATTCTTATAACTGCTCCCCCTTTTCCCATCTGGATTCCAAACTATTTTTGTTTTTTTCTCTTTTCCTCACCAAAACTAATTCACCACTCCCTTGGGGACTTGCTGAGTGACAGTTCACAATCTGATAAACTACTCTGTGTCGAAAGGTAATGAGCATAGCTATGAAGGCCTTTCTCAGCATTTTAAGGACGAGGTTTCAAATTTTTAATTCAAATGAAAAACTGAAAAACTTCAGACACTGTGGTCCTAGATGCACTTTGGGGTGTGTGGAAGTTCTTTCTTCACCCCTAAATTCACTCTTCCTACAAAGAGACTTGGGCAGTCTCCAAGCATTCCCCTAAAATCAAAGGCACAGGCATCTCTACTCAGAGAGGATATAAGACCATTTTCTAAAGACTCTTGGTGTTAATGAGGTTGGGACTGGAATCAAGTGAAGCGATCCTCATGTTCGCAGCCCAGGATCAATGGCAGAGGCCCGGTGAATGATGGGCAAAGGTGAGGAGCTGATCAGGAAATCCTACAAACAAACAGGTTGTGATTTGGTTATTCCTTTCTCTCCTTGTACCTAAACGATTCCACAGAGAAGAGTGACTCTCTTTGTCTAAAGAGGATTCGAAGAGGAGGCACACACAACTAATTCTAGTCGACAGGAACATCACTCACAGTTCAGAATTTTTTCCTTTTGTATGTGTTGAATCCCCTTTGCCGAAATTTTGGAATAGAGGGAATTCATTATCGATCTGCACTGTAAAATGTTGTTAATTAAAAAATGAATACATATTAATCTGGAAATTTAAATTACTGGGCTTGCCATAGATATTAAAATACTGGGCTTTTATAGTTAAAAACAAGGTAATTAGCTGGACAAGAGCAGTTGCTTTTTTATATATAAATTTATTTATTTATTCATTTATTTATTTTTGGCTGTGTTGGGTGTTCGTTGCTGCGCACGGGCTTTCTTTAGTTGCGGTGAGCGGGAGCTACTCTTTGTTGCAGTGCGTGGGCTTCTCTTTGTGGTGGCTTCTCTTGTTGCAGAGCACGGGCTCTAGGCATGCGGGCTTCAGTAGTTGTGGCATGCAGGCTCAGTAGTTGTGGTGCACGGGCTTAGCTGCTCCACGGCATGGGGGATCCTCCCGAACCAGGGCTCAAACCCGTGTCCCCTGCATTGGCAGGCAGATTCTTAACCACTGCGCCACCAGGGAAGTCCCCAAGAGCAGCTGCTTTTAATTAAAGGCTTTAAAAGTTGACCAATGTTGGGGGCTTAGGCTTATCATTTTTCTTGGGTACAGGATTGAGAAGCCTAGTACCTGTTGATTCAGCAAACGGTGCCGGAAGGAGAGACGCAAAGGTGAGCGAAACGTGGCTCCTTTCCTGGAGGAGCTTCAGCCAGCAGGTGGGCAAGGAGTGCACACCTGTCACGCCGTGTGGTACATGCTGATCGTGGAACACAGAGCGGGCAGCAAGGGCTGCCCAGGACCTGACCCTGGAGCTGATCCAAATCTCTAATTAGGAGATAAACAAGTTCCTTAAGATCTTGCTGAAATTTCAAATGGCATGTCTCCACTAACCACCTCACAACTTCAGATCCGTGATTCCCAACCGGGGCGATTCTGCCCCTAAGGGGACCTTTAGCAATGTCCTGAGACGTTTTGCATTGTTACAGTTGAGGGGATGCTACTGGCATCTAGTGAGGTGAGGCTCAGGTTTGCTGCTAAAAATCCTACAGGACACAGGACAGCCCCTCACAACAAAGAATTATCTGGCCCAAAACGTCAACAGTGCTGCGGGTGAAAAACCCTACTTTAGACAATGAGCTATTTTGTGCCTCTAAGCTGTTGCCCACCCACGAAGGTGGACAATTAATTACATGAGCCCTCATCTCCTAGAGGGTGACCTCTCTGGGGTCTTGGGCTGTGTCTGGAGCCTCAGAGCCCAGCAAGCACTTCTTATAGAATGAATGAACATACAAGCAAATGCAGGCGAGGATATCGGCTGATCCAGGGTCCCTGCCCTCAGCCAGACTGCAGCGGTGGCAGCTACGCTCACTCATGGAGCCCGTGTCCACTGAGCGGGCAGCCTCGACCCACCCCAGTGACTGCTGCTGTGTGGACGTGCAGGCCCAACTTAACAGCTGTTCTGTATTTTCAAAAGAATCTGGAAATCTGGACTTTTACAGTGAAATCAGCTGATTTCTAAATGCTGAGTAATTTGAAATTTGAAAATCAAAAAAGAAGAAACAATGACTATACAGGCAAACACAGTAGGTCCAAACAAAACAGGCCTGCAGCCCTGCCTTCTCACTTCCGATCAGTCTAAGCTCCCACAGGACAGAGACTGGCCTCGGATCCCTGCCCAGGATCCGAGCTGGTCACCCAGTCACAGCTTGAACACACCCAGTCTATGGACAATGCAGATCAGCTCTGTGCTAAAGACAGGAAATCTGAAACACAGTCTGACATTCCTCTTCTGGTGGTTCACTTTGTGGTTGGAAAATTCTTTGAGGCTGAAAACACACGATCCTTAAATTCGGGAGTTCTCAAAAATCAGGAAATTCCAAAGTCAAGGTTCCTTTTGCAATAATCACACGTGCTGTTTCCTTGATTCGGGTACACACAGCCCTTCTTTCCATCTTGTTCAGGGCGTACCACGAAGTCCACAGGATGTGGAACAGCCTGGAGATATGGCCTACGCACAGACGGCTGCTGGAACCTTCAGACTAAGCGCAACCTCCCCACTGGAGAGCACCTCAGGCTCATTTCTCACACTCAGTTCAACACCTGGGTGTTTTTTGTTCTTCTGCTGTTTTTTAACTCACTCTGAAATTGTATACAAAATACAGTCAATGAAGCTTATTTGTAAGAAGGAAAATTACTGTCAAGAGTTGAGATGATCACTATGAAGGATAAGATACAGAAATTGGGGGAGAGTCTCGAGGATGCACCAGGATATCTTGGCAGTTAGGTTTTTGGACGTCAACCTGCCCGTTTGTGTCCTGCCTTCCCAGAAGGACAGGTGCAGAGTAAGGAGGAGGGAGTGTAGGATCAGCTACCTGCCCCCCAGCACCAGCTCTGGTTCCAAATCGCGAAGTCTCACCGTTGGCACCTCTTGCCCCTCCACCCTTCCCTGTCCTCCCAGGGCCGGAGGGACCAAATACTCTTCCACCCCCAGTCTGACTAAGCCTCTCCCTTCTGCATCAGGTCCAGTTTCAAGCCAGTTCCAAGGCCCTCCAGCTCACCCCACCCTCTCTCTCCTCCAGTCTTCACATTCATTGTGCACTCAAACGGTTACTATCCTACTGCAGAAACGATCTTTACGACTTCTCCCGAAAACTCCTCGAGGGCTGGATGATGTCTTATGTTCCTTAGTGACTTCCACATGCTTTGCATACAGCAGTCACTCAATAAATATTGTTAGTTGATTGATAGAATTATAGCCTCTAGTATTAAAAATCTAAGGCAGGACTTCCCTGGTGGCGCGGTGGTTAAGAGTCCACCTGCCAATGCAGGGGCGCGGGTTCGAGCCCTGGTCCGGGAAGATCCCACATGCCGCGGAGCAACTAAGCCCGTGCGCCACAGCTACTGAGCCTGCGCTCTAGAGCCAATGAGCCTGGAGCCCGTGCTCCACAAGAGAAGCCACCACAGTGAGAAGCCCGTGCACCGCAACAGAGAGTAGCCCCCGCTCGCCGCAACTAGAGAAAGTCTGCGCAGCAACAAAGATCCAACGCAGCCAAAAAATAAAAAATAAAAATAAAATAAATAAATTTAAAAAAGAAATCTAAGGCAATGAAATCCTTTTCCTAAAAATGTTCCACTGGACATTCTTAGTTCACCGTGTCAGCCACTGAACAAGAAATAGAGCTGTTTTGTCCTGGGTAACGCTCCTTCTGTACTCCTGCCATATCATCTAGATGCTCTTTATAAACGATCAGACTGGTGGGAAGAGAAACATTTAGGCCAATGTCTCTTCCACCTCTCCATGACCTGCTTCTACCTAGACACTATCTACGCTGCTGCTAAGTCCCTGGCGTTTCCCACGTCATTTCTAGGGAGGTATGTGAAGTTTATGGGATGTTGGACACACACAGACCTGGGTTTGAATCCTGGTCCAATCACCTAGTAGTTCTAAAATCTTGGGACAATCAGTTAAATGTCTCTGAACCTCAGTTTCTTCATCTTTAAAACGGGGCTAACTTGGAGGGTTGTTGTGAAAGTTAATGAGATAATATTAATATAAAAATGTCTGAAATATAGTAGTTGCTCAATAAATGGTTATTATTATTCAAAGGAAGAGGTGAGACTAAGAGGAGGAGGAAGAAGAGGAGAGTGTGGGAGTATTTCCTAATTTTTCTTTTCCTTCCGTTTTTCTTCTTGGGGCAGGAAATGCCCCATTAGGGGCTCCTGAGAGGGGTTGAAAATTGCTTTCACCGAATGCCGTGAGCAAAAAGATTCATTTCCGTCAGTCTGGATGGTTTAGGTACAGACCTGCCCTCAGGCAGGGAGATGAGCAATAACAGACATCCCAGGGGCAGTGACTTTACACTTTTATCCAAGAGCTGTTCCTGGCACACAGACCCCCAGGAAATATCTGTTTATTGAACCAACCCCTCCCAGCCCAAAGCCACATGAGATGCAAAGTCGCCTCCTGGACTTCCTCATTATGGTATTTCCCAGAGCGTGGTCCTGACCCTCACATTTATCTTGCAAGAACCTCATATTGATGTTTCAAAATGACACCGTTTTTGTGTGTGTGGCTATGATCGCACAAGGCAGGGGATTATTTGCAAGACGTCCTGGTAGAGGGGAGGCTGCCCTAGACACACGGAGCACGAGTACCGGCCCCACCAACCAGCACTGTGGCTTTTGAGCAAACAGGTGACAATTCTGCAGGTCCAATGTGCACATGAATGCAAAAAAGTGGAGGGAGGGGGTGGGAGGAACCAACCCTTAGGGTTACTCTCAGCCCCAGAATGAGAAAAAATATGGATTTTCTAGAACTACGCCTTATCTGAGCAAAGCTAAGCAACAATATGCTTTTTCTTTCCATCATGCTGGTAAAGAAATGGAAAAACCTATTCCAAAACTTGTCTGCAATTCAGTTTTGGAGTGCCATTCTTGGGGCGGGGGTGAGGGGGGATTGCCAAACGATGCATCCAAACTGGAACGGAAATAAGCATTATCTTCAAGTGGCCCTAGGCTTGTTTTCCTTTTTAAAACAGAGGTTAAGGGACCAGTAAGTAGCAACAACAAATATGACTTATTCTCCATAATGTGCTGCGTTAGTCATTCAGGCCGGACAGCAGGCAGCCATGGTCACAGGGGAGGAAAGCTGCGGGTCATCCGGCCAGCAGCCGGCAGGCTGGGCGAAGACTTGGCAAGGACTGACCCATTCCCGGGTGACTGAGAGGCTCGTCTTGCTCGACAGACACCCCTCGGTGTGGTTTCACTTGGCAGACGATAGAGCCCACCTCCCTCAGCGTGGACATCCTGACCAAACAGTGCATTGTTCTCACTGTTGAATCAAACTGGTGTGACTTCTGGCAAGTGGAGACAGTGGAAGCAGAGGATGACAGGCCTTTACTTTTTACTCGATGCATTTCTGCATTGTCTTAAACGTCTCACAAATAGCACCCGTTACTATGTAGATTTAAAATACTTAAGTATATACCCCCCCAAATAAAGCACGCCCACTAATGAGAGGAGCAACAGAAGTCTTAAGTTTAAACTCACCATCACTCCCCACCTCGCCTCATCTTCCCTGAAGATGACAGCGACAGCCCTTGGTAATGATCACGTCAGCTGGTTTGAATACTAGCAAGCTGGAGTGGATCAAAGTACTAACTCCGTCAGCTGTCCAATCGGCAGTCTGTGTAGAGCGTTCAGAGGTAGCACCCTACAGCCCATCTTCCACACGGCAGACTGAGGAATGTGTTTTTAACCTAGGAGCAAGTGGCTCCTCTGCTCAGAATCCTCTGATCGCTTCCCCCCTCGCTCTTCCAATGGCCTTTAAGACCCCACATGGTCAGCCACCAACCAGCCTCATCTCCTACTACTCTCCCCCATCAACCTGTTCCGGCCACACTGCTCCTTGAGCAGACCAAGCACACTCAGGGCCTTTGCACTTCCTGTTTCCCCCCAGGGTCCCCACGGCTCACTCCCCCACTTCCTTCAGGTCTCTGCTCAAATACGGGAGACAGAGGCAGTGCTGTCTTTAAGCAAATGGATGGGTGCGTTCTAAACAAGGATGATCTGGAACTTGACTAGGAGAAAATGAATTGAGGGGTCAAAGGCAAAAACACAAACATAGTTATAGTTATATGCACGCATGATTAGTGGTTCAGCTATAGTGGTTACTCTTGTGTGGATGAGTGGCTGAAAGGTATACCGTTGAGACTCTGGTTCCTGCTCTGGATGCTGGCTATAGCAGGTGTGGTGTATTCAGTTTGTGAAAATATTCACGATAGATGCACTCTTCTGAATGTATATTTATATGTCAGTAAAATATATACCCGAACACACACCCTTTCTTCAACATTTGAGAGCAAATATTAGTATCCCAAGGAAACACAAACAACTAATTTTCTTCTCCTCTCTCTATGCAGAAGACTTACCATCCCACGGTGGCCCTGGTCAGGATCATATCGAACAGCAATATCGATAAACCAGCCGTGATCACCTGCAGAAACCATTTCAACAAAAGGTCATCAGAGCAGCAGGCCCTCGGCAACCTTCTCCAAAGCCATTCTTCACAAGCTTAGTTTGTACTAGTTCAGATCCCGGACATCAGCCATGTCTTCCCACTTCATGACTTTTTCCCCCAAACACTTCCTAGTCCCCCTAAATACCTTTCCCAAATACCCCTGCATTTAGCGGAAAATGCTAAGTTCTAGCTTATTTTGAGGTGAGACTCTTCAAAGAAACATTTAACTTCCAAACTCTTCAAAGGAGGCGTTTGGAAGCCAACATCCAACCTTGTCTCTCCCCTGGGCAGGGGCATAGCAAGAATCCCTGTTTCCATCTTGTCTCAGCTGTGCAAAAAGAATCCTCAAGGTCAGAAGTACTCATTCACCTGTTCCCAGATCCTCCAGCTAAAAACCTAGCTGTCAACCTGCCTTTGCTAACAGCACCGTCTCTCGCCCTGCCCTAATGCCCCTGTCTTTCTGGCCCGTGACACACATTCTAAGAAACCAGGTACTGCCTAAGGGAGGGAGCAATGAAATCATTAATTAATTACTTGCAAACATCTAGAAGCCACAGGAGAGGGAAGAGGCTAGTCCACATCTCTCAGAGCTAGAAATTACATAAAAGTCTCTTAGGAATGGCAGTAACAGGACTCAGCCTCCAGCGGTGCCTCTAAACATCGGCACAAAAAGTTTTGAGAATCAAAGACCCAACTTTGGAATGTCTGCTCAAGAAAGATGTTTTTTCCCAGAATTCCGCATTCTGGAATACAAAACGGCTTCCATGAGGAAGGTCACCCTAAGGACTTGCTTCCTTGCAATGAGAAGTACGAAGCAAGCCGTATCGGGATGGGTCACGCAAGCTGGATGCCCTCGGAGATGTCAACTGCCATCTCACTCAAGGGGACGTCACGTGCGGTCTTGGAGGCCTCTTCAGGTCCCAAGCTGGGAACAAGGCAACAAGCAGATGGTCAGAAGGAGGGAGTGTGTTTAACGGGTCTCATCTTCATTCATTTACCATCTCAAAAAGAAGTCTGGAAATATAAACCAGGAACGTTCAGTACAGAAACTCTGTGAGCTCTTAGAACCTTTGTGGTAGTTTATTCATTTAAGGTCACTTTCTGTTTGCCTTCCTTGCTTAATTTGCAGCGAAAACCTTGATAACGAAAAAGACCTGTGGTGTCTTCAGGAACAAAAAAGAAGTGGCAACAAGGTCAGAGAGACAGTTGCAAAGTAGAAAGCAAAGGACAAGAGGAAACAGATTTCTCAAAGTGAAAACGGAGCGGTGGCTTTTATCTTAAAGTGCTTTTATCTCAAAGAGCAGCTCTTCTCTCCCCATCCTGCCCTCTTCTTATCTGGCATTTTATTTAGGAGTTTTGTGTCTATCGTCATAAATGAAGTGGGCCTAAAATTTTATTATCTTGCAGTGCAACTGTCTGGTTTTGGAAACAAGGTTATACAAACCACATGAATTAATTCATCAGCTTCCCTGCTTCTTTTCCTATAAAGGATAAAGATGGTCTTTACTGTGGTCTCTACTCTGACCTGCCTGCCTCTGGACCTGGAGCTTCTAGTTGGGGTGGCCTTTAATCCTAATCAAGTCTTTTCTTTCTCCTGGATTCAAGTGTCTCATTTTCAGTTTTTCCAAAAATGTTTTTCATCTATGTTTTCCACTCATTAACATTTAGCAGTTTGGAGAAATATTATTTTATCTCATTTGCGTCCATTTTTATCACCTTCCCTTTATTTAAAATAAATTTATTTATTTATTTACTTTTGGCTGCGTTGGGTCTTCGTTGCTGCACGTGGGCTTTCTCTAGTTGTGGCGAGTGGGGGTCACTCTTCATTGCGGTGAGCGGGCTTCTCATTGTGGTGGCTTCTCTTGTTGCGCAGCACGGGCTCTAGGCGCGCGGGCTTCAGTAGTTGTGGTGCGCAAGCTCAGTAGTTGTGGCTCGCAGGCTCTAGAGTGCAGGCTCAGTAGTTGTGGCACACGGGCTTAGTTGCTCTGCGGCATGTGGGATCTTCCCGGCCCAGGGCTCGAACCCATGTCCCCCGTATTGGCAGGCGGATTCTTAACCACTGTGCCACCAGGGAATTCCCTATCACCTTCCCTTTTGTTCTTACTTTTATTGTCATTTTCTCTTACTTTGTTTTTTTTTTCCTTTCCTTCCTTAGTCTTAACCAAAGTTAATCTCATTAATCCCTCTTTACTTTTGCAAATTCTTGGACATTTCCTGGGATGGTGTCAACAGAGATTTATTTCTTGGAATTGCTGAAAAGGCCTCCATTCTGCTGACGGGAGGTTAGCGATGGCAGCTTGGTGTTAACGGAACAACTCATAACGTTTCTGAAGACTTTCTTAACTCTTCACCATTGTCTTCATCTCCTTTGCCCTTTTTACCAGGTTTTTTCTTTTTTTCCAACTTTATTGAGGAATAGTTGACAAATGTAATTGTATATATCTAAACTGCACAACGTGATGATTTGATATACATATACATACATGGCCTCCTCTAATTGTCTTCTCTGATGGCTTTTTTCATATGACTTTAGTCTCCTTTGTGGAACCATCACCTCCCACATGCCCTGCAACAGTCACAGCTGAGGGCTTGTGGCTCTGTTCCTCTATGGGTTTCTTCAGCTTAGGAGGAATCTCGTCTTCCATGAGATAGACAGCTGGCCTGCTTGTTCCTATTAACTGCACCTTTTGCCAAGAAAAACACCTCTGAGAATTTTCAAACCAGCCCTTACTTGAAAATAAGGTTGGTTTATAGCCAGACTGGTGCCTTTCCATCTGCTGCTTCCTGGAAACGTCTGCATGGTCTCCTGCCTTTCTCCTGGGCCCCTCTTTCAAACTTCTCTAAATTTTTCTCTCTCAATGAGCAAATCTTCTGCTGGCTGAGACACTCTGTGAAATTTCACAAGGAGGTTTGTCTTCTTTCTGTAGGGAATTTATAGTGAACTTGTTTATTCTGTAGAGCTACTGGGGAGGCAGATGGGCCACTTTTTAATCTATTTCCAGAAGGACCCTCAGTTCCTTAGGCTTCTCTGCTTTCTTTTACCTCCATCACCAGCCCCAGCGGTCAGATCTTTTTAGAAGCATTTCCCATCACCCTCTTCCCCCCCGCCCCACGTGTGTGTGTGTGTGCGCGCGTGTGTGTGTGTGTCTCTCTCACACACACACACACACACACACACACAGTCACCGAAGTTCTACCACTTCACAAAAGTCACAGTGTAAGAAGGGATGAGTAGCAGTCGACAACACCCCACTGAGGGGTGGATCCTGGGCAGGTGTCCAGCCCGACTCACCCACTAAGTGACTTGCACCCACACATCCATCTCAGCCTGTATGAGCTTCAAGTTCATGGCCCAGCAAAACAACAGATTTCCATGTGCCATGGGCCATCAGGGCTGCTCAAAAACACTGGGAAGTGTGTGAATGACAAACTGCTCGTGCTGAGAGTCCACTCCACTTCTAACTCCACCGAGCAACAAACGGAAGCCAGGTGAACGGACCTTTCACCTTCACCGCTGACTGTGCAAGTCTGGGTACAGAATGTCCCATGCAAGGGCACCTGGGGGCAGAATTTGGGAGGTGCAACCGACTCCCTAAGCTCAGAGGTGGGGAAACTGTGACCCAGAGATGGTGTGTGACTTGCTCCAGGCCCCAGCGACTTCACAGCAGGGAGCAGTGGAGTCAAGGCCCTGACTCCCAGGTCAGCCTTCTCTCACAGCCAGAAAGGTCCCACATGAGCTCCATGCAGCTTTTTTGAAAATAAGAGTCCACTAAAAGCAGGGACTCAGATATCTGCAAGCCCATGTTCAGAGCAGCATTATTCACAATAGCTAAAACTTGGAAGCAACCCAAGTGCCCATCAATGGATGAACGAGTAAGCAAAACGTACACAATGGAATATTATTCAACCTTAAAGAGGAAAGAAATTCTGACATATGCTATAACACGGGTGAAGCTTGATGACATTATGCTCAGCGAAATAAGCCGGACGCAGATGGACAAATGCTGTATGATTCCACTTATGTGAAGCACTTAGAACAGCCAAACTCATAGAGATAGAAGGTAGAATGGGTGTTACCAGGGCCCAGGAGGGGTGGGAAATTAGTGTTTAATGGGTACAGATTTCAATTTAGGTTGATGAACGTCAGTAAAAGCATAAACTTTTTTTTCTAACCTTTAAAACGGCTAAAATCTGCCCACGAGAAAGGCTCCAAGCTACTCTTGGGGCTTGCCATTCAGGAGATGGAAGTAGCAGCCATCACTGTCAATCGCTGCTCTTGCTTTCAAAAAGCATTTAAAAAAATACTAATCTAAAAAAAAAAAAAAAAAGAAAAACAAATGTTTCCCCAAAGAAGAAAGAGCCCTGTGGTCTGAGGAATGGCTGCCTTGCGCACATGAGGACCTGAATGACAAACACCAGGACCTGCCACAGGTCGGGCTGCCAACAACAGCAGAACTCAATACATTGTGTCAACGGCGGGGCTTTGAACTTCCTGGATTTGTCAATGGATGTCACAACCTCTGTGTTATTTAAACAGATTTTAGTATTTAAAGCAGATCAGGTTTGTTTTTTAAACATTCATTTCGATCCTGAGACAAATTTCCTGTTTGTTTAAGGGAAAATAAAGAGGAACAGTTGTTGATGGGAACCCGCCAGAGAGTCGTGTATTTGGAAGAGAAGCAGAGATTTAGCTTTGCTGTTTGTTATTGTTTTGATGTTGCTGCTGTTGTTGTTGAAGTACATAGGACATAAGGCAAAAGTGGCCAATGGCAGCGTGTATACAAGGCCCTTCACCGTAACTGCCCCGGTTTCAGCCACGCACCTCCCACGTAAACTGGTTATAGGTTTTCAAACCCTGTTTCATCCCATCATCTTGCCTTTGCTCAGCAAGTTTTCTCTACCTGGAATAATTTCACAGGCCTCCTCAAACAATCCCTGTTCACCTTTTGAAAATCCATTTCTAAAACTTTTCCTGAGTGGATCAGAAGCTTCTTCTAGGGGCTTCCGTAACCCCTTACCATTGCACACGTCAAATTCTACTGAAATGGTGGTCTCCCCACACAGGAGGTGAGCTATTCATCTTCGTATGTTCGGGGCCCAGCAACAGAGACTTGTATACAGTAAGTGCCTGAAACAGTTTACACAAATGCACTGGATCGTCAGAGCTGGTAACATAACCCCAAAGCTCACAGTGTTGTTTATTTTTAAATCACTTTTCATATATTACGGACATTGGAACCCAGACCTGAGAACCCTGGGGGCAATCTCTCTGTCCCTCATCTGTGCTTCTTGGACCAATTACCTCCATGGGGCTCCACAGAGAAGATCTGAGACTGGCTCTCTGGTTCCAAGTCCAAAAATGCCAGGGAAGATTCTGATTGGTCCCTGAACCAATTGACTGTGGCCCGGGAAACAGAGTAATGTAAGAACATGGAAGTTCACCCTTGAACTTCATGGTTGGAATGGAGGAAGGAAGGTTTCCCTGGAGGAAAGTGCTGGGCAGACAGAAAGTGCTGTCTTCTATACCCTTGCCATCGAAACCATCTGGGAGCTTGCAGGAAATGCAGGATCTCAGGCCCCACCCCAGACCGACTGAGAAACATCTACAGTGGAAGAGACCCCTGGTGATATGCATGCACATTAAAATGTGAGGTGTTCTGCTCCACACCATCCAACTCCAGCACTGTCCAGATGGTACTGCCACATCTCCAGGGAAGGGTGGACTCTAGCTTTCTCACAGACTGTACAGGCACATGTCAGACTGTCCTGGAGTCCATCTGTGTTTCAGATTCACATATGAATGTAACCAACCCAGCCTTTCTTTTAGGTTAAAGAGTAAATCTAATAAAAATGTATAATCTCAGAACAGGCTATCTTTCTCACCTAGGACCAAAGAGACTATGCCAAATGCACTAGACAGAAACCACAGCTAAGGCTGAGAACTCTGGTGTTTTATTTATTTATTTATTTTGGGGGGCTGCATTGGATCTTCGTTGCCGTGTGCAGGCTTTCTCTAGTTGCAGCAAGCGGGGGCTACTCTTCATTGCGATGCGCAGGCTTCTTATTGTGGTGGCTTGTCTTGTTGCGGAGCACGGGTTCTAGGCATGTGGGCTTCAGTAGTTGTGGCATGCAGGCTCAGCAGTTGTGGCTCACGAGCTCTAGAACACAGGCTCAGTAGTTGTGGCACACGGGCTTAGTTGCTGCATGGGATGTGGGATCTTCCCGGACCAGGGCTCGAACCCGTGTTCCCTGCATTGGCAGGCAGATTCTTAACCACAGCACCACCAGGGAAGCCCCTGTTTGGTGTTTTTAAAATATTGAATTAATTTATTCAATATCAATCCTATGATTTATTCCAGGATCAGTTAATGACAGACAAATCATGCTAAACTCCAGGCAGAGCTATTAACGGCATTTGGTATCACCTCATTAAAATATACAATGAGCCATTACTTTTTCAGGTATCAAAAAATGACATTTACCATAAGTACAGTGGGACTGAGAATATAGCTGAGGAACGTAAAGAGATCAAGGTCACGTGAAGAAAGGATAAATTCTAAACCTAGAGAAACCTCGGATGACTTTTAACAAACTCCTACAGTTTACAGAAAAAGCAATAATAGAACAAAATTAGAAAAAAAAAAAAGTGACATAAATATCTAGTTCATGGAAGGTAAGAGAATAAAGTAACCAAAATTTAAAGAGGCAGGAACTTCCCTGTCAGTCCAGTGGTTAAGACTCCATGCTCCCAAGGCAGGGGGCACGGGTTCAATCCCTGACCGGGAAACTAAGATCCTGCATGCCCCACGGCATGGCCAAAAAATTTTTTTAAAAATAAAGAGGGCAGGGCTTCCCTGGTGCACAGTGGTTGAGAGTCCGCCTGCCGATGCAGGGGACACGGGTTCGTGCCCCGGTCTGGGAAGATCCCACATGCCGCGGAGCAGCTGGGCCCGTGAGCCATGGCCGCTGGGCCTGCGCGTCCGGAGCCTGTGCTCCGCAACGGGAGAGGCCACAACAGTGAGAGGCCCGCGTACCGCAAAAAATAAATAAATAAATAAATAAATAAATAAATAAATAATAAATAGGGCAAAAAATGTCCCGGGTGTCAGGCTCAGCAGTGTCACATGTATGAATTCATCTGCTCCTCGCAACAACCCTCCACAGGAGGGGAGGGTGCTTTGTCCCATTTTACAGATGAAGAAACTGAAGCTCCTTGAGGTCAAATATCTTGCTCAAAGCACACAGTCAGAAAAAGGGAAGAGTGCAGACTCAAACCCAGGTCTCCTGGTTCCTGTGCCAATCCTCCTCTTCCACTTCCAAGTTAACCCTCAATGGTAGCTCTGCTTAACCCTGGAGATGTCAACTTGACTCAGTAGCTCTCAACCCTAGCTGCACAACAGAATCTCCTGAGAAGTTAGAAAACAAAAACAAAAGCAAAAACAACTAAAGTCCTGTTCCATATCAATGAAATTGGAATATCTTATAATAAGGTCCAGGTATCAGCATTTTAAAAAAAATTCCCTAAGAAGTCTCATATGGGGCCTCTCACTGTTGTGGTCTCTCCCGTTGTGGAACACAGGCTCTGGATGCGCAGGCTCAGCGGCCATGGCTCACGGGCCTAGCCGCTCCGCGGCATGTGGGATCCTCCCAGACCGGGGCACGAACCCGTGTCCCCTGCATCAGCGGGCGGACTCTCAACCACTGCGCCACCAGGGAAGCCCCCCTTTTTTAAAAAAAAAAATATTTATTTATTTTTGGCTGTGTTGGGTCTTCATTGCTGCATGCGGGCTTTCTCCAGTTGCTACGAGCTGGGGCTACTCTTCGTGGTGGTATGCGGGTTTCTCATTGCGGTGGCTTCTATCATTGCGGAGCACAGGCTCTAGGTATGTGGGCTTCAGTAGTTGTGGCTCGTGGGCTCTAGAGCGCAGGTTCAGTAGTGGCGCACAGGCTTAGTTGCTCCGTGGCATGTGGGATCTTCCTGGAGCAGGGATCAAGCCCGTGTCCCCTGCATTGGCAGGCGGATTCTTAACCACTGCACCACCAGGGAAGTCCCTAGTGATGTGTTCTTAATTTCAGTAAAAGTTATCTACAAAACTGCCAAAATTCACAGAACCGCTTTACAATATTGATGAATAAGCCAGAACCTGGTAAATAAGACATCATCATTACCATCATCATCACCATCTTCACCACAGGAATAATTTATTACACCACCACAGTGGATGAGGGTAATGTAATTTTTTACATTACCACCACAGTGGATGAGGGTTTCAATGTCTTCACATCCTTGTTCTTATTTGTCTTTTTTATTATAGCCATCCTCATGGGAGTGAGGTGGTATCTCACTGTAGTTTTGATTCGCATGTCCCTAATGGCAAGTGATGCTGAACATCTTTTCATGGGCCTACTGGCCATTTATTTGTCTACTTTGTAGTATTGTCTCTTCAGATTCTTTGCCCATTTTTAAACTGTGTTATCTTTTTACTATTGAGCTTTAAGAGTTCTTTATATGTTCTAGATACAACTCCCTTATCAGATATATGATTTGTCTGTGAGCTGTCTTTTCATTTTCTTGATGGTGTCCTTTGCAGCTCAAAAGTTTATTAATTTTGATGAAGTCCAATTTATCTATTTTTTTCTTTTGTTGCTTGTGCTTTTGGTGTCAAAGCCACATTTTGAGTAGCAAGGAGTTCTAAATCACTATTCCATTCAACACCTTAACTAATGATTCACTATACATGAATCATACCATTATATCACAGTTTCCTTTTTATAAAGCCATTCATTCATTCTACCTTCAAACATTTATATTCTACTTTAGAACATGATCTGTCTATCCAAATTAAGTGCTACTTTACTTGATTTATAATGAGTTTCCAATGTGAATTTTAGAAGCCAATATCATGCTATGTGATATGAATCCAAGACAACAGAAATCTGAGAATTAGGAGATGAAATAAGCATGTATATTTAATGAAAAAGTCTAGAAAACCTCAAGTAGTAATTCTCCAAACATATTCATAGTAATTTTGAAGAGGCTGGTGACTAGTTCTTTAAGGTAGGAATAGAGGAATGGAGTGTTGAGATTATCTAATCTATCCCCTAAATTTCAGCACTTTAAAGATGTCATTCCATTGTCTGTTGGTATTCATAGTTTCAGTTGAAATGTCAGTTACTTTTTAAATTTAAGGTAATGTCTTTTTCCTCTGGTTGACTTTTAAGGTTTTCTCTGTCTTTGGTTTTCAACATTTTAACTAGGATATGCCTAAGCATACTTATTTTTCTTTGTATTTTTAGTTTGGGGTTTGGTGAGATTCTTGAAGCTGTGGGTTGATGTCTTTCAGCAGTGTTAGAAAATTCTCAGCCATTATTCCTTCATATATTGCTTCTCTCCTTACCTTCTAGAATTTCAAGTACATATATATTAGACATTTTGACAATCTCCCCCATGCCTCTTGTAATTTATTCTATTCTTTCCATTCTTTTTTCCTCTCTATGCTTCACTAATCCTGTAACACTGTGTCCAGTCTGCTCTTAGACCCATCCACTAAGTTATTAATTTCACACATATTTTTTCCCATTCAATAATAACTCTTTGATTTTTTTTTTACAGATTCCAATTTTGCATTGAATTTCTCCCACCATTTGATTCATCTTTTCCACTATTTTCTTTAACATATTATTCAGTCACTTTTAAGTTATCACTAGCTCCAACACCCAGATCATTTGTGGTTATGCTCTCATTATTTTTTCCACTTAATTATCAGTCACGTTTTCCTGCCTCTCAACATGTCTACAACTTCGTATGTTGAACACTGCGTGTAAAAGAACTATAATCAGGGATTGAGTGAATCAGAGATGGGCTATAGCTCTAGTAAGGCTTAGTCCACCTCTACTTTATCTAGTTCTTCAGGTATGGCCCTTCCAGACTTGTGTGTAAGAGCCTGGTAGATCTCTAACTTCTCATTCCTATAAGTTCTGCCTTTCAGAAAATTTGACCTTAGCTTTTTAGCTTCCCATCCCATGTAGATTCAAAATCTGGCAACAGTCTTCAGGGGAAGAGTCATTGTATATTTGCTTCAGGCTCCTCTTTTTACCAAGATTTTGTCTCCCAAGTACCCCCAAGATTATGAGCTTTTGCTTTGCCTTTCTGGGCCAACCAGAAACCTCCAGAACTGCTCCAGAGTTCAGCAAACATCTCCTGGGAATACTGGACTTGCCTTTGGGGCTCCTCTAGTTTCCAATCCATCAAGCCAGTTCCACATGACTGCCAAAAGCTCTGCTAGTTTCTCTTTCCCACAGAATATTTCCTTTTCTTGGACAAAGTCAGATCCTTAGGCCACACCCAGAATCAGCAAATATCCTTCACCTCCCCCCAACCCCATGAAGAAAATAGCCTGTGTCACTCAGTATACCTAGGAAGGTTCTTCCTTCTTTGGAAATTTATTTAATTTAGTTCTCATTGCTTTCACAGATCTCTGATTTCTTTAAAAATATGATTTTTGCAATTTACTTGTTTTTCCCCTAGTTGTTTCAACTGAACGTTGGCCTGTCACAATGTACAACAGTCTACTCTGAAGTAGAGGATTTCCGTTTACTATACAGATGAGAAAACTAAGACATAGAGAGATGGTAAGACACTGGTTTTCAAACCAGATTTGGCTGACCACTATTTCCCTAGAGCCACCTTGGATGTCATCATGGTGAGGCAAGGTGGGGAGGCTTTATTTGATTTGTTCTGAACATCTTCCTGATCAGTGACAATCTTATTAACTCATCATTACAATTTAAATTAGCTTTGTATTTTCATCATAGCCTAGGATCTTGTATATATCAGCTGAGGGCAACAGGACTTTCTTAAGGGCACAGTCTCTTTCTCTTTGGACACAGAGATTCAGATATGATGCAACTGATGATGATTAATAAGGCAGACTGGAGGTGAGAGGAACATACAGTTTCCTTTCCTCATGATTCTCTCTGCCTGGGATTCCATCCTTTCAATCTCTTCCAAGTTCACTCTAATGGGAAGAATTATTCATCTGATTGTACACTTAATGAGGCTCGTTACACTAGTTAGTGGGATTCCAGTGTTTTAAAGGCAAGAATCCAGACTACACATGATTTACTTCTTCTCTTGAATCCATGCAATAAAATTTTCTTTACCCTGTCTTCACCTGTTGCGGGGTGGGAGTGGAGGATGGAGAGGAAGCCATGCCTCCTATAGGGAGCAGAAAGCCTTAAGTCTCTAAACTAAGGCTGAGTTTTTCAACTCAACTTTGTTTCCCACTTGCCTACTATTCTTTGTCCATATGTTCTCTTAGTCCATAAACCAAGAAGGGAGAAGTGGGTAGAAGAGTTCCAGTACCAGAACTCTGAACCTTTTAACACGTGCTGAAAAGACCCGTGTGTCTTTTATGCCACCTGACACTGATCCCTTGGTTCCAGCTTCAGAAATCTGTAACCTTTGGACCTTTTATCTTGGACTTGCAATCTTCCTGGATCAGCAGTGCAGAAAGTGTTGGCTCTCCCTCAGAAAGGGTTGGGTGTCAGACTTTTCTCTTTAGTACTCACATTTCTCAAGAGGCCATATTAAATCATGTCTGCTGAAGCGGTGTTCCCTGGTACCTTTGGGGGGGCTTCGTCCTTTCACCTATCTCTCTGGGCATTCCACTTCAGCTCACCCTAAAATACCTGATTTGGTTGGGTTTTTTGTTTTATTTTGTTTTTGTTTGTTTTATTTTCTATAATATACTACAATTTCTTTGAATAAAGGGGCTATAATTTGCCAAGTATTGCTCCTTTGCCAAGAACTATAAAGAGCAAAATAATGTAGACATACTCAGAACATCCAATCGTCAAAGACAAATGGAGAATTTGAGACTACTCTAATTTTCCTTCAAATTCAATTCAGTGACAGCCTGGTACAGTATTAATAGATTCTTCATTCTAGTACTTTTTCTCAACTTTTTCAGTCTCACTTTATTCAGTAAATGTACTAACTGACAGACTTACTTTTAGAATGATGGATTTCTGCCAAAGTTATTTTTCAAACTTTGCCTTGTTGATTAAAAAGTTCTATCAGTCTCCCAGCTAAGCAGTACTCTGTGCTTCTGGGAAGGAGGAGCATGCAGCTAAGGTGTTTTTATATTCTAAGTTATTTTGATCCTCTCAAAGAATAGATCTAATCTCCGCAGTCTATTTTTAGAAATGAAATGAATTTAACTCAAAGGAGCTTTAAATAAAAGCACCATAATTATACTTACTCCAAGGTCATGAGGATTTTTAAATCTGCATTTAACAACAACTTCAATTCACGTTATTGTTATACTTAGTAATAATGGAGGTGAAGGAATAGATTTGCCAAAAGATATACAATAAGACCTGTTTCAAGATAGGAAATGTGGCGCTCATTTGGTAAAAACCTTTTTCCTACTTCTAACCTGCCTTCTTCCTTAATCCCAACAATTCCGGATGAAATATCAGTTGGGAGAAGTGAGCCTATGATGTCGAGGGCTATACCCCAGCTCCAGGTCTAGTCACACCCAGTTTTACATGACCAGAGAGTGAGAACTCCTTAGAAATGTACAAAGCTTGCACAAGACTCACTCTACCAGCTCAGTTCCACTTGAGGGATTTACACAAACCATGAAGACTTTCTAGCTCTTTTTTTTTTTTTTTTTTTTGCGGTACGCGGGCCTCTCACTGTTGTGGCCTCTCCCGTTGTGGAGCACAGGCTCCGGACGCGCAGGCTCAGCGGCCATGGCTCACGGGCCCAGCCGCTCCGCGGCACGTGGGATCCTCCCGGACCGGGGCACGAACCCGTGTCCCCTGCATCGGCAGGCGGACTCTCAACCACTGTGCCACCAGGGAAGCCCCTTTCTAGCTCTTGTTACACAACTCTTGGCACTCACTGCAAAACATCAGTGGGTCACCTGTGCACTCTTTTGCTATGGACTGAATTGTACACCCCTCCTCCACCCTAAATCCATATACTGAAGCCCTAACCTCCAATATTATGGTATTTGGAGATGGGGCCTTTGGAAGGTAATTAGGGTTAGATGAGGTCATAAGGGTCGGGTCCTCATGATGGGATTAGTGACCTTACAAGAAGACGTCAGAGGGCTTGTGCCCTCTCTCTGCCAAGCAAGGACACAGCTGAAGACAACCACCTGCTACCCAAGAAGAGAGCTTCCTCCAGACACCAACCCTGCTGGCGCCTTGATCTTGGACTTCCCAGCCTCCAAAACTGTGAGAAATAAACGTCTGTTGTTTAAGCCACCCAGTCTATGACATTTTGTTATGGCGGCCCGAGCTGAGACATAATTCCTTGCTCTTTTGGAGAGTTTACAAAAGGAGCTAAAAACACAACAAACTGTTTAGGAAGAAGCTTTCACTGAATTAGAAGCAAAAAAGGAAAAGGGCTTTGAGTTATTGCTGGAAGGACACCAAGGCCAGATTCCCTTCACGGAGCCCCTTGCTAGGAACTAGAGAGGCAAAAATGAAAGGCAAGAACCTGCCCCCAGCACCCCATTCTAGGTCAGCTACTTCCAGAGGTTACTAAGCACATAATTTCAATACCATATGGTAAGTGCTAAGACATGGGTATACTCAGTGTTGCAGGAACAAGCCCACATCGAGATGATGCCTGAGCTAATCTTGAAGGACAGATAATTACCAGGTGAGGAAGGGTGAAAAGGGCTTTCTACGTAGAAGGAACAGCATGAACAAACTCACAGATGCTAAGCCACTGGGTATTAACGGAAAATGCAAAGTGTGAGCTGGGTGGAGGCCACCATTAAAGCTGAAGGGAACCTGAAGAGAAAGAAAAAACCAATAGCTGGAAACTGCTTTTTCCTAGCAAGGTATTGAAAAAAATCCCATGGGAATCCTATTCCCTTAAAGACCGTGGGCAGCTGGGTCCAGGACGACTGGGCGTGTAGCATGTCTGGACTTGGACTTCAAAAGAGCTCATCCCAATCTGTTCTTGTGCCATGTCCGTGGGAGAGCAGTGGGCCAGCACTCTGAGAGTCCCCAGTGTCCCCTTGCTGTGTCACAGACTCACTGACTAACCTCAGGCTAGCCATTCCCCTCTCCAGATTTCAGTTTCCCCCTCCCTAAGACAAAGGAATCATAAATTTATTTCTCAGGGACTGAATTTTATTCTCTCACAACTTTTTTTTGAAAGGGATGGGGGAATTTTATTCATTCCTTGTTCCAGTGAGAATTTTCAAGAAGCTTAAAAAGCCAATCTTTACAGACTTAAAACATCTGTAGGAAGTAGATAAGAGAGATGAAGATGGGGGGAAAACAAAGACAGGGAGGCAGAGATGAGGCTATGACCCCAAGTCCACGCCAGAGATGTCTACTGACGCAGTGGGGAGGGGACTACACGTAGCAGGGGAGGAAGCACCTCAGGAGTTTGGCTGCAGCCACAGCCGTGAAGGTCCATATGGTCAGTCACACAAGGGTGTCCCTAAGATGCAGGCAAACGGACTGCTTGGGAGAAGCCATTTAATGTCAGTCTGTCTCTGAAGTTTAAACTGAAAACATAGTTACAGACATTCAAATATATGTTTCAAAAAAGCACAGAGCAGTTAGTTTAGGAAACCTGTCAAATGCCACAGTGAGGCCCAGTGTAGTGACCCAGAGGGAAGAAAATGTCTTGTCTTGTTCCCATGCCATTTACAAGGTACACCCCGTGTACAATTTAGGAAGCTGAGAATAGAGAAATCTGTACCACGGTCCTCGCCTGGGGTTCCATTACAGGAAGCAGAAAGTCTGAGTGCAGGGAGCTGGCGGTGCAGCCAGGAGCCCCGCCCGCCTCCATCAAGGAGACAGCTCAGCAGAGGCTGCTTTTCTCTGAAGAAATGGTAAAGCCTGTGGAGCAGAAGCAGACCAACAAATACTTCTGCAACGCTACCAGGAAGCCTGAGCTCACTTTCTTTACATTGGCACTGAGCTGAATATTGATTAGAAACCCTCTCCAACCATGACATTCAAGACAACTGGTGGCTGGTGCCCAGAAGAGTGAGGCACCACTCTGTGGGTTCTTCTCTTTCCCCAGTAACTGAAACCCCAGACCATCTGCAGTGCAAAGACAGGGTCAAAGCCAGAGGTGGGAGGGTCTGCTGGACCCAACACCTGGGCTTCCCAGGGACCAGCAGGAGAGGAGGCTCAGCTGTGCTTTCTGAGGATGGCACCACGGCAGCACCCATATCAGATTTTTAAAAAATGAATTATGGGCTTCTCTGGTGGCACAGTGGTTGAGAGTCAGCCTGCCGATGCAGGGGACGCGGGTTCGTGCCCCGGCCCGGGAAGATCCCACATGCCGTGGAGCGGCTGGGCCGGTGAGCCATGGCCGCTGAGCCTGCGCGTCCGGAGCCTGTGCTCCGCAACGGGAGAGGCCACAGCAGTGAGAGGCCCGCGTACCGCAAATAAATAAATT
>NW_006773947.1:2208547-2221206 GCF_000442215.2 Lipotes vexillifer | reverse complement strand
TGTATAAAATGGAGGACTAAAAAGAACCTGCTGTAATAAAAAAATAGATAAAATTCAAAAACCCAAAAAAAAAAAAAAAAAAAAAGCATGAGTACTGAAACGGAGTCATGCATTGTGTAATTCTTAGAGTGAACAGTCAACCATCCAAGGATAACATGAAAATAAGAGTAACTCTGATTGGCTTCACAAAAGATAACGGCAGGACTTGATTGGATCCAAGTGGTTCACACAGCGTAGCTCAACCTAGATGTCAGAGCAGAGATATTTCAGTGGAAAAAGCACCAGTTCACTGGGCTCAGAACCGGGCTGGGTTTTCCCTTCAAGTGAGAGAGATGTCCTCACAACCTCAGGCCTTGCATTCCCACCTTAGAAATCCTACTGTAAGCAGTGTCAGCACTGCTATTCCAAATTGCCAAGTGTTTGCTGCCATTTGGCCACACCATTCAGAGCTTTTTACTTCTCTGTGCACCCTTAAAACGTTAGGATTTGGGGGACTTCCCTGGTGGCTCAGTGGTTAGGAACCCGCCTGCCAATGCAGGGGGCACGGGTTCGATGTCTGGTCCGGGAAGATCCCACATGCCGCAGAGCAACTAAGCCTGTGCGCCACAACTACGGAGCCTGTGCTCTAGAGCCCACGAGCCACAACTACTGAAGCTCACGTGCCTAGAGCCCGTGCTCCGCAACAAAGAAGCCACCGCAATGAGAAGCCCGCGCACTGCAACAAAGAGTAGCCCCCGCTCGCCGCGCCTAGAGAAAGCCCGCGCACAGCAACAAAGACCCAACGCAGCCAAAAAATTTAATTAATTAATTTTAAAAGTTAGGATTTGGGAGCTCAACACTTTGGGAGAGAAGGTTTTGGCAATTACTCGATTTCCCCTTTTGCTGGAGTACACTTTATATGTTTCGTCCTTCACCGATAGCTAGAACATTCGAGAAATTAGAAAAGGAGTTCATTCCGAATAACTGAAGGAGAGGTGTCTCTTTGTATCCCCCAGGGCACCCCCAGAAGTCACATGACAAGAAGACAGATGTGGAAATGTAGACAGAGAGAGCCTGTTCCCCTCATAATCTACCCCCCAAAAGCACCCAGATATGCACAGAAACAATCAAATAAAATTACAAACACAATCTAACGCTAGTTTACGTGGTATCAGGCAATTCATTATTGACTGGAAAAAACCTTTCCTGCCACATATTTGACTGACAGACTGGCTATTTTGGAGTCACATAAACAAGCACACCTGCTTGTACTTAACTGCCTGGCCTCACAGTTAGATGCAGTCTACTTATAGAAAAGCAAAAGCATCAGAAATCTTAACCTAAACAACCACTGGGTCAGTTCAAAGTGACGATGCAGAGTCAGGAGGGGAAAAGCAAGTCTGGACTACTTTTTGTAAGGGAGTACGTTTTAAACAGGGAAAAAATGAGCAAATGACTATCTATAAGCAAATTCCACTCTGGGGGATAAAACAGGAGAACAAGCGTGGGGCGGGATCCGATGGGGTACTTGGGGGCCCCGGGGGGCCATGCCAACAGGATGTCTCTAAGGCACAGCGGGAGAGAAGAGCTATTTTCACAAAACGGCACCAAGTAAATATCTACTAAGTTTTTCAGATCCACATGGCATTGCTTCCTAGCATGTGTCAAAACTCAGCTGTCCCATAATGAAATTGCTTCTTCAGATTTTCTGCTTCATTTTATTAGCTCTGATTACGCCTGCTCATGCTCTAATGACACGGGCAGTGGGTGCTGCCTGAAGCTTGCCCTCTGGTGTGGGCACATACAGGCCATGAGATGCTCCTTGCTAATTACCCCGTGTCCGGCCATACCTTGGGGGACTTAGTTCTAGTGATTGGGATAGAAGATCTTCATAAGGAAAGGTGAACTCAAACTGGATTAATGGCACAATTAAGGGAAGGAATATGTACATTACAAGAGCATCCCTGGGGGCAGTGGAAGGTACTTCAAGAGATACATGTGGGATTGCACCTTTGTTTCTGACATGAGTGCACAAACCTGCCAAGATGTGTAAAATAAGATCAGTGTGTTTAAGCATTCACTTGGCACTCACTTATTTGATGCCATCCTACAGTGAACCAAGGACACACTGATTCATCCCCCGCAACGGAGGCTTTGTAAACTTTCCCAATTAACTGGCCTTTGTGTTGCAAAACATCACTTTAATTCAGGTGTTATAAATTGTCTTGGATACTGACAGCACTCCTATAAACCTTGCAGTCAGAACATTTACAGAAATTCCGGGCATTTCCTTTAAAGCAAATTCATTCAGGTCAAAAGTTGAGAAATCCAGAATCGTTATCATATTTTTGCAGTACAGAACATTGTGATGATCAATGGCACTAAAAATAGCCCAGAAAAAATTAGGAGTTCATAATCGGAAACAAGAAAAACAACAACCTTATCCAAAATAGCAAAATGTCCATTAACATCACTCACTTCCTTAGGAATTATTTTGACAATAGGAAATGGAATTTAATTTTTTTCCCCTTTAATCCAAAACTGTATTTCCCCTCCCATGTGTCCTCTGGGAAAACCTTGCTTATAAACGAATCATTCCCAGATAACCAGCTTCTTGCTGACTGTTTCCATACAGCTCAACAAACACAGAGAAGCTCCTGAACTTGCTATTTCACGTTCCTGTCGCTTCAGTGGTGATGTCATGGAAAGACATAGACATGTTATTATTGCCCAGCTAGAGACCGTAAAGGAAAGTATGCTGCTGCCTCTAGGTTTTCATTTTCCAATGAAAATTATTTTCATTGCCCTAGCCGCTTAGACTGTGAAAAAGAAAAATAACTTAATTAGGGTAACAGTCATAACTCAATTTTGTAAGCTCATTCTTTCAACATAAAAATTACATGACAGCACAGCTTCATTGGGTTTGATCATTTATTTTCATCAGACCATTCTAGAACACACCAAGGTGCTGAATAACAGCTCGAGGAAGTAAATTAAAAAAAAAAAAATGAAGCTGCTCCCCAGAAAGGAAAGCTGCTCCCCAGGAAGGAAGTGGAGTCTTAAGAAGCTGAGACAATGGGAAGAAATGCAAATAGCGAACTGAGAGGAGTGGGCTTCTCTTTTGTGATTGCCTTTTACCATCCAGGAAGGGAGGAAAGACAGCAACAGGCTCTGCACACCCAACAGATGGTGATGGAGATGATGAAGATGATGATGATAAAGAAAAAGAGGTAACTGTGCTCGTTCCAGCAGCACATATACTAAAACCAGATGATACAGAGAAGGATGACATGCAAATTCATGAAGCATTCCATATGTTTTTGTAACTATGGGAGCTGAGAGATCTTAACTAAATATATTGTAGTGATCATTTTGTAACACATACAAATACCAAATCATTATGTTGTGTACCTTAAAGTAACACAATGTTATATGGCAATTAAATTTCTATAAAACTGTTTTTTTTTTTTTAAAAAAAGGAGGGCTTCCCTGGTGGCGCAGTGGTTGGGAGTCCGCCTGCCGACGCGGGGGACGCGGGTTCGTGCCCCGGTCCGGGAAGATCCCACGTGCCGCGGGGCGGCTGGGCCCGTGAGCCGTGGCCGCTGAGCCTGCGCGTCCGGAGCCTGTGCCCCGCAGCGGGAGAGGCCGCAGCGGTGAGAGGCCCGCGCACCAAAAAGAATAAATAAATAAAAATTAATTTAAAACATTTTAAAAAGGAAAAGAGTAGTAACGGAGCAGGAAGTAGAAGGCGGGGGAGGAACTAACACTGTTCAGCACAGACCAGACCTAATGAAAGCGAAACATGATGGGGATCGTTAACTATACTTCCAGGACTTGTCTGTAGTCTGTTCTTGTGTGTGTGTGTGTGTGTGTGTGTGTGTGTGTGTGTGTGTGTGTACGTGCACGCACGCGTGTCTGCATGCACCAGAAATTGAATCTAAGTCAGATTCCAGAACATGGAAGATTTGTTTACTTGTCACCTCCTCAGAAATTCAAGGTGTGATTTCACGTTAAGCTCTGGAACCTCCCTACAAATATATCTAAAAAAAAAAAATCAGTGGAGAAAAAAATTATGTTATTTAGAAGTCATAAAATCTGTGTGATTCCAATATAAAAGACACTAAGCTTCTTTTCTTTCTTTTTTTAAAATTCCATCAGAAACAGCAAGCATTTCACCCATGGTCTTGGGAGACATTTGAAAATTCCAAACATCAAACCCTGACAGCATCTGTTGAGGACACTTTTACAAGTTCATCCTATATTTAAAACAGGTTGAATTTTACCTAGTAAACTCACATAGCCAAGCCTCCTTCTTAATTCAATATCTTGGCAATAGGTCAAGAGAAATGTCAACATGTCACTGGATAAAGAAAGATGTCAGGCCATGCTCCCAAGACCTGGCCAAACAGCCTGAGAGAGAGGCGGTCGAAACTCAAGAGAAATTCCTACCCACTCAAGAGTTCTTCATAAGGAGGCTAAAACTTACCAGTATAGTCTTCTCAACTCTTTTAAGAGAAACTCCTAAATGGGAAACACAGTTCAGGACTTTGGTCCTTTTACTACACAAGGATGTGTTGTTATGGGGACAGCTTTGCAGGCTCCCTGGCAACCCTGGGTATAATTAAGGCCAGTGATCACAGAACAGCCAGAGGTGGTCTCCATGGAGACCAACAAACACACATTTCCACAGGCACAGCAACTGTTCTGAATCAATGACTCTTTATATAGGTTTAAAAACATTGTGAATGGTACATCAATTGCTTCCTTTGTTAGGCAATGCCTGATTAAAAACACGGTGAGAGAGCTGGTTCTCCTGCACCCTGAATTGTGAGCAGTGCCTAGATAGGCAGTTCCCAACTCAATTCATAACCTAGAACTAGCGAATACAAATGGAAAATCCAGACTCAGGAATCACTGGTTAATCTGAAGGAAGAATTAAACTAGTGGTCGACAGAGCCAAGGAGGGCCAGCCAGCTGCCGGCACTCACTATTCCAGGGCTGTCTAAATATTATTCAACCCTCTAGCAAGGCAGACATTATTATTATACTTGTTTACAGATGAGAAAATGAAGCACACACCCAGAAAGTGTGGCCGAGCTGGGACTCAGAGCTAGGTCAAAATTAAGTCTTGGTCGGGATTTAAGTAACTTTACATAATGCTCTGTGTTTGCATAGCACTTTGTGGTCTATCTTCTTATACATTCTGCCTTTTTCTTGAAGCGTTGAGGAGTCAGGTTCTAGAATTTTCTCATTTTGCAATATTTCACCCCTTGTTCCTTGCCTCCTTGCTCCACTTCTGCACCCACCACATGCTCCAAGTTCAAAGACTCACGTGGGACCCCATGTCAGGGGGCTGCACCGGGCTTCCCTGGTGGCGCAGTGGTTAGGAATCCGCCTGCCAGTGCAGGGGACACGGGTTCGAGCCCTGGTCCGGGAAGATCCCACGTGCCGCGGAGCAACTAAGCCCGTGCGCCACAACTACTGAGCCTGCGCTCTAGAGCCCACGAGCCACAACTATTGAAGCCCACACGCCACAACTACTGAAGCCCACGCACCTAGAGCCTCTGCTCTGCAACAAGAGAGTCCACCGCAATGAGAAGCCCACACACGGCAATGAAGAGTAGCCCCCGCTGGCCGCAACTAGAGAAAAGCCCGCACACAGCAACGAAGACCCCACGCAGCCAAAAATAAAGAAATTAATTAATTAATTTTAAAAAGAGCTAAACCTATAAAACATAGAATAAATCATAAAGGAAAATCTTACTGACCTTAGATTTGGCAAAGATTTCTCAAATACAACCAAAAGAAAGAAGGCTGCCCCATCTTCCACCTGGACTGCATGAGCAGCTCTAGCCTAAGCAGCAATGGGAAGGGAAACCCCATTCCCTAAGCATGAACTGTGACTGTCCAAACTCTAAATAAGAACAGGGACAAACATTCCAATTAACCACATACGGCCTTTATACATAATCTTCCATGAGAAAAGGAATTTGGTAACAGATGGAAGGTCATATTGCTGAGTCGTTTCCTACTTTACTCTGATCGGTTCTATTCAAGACTTTTAAAATCTGGCACATGTTTCAATAAGTAGGCACTGGCAGTCAACGATATGGTTCCCAGCAGATCATCATTATATATAATCCTACAAGTGAATGTAAATGCCATCAGCATTCAGTCCCAAGTATCAGATACAGTCAGCACTGTCAGAGCTCAATCGAATCACAACGTTTTTGAACTATCTTTAGATCTTCTAGTCCAGACCCCTTGCTTTATGGATGAAAAAGCTGAGGACTAGAGGGGTTCGGTACATAGTGATCAAAGCCGAAGAGTCTTTCCCTCCCTGAAACCCCTGAAATCCGAGTTCCCCTGCCACGTGACTCAAGGAACAGCCTCCCTCCTATCTTCGCCCTTCTGCCAAGGCTCAGGATAAAGGCTTTTCATTTTCTCTAAAGTTAACCCCCCCCGCTCTTTCCATTTCCCTTTGAAACTATTCTCCCAATTTCCCCTCATTCTCTAGCATCGTGAAATCTCTGTATACAGGTGTCTTCCAGTTTCAAGCACGCCCAAGTCCTTCTTTTCCTAGAACAGAAGTTGTCTTCGTTAGATCTACCCACCACCAATCACAATCTTCTATCCACTTTTTATGTATTCTTGAGTATCTCTGATCCAGCTTTTGCCCCACTCCGACCCCTGCCCTTTGCCTAAAACTGTTTCCTCAAAGGTCAGCAAAGTCCTTGCTCTAGTCTTTTCTCAGGCGGATCTCTTTGACCTCTTGGTGGCATTTTGCTTTACTCCTTAAAATTCTCCCTTAGACTTCCCTGCTCTGAACTCTCCTGCTCCCCCTTCTACCTTCCGGCTATTACTTCTCTCTCCTGCTCCCCCTTCTACCTTCCGGCTATTACTTCTCTCTCCTGCTCATTATTGGTCCCTGGCATCTAAGTATCGCCCAAGCTAAGTCGTAAGCCTCTTCTCTGTTCTCCCCAAATTCTTTCACTCTCTCAGTGAGCTCATCAATTTACACATTTTCTTGATTTCAACTCCATCTTTCTACAGGCGAAGCCCAAATGGACATGCAGAGCTCCGAGACCTTGCCTACATTTGACCCCATGTTTCCAACAAAAAAGAGCTCCATGTAGATGTTTTATCACCATACACATTTGTCTAAAATGTATATCACCAGCTTCCCTCCCCAAAGATGTTCTTTCACAATCACCCCCATCTCTGTCTGTAATGCCATGGATTTCCCATGTCTCTAGCTACAAACCTTGGAGCCATTTGAGACCTTCCATACCCATCATTCCTATGTCCAAACTATCCCCCCCATCTGTTCTAAAATGATTTGTCTTTGTTATCTACTTCTTTTATCACATCACAGAACAATTATATGGTAAGTTGTGTACTTAAAATTTATTTTCCTTCTAATTGTAAGTCAAGTTTGACCTTTCACCTTTCTTCTTGCCATCACTACCTTGATTCACCTCCCTTCTGAATGGCTGGAAGTCATTTCCAATCTGCCTTAAGCACTACTGCTATATTAACCTGCTTAAAACATTACCCTTGGTCAGTCTCATTCTGAGGTTCACAGTGGTCTCTGTGGCATGGCTTTTAGGGATACCTATAATCTGACTCTCGTGCGCCCAGTTCTTCCCTTCCCCTCTACATTCTCCTCCTCCTCTAGCTAAATTTATTTCCTCCTGCTTCCCCACCTGCACATCCTTCTGTTTAACCTCTCTGCCTGTGAGTTTTTCACAGAATCCAAATTCTCCTCTGGGCCAATGGAACATCTCTTTGTGTCACTTTCTGCATACACTGGCACCCAGTAGAGTCGCAATGACGTGGGGGAAAGGCTGTATTGCTAAGTACAATTATGTTGTATTCCAAATGTCAGCACATTTTGATGTATAAGCGGTCCATTATGATTTGCAAATATTTTCTCCTAGACTGTGGCTTATCTTTTCATTTTCTTAATGGTGTCTTTTGAATTACAAAATATTTTAACTTAAATGCAGTCTAATTTATCAATTATTTTATGGCTCATGCTTTGGGTGTCATATCTAAGAACTCTTTGCTTAAACCAAGGTCATTAAGATTTTTTCCTGTGTTTTCTTCTAAGATTATTCTGGTTTTAGTTCTAACATTTAGGTCTATGATCCATCTTGAATTAACAGTGCAAGGCAAGGGTCTAAGTACTTTTTTTCCCCAGCATACGGACTGTTACAGCCTCATTTGTTGAAGAGAAAACCCCTTCTCCATTGAACTGCCTAGGCACCTTTATCGAAAATCAATAGACCTTGGGACTTCCTTGGTGGCACAGTGGTTAAGACTCCACGCTCCCAATGCAGGGGCCCGGGTTTGGTCGCTGGTCAGGGAACTAGATCCCACATGCATGGCGCAACTAAGAGTTTGCATGCCACAACTAAGGAGGCGGCGAGCCGCAACTAAGACCCAGTGCAACCAAATAAATAAATAAAATAAAATAAAATAAAATCTTAAAAAAAAATACATTGACACCCTTAAAAAAAAAAAGAAAATCAATAGACCTTAATGTTTACCCTTATGCCAATACCAAGATGTCTTGATTATTCTAGCTTTATAGTGAGTTCCAAATTATGTAGCTCAAGTCCTCCAACTTTGTTTTTCTTTTGTTTTGGCTATTGCATTTCCAAATAAATTTTAGGATCAGTTTGTGCATTTGTACAATTCAGGAAGTATTTCCATCTTAACAATATTGAGTCTCTCCATTTATTGAGATCGTCTTTAATTTCTCTCAGAAAGGTTTTGTAGTTTTCAGTGTATAAATCTTACACCTCTTTGTTAAGTTCCTAAGTATTTTTTTCTTTTCGATGCTACTGTGAATGGAATTGTTTCCTTAATTTCATTTTTTTGCACATGACTGTTCATTATTAATACATAAAACTACAATTGATCTTGCACCCTGAGACCTTGAGAAATCATTTATTAGTTCAATTAGGGTTTTTATAGATTCCTTAGGATTTTCTATGTATAGGATAATGTCATCTGTGAGCACAAACAATTTTTTTTTCTTTATTGCACTGCCCGAAACCTCCAGGATAACATTGAATAGAAGTGGTGAGAGTGAAATTGTTGTGCTGCTCCCAATCTTAGGGGGAAAGTATTCAGTTTTCACCATTAAGTATGTTAGCTGTAGGTTTTTCATAGATGCCTTTTATTAAACTGAGGAGGTTCTCTTCTGTTACTAGTTTGTTGAGAGTTTTTATCATGGATGGATGTTGGATTTTGTCAAATGATTTTTCTGTACCTATTGACATGATCATGTATTTCTGTTATTTTATTAATATAACGTAATAATTTTCACAAGTTAAACCAACTTTGCATTCCTGTGATAAATCTCATTTGATCATTGTGTATAGTCCTTCCTGTAGGTTGCCAAATTTGGTTTGCTAATGTTTTGTTAAAGATCTATGTTCATGAGGGATGTTGGTCTGTAGTTTTCTTACAATTTTTTGTCTGGCTTTAATTTTAGTATCAGGGTAATTCACCTTACAGAATAAATTGGGAGTATTCCCTCTTCCTCTATTTTCTAAAATAATTTGTAAAGAAAAAATATTTCTTCTCTAAATATGTGATAGAACTCATCAGCAATGCCAACTGGGCCTGGGCTTTTCTTTGTAGAAAGATTTTTAAATTACTACTTACATTTATTTACTTGTTATGAGCATATTCAGATTTTCCATTTATTCTTGAGTCAAGTTTCTTATTTTGTGCCTTTGGGGAATTTGTCCATTTCATCTAAATCATCTATTTGCTGGCATAAAACTATACAATACTTTTAGTTTCTATAGGATAAGTGGTGATGTCCCTCCTTTCATTTCTAATTTTGATTATTTGTATCTTCTTATTTTCTTCATCAGTCTAGCTAGAGGTCTGTCAATTTTGTTGATTTTTCAAGGAACAAACATTGATTTTCTCTATTGCTTTTCTGTTTTCTATTTCATTACCTTCCACCTTGAACTTTATCATATCCTTCCTGCTGCTCATTTTGGGTTTATTTTGTTCCTATTTTTCTTGTCTCTTAAGGTGCAAGCTTAGGTTATCGATTTGAGACCTTTTTTCTTTTCTACTGCCTTCTGGCCTCTGTTGTATTTGATGAGAAGTCATCTGCTGATTGTCATTTTTTTTTTCTTCTAACCTTCTTCTGGAATTCTTATTATACATTTGTTGATATTCTTGATGTCGTCCCACAGGTCTCTGAGCCTCTGTTCATATTTCTTCAATTTTTAAAAAGTCTTTGTTCTTTAGACTGAATAATTTCTTTTGTTCCACCTTCCAGTTCACTTATTCTTTCTTCTGCCCCCTCAAATATGTTGCTGGGTACCTCTAGAGAATTTTTCATTTCAGGTCAGTTACTGTACTTTTCAACTCCAGAATTTCCATTTGGTTCTTTTTTAAAAAATCATTTCTGCCTCTTTGAGACTCTGTATTCATTGAGTCTTTCCTTGAATTCTTTAAACATGGTTTCCTTTAGCTGTCTGAACATATTTAAATAGCTGCTTTGCAGTCTCTTTCTGCTAAGTCTTACCTCTGAGGATAGACATTCAGACACAATTCCTATTGACTGCTTTTTTCCTGTGCAGGGATTATGCTTCCTTGTTTCTCTGAATGCCCTAATTTTCACTGAGTACTGGACATTTTAGATAGTATAGCAACTCTGGATTCTGACTTTTTCCCAGAGCATTTTCGTTGGCATTGTTGTTTTGCTTGTTTAGTAATTTGCCTGGACTAAGTCTGTGAAACCTGTCTCCCATTTAAGGTACCACTGCTGCGGTCTTCACTCAATTTTTTTTCTTGCTTTTATTTTTAAGGCTGTCTTCCTAGGGATCATCCCCAGTCTGCATAGCTTAGTGTTCTGGCAAAGACTAGTCAAGAGGTTTTGCTCAAACACCTTAAGCCAGAAAGCTTTCTCTCTGCTTCTGACTCTGTATGTGGGCTGGGGAACACATTCAAACTTTAGGCTGTTTTCATGTCTGCCCCCGCTTTTCTTTCGGCTGGTCTCTCAGGTCTCCTCTGTGTGTGCACACAGGCTCTGTTGACCAGGGACGTGTATGTGTCTTGGGCATCCTCCATCTCTGCTGCTCATGCACACAGACTAAGGTAAATCTGGCATTTATGGAGAGCTAGCAAGGCCCTGATGGCCGTCTCACCTCCCAGAACTACCTGGTAAGTCCCCAGCTAGACCACTGGTCCATTGCTTGCCCCAAAGAGGTAAACTCAAGCTAGTGGAGCTTCCTGTTCATTTACCACCTAGACGGCCCCTTTACCTGACAATACTCCAAAGAGAGTGAGCCCCTTCTGGAAGCAGCAGCAAGCCTGTTGGTTTTCACAGCCTGCCCTGCTCTGGTTGAAATAGAATACTTATAGAGATGGGGAGAAGGGAATGAGAGCAACCTAAAGCAAGAACACCGCTAACTCATGCTGTTCCCACCCGAAGTTTAGGAGTTTTCATGAACAAATGCCTCTCAGTTTGTTGTGTGCTTTTGGTCAACTTTTAGAGAGCTGAAATGGATATCTTTGACAGTCTTTTTCCAGCTTTCTAGTTGCTTCTGGGGGAGAGTATTTATCAACCTCGTCATTCTGTCATGCTCTAAGTCAGTATCACAGCCAATCTTTACATTCTTCTGGAATGTGAATTATTAATGCTATTAGAAAGTAGACAATGCAGGTGGAAACATCGCTGTGAAATCTTACTTTCAAATAAAAACGTTTGTTTTTGCTTTCTGGGGGAAAAAAATCAGCCAACAAACATAAAGATGGCTAAAGGCACAAGTTTAAATGATTACTGTATTAGATTAAATTGATTAAGAACTCTCACTCAGTGGAAGCAGCACCTAGGGCACCATAACTTCACTCCTTCACAGACTTTAGGGAAATGAAATGCGCCACTAGAAAGAGCTAGCCCCAAAGCATTAAGATCCTGCATCCCAGAGCTGATTTTTCTGCTCCTTCTTATTTTCCCACCTCTCTATCTTATGCTTCAACCATGGTCAATATGTGCTGGGTATTTTTATTAGTCCCTTTTTTGAATGGTCCATCAGAGTCCCCCAATCAGGCCATCTGTCTGTTTTCCTTTTTCAATTGCCTCTGACAGGCTGAGACCTTCTGGGCAAGTTACTGGAGCTCTGGACACCCTCACAGCTCCCAGGCAGGAAGATAAGAACTGCCCCATGCATCCGGGGGTCCAGTCTCTTCGAGCAAGAGAAGGCTTAGAGGTGTTTTGTTTTGTTTTGGCAAAACCTCTCTTTTTCAGATGGGAAAATTAAGGCTCTGGGAAATTAAGGGGCATACTCAGGTCACCTTCCAGGAATGTGATAGAGATCAGTATGTCATGCTGATAAAATAGGCAGAAACCCTCAGGAATTGTTACCTGAACAAGCGAAGGATCAGGCTCAGGGCCAGGGACTAGAGATGACTGCGTGAAGACCAACCTGACTCTGAGAACACTGGACACAAGGGCTCCTGAGATGGATTCTTCCCACCCCTCCCCTCTCTCTTACCTTAGCAAAGAAACTCCAGGCTGCACACTGCCCTGGGGTCATAAGGCTTTTCAGCTTCACTGTGCTGACCATGAGAAAGAATCCTAAAAATCCACTGGAAGGAGAAAATATACTTTTGTTAGTGAGACTTGCCTTCCTATAGCCAGT
>NW_006773947.1:2207235-2208537 GCF_000442215.2 Lipotes vexillifer | reverse complement strand
TCTTTCCCGTTACATTTTGTATCTACCTTTACAAAAATTAGTCGATATTTAGTTATCACAACACCCCTATCTCATCTCTGTTTTCTAGTGATCTCTGGATAAAAATACCCAAAATTTAAAAACCCATTAAGCTCTACTATGCTAAGGAGCTATGAAGAGATCATTTCCCTGGAGGCAGGGAGTGGGTATAGAAATTTGGGAGATCTCTGGCTAAATCATGAAAGAAAAAAAAAAATCTGGAGGACAGTATCTCCTGCTTCCTCCTGTATTACTTCTGGAGCGTGGTGCTTGCCAAGGTAGAGCTTCAGCTATTTTTTCAAGCAGAACAAACTGTTAGGAAAACACTTCCAAAGAAACACTCACCGTATGAAGTCAGAGGGTCTGGACTGGCCCCTTGGTTCAAGGTAAGAACCTAAAGGGGAGGGCGGCATAATAGAGGTCCCCCAAAGCAGGGTGACCTACATAGATGCTATACTTTGGGAATGATGTCTGAAAGAGCCCTCACCTCCCAAGGGAGCCTGAGGCTGGACAGCATCTCAGGGGCTATCCGGAGGTTTGGAGCTCTACATACCTCCTCCTTTGTAGCTCCAGGGTGTCGGGTGCCACACTGCCATCTGACCTCTATTATAGGTGCTGGGGTATGGCTCCCACCCAGATCATGAGCCCTGAGAGGGAGGGGCCCAATCTTGGGCTTCTCCATATTTCCCCAACAGAGCCAAATAAGGTGCCCTGATCATAGCATGTATTACATAAATGTTTGGCAGATGTACTTGGAAGCAGGTTGAATTGACTAAATGCACCTAAGGCCAAATTTCACAGAAATGTGCGCCTTCATTTCATTAGATTCGATTAGGTCACAGCCACATTCCTGGGGCAGGACCAGGGACAGGGATTAGGTTTCCTCTATATATATTTCAGCCTGTTTGGCCTAACTACCCACAAAGTTTGCACAGGTCTGCACTTGCAGTCATGGGAGCCTGGGCCGCGCTGATTAAGGCGTTGAGTCACTCTCACAAGGAGCCCCTGTGGGGAAACAGGAAGCTGGAAATCAAGTGATCCGGGATTCTATTCCTGGCTGTGCTCACCGACCCTCGTAACCTTGACCAAATCCCCATTTTTTTCCTTTTTTTCTTGCCCCAGGTTCAGTTCTGTGGCCTTAAAGCAGGAATAAGCATAACGCTCTTCACCCTATTTTATGGAAATCAGAGATTTTCAGAACAGAAAGGTTCCCCAGCCCCAAGTCTCACTTTATTAACAAGCAAACTGGGTCACAGGCGTAATTAGAGTCCAGGTTTCCTGGCT
>NW_006773947.1:2192507-2207219 GCF_000442215.2 Lipotes vexillifer | reverse complement strand
CTTCCGAAGCTCTCCACGGCCCTGCAGACCTCAACGTGGAAATGTGCTCTCAGCCAGAGAGATGGAGTGAGATGCTCCGGGTGCCCAAGGTCGCGAGGCTGGTAGAGGACAGTGGGCCAGCCGGCCCTCCAGGGCTCCTCTTGGTGGTGTCCACCCCTTGCATCCCCAACAGGTGCCTGTCCCATCCCCCATACCTCGGTCCCCTTTGGGCTTCTTCTGTCCTCTCCATCCCTGGCCAGAGGAGGGCACAGTTCCACACTGACCCTTGCCCTCCGCACAGACTCTGCTAGGACTGAGCGACCCCTGGCTTGTGACCAACACGCTCCTGAAAGCATCCATGACTCTTTCTCATCACCTGACTTGCATGTCGGTGAATCATTTCTAAATGCCTCATGGGTCCCTCCCTCATCTCCCTCATCTGTGTCTTCCACTTCCAGCTTGTCAACCCCTTGCTGTGGAGGCAGGTCTTAAGAGCACTGGGCAGACCCCAGGAGTGAAGGAGCCTAGGGCTCCCTATTCATGGGGTCTCCAGGCCACGGCTACCACTGACCCCTCAGGCCTCCACGACCCCTCCTGAGCTCCCCCAGGACCTCTGAAGGTGACAGCTCTTAGTGTGAGATACGGTTATGGGGGAGTCACGAGATGATGTGGGGAAAAGTGCCACGTTCTTAAAAGAGGGTAAGCCAGAGGTAGAATGTAATAGAGAGTTAAACCAATTCAGATAAAGATTTCCAAATCTTTCAAATTAAAAAAAGAAACACCTGAGTTTTCATGTTGGATTAGAAAAACTTGCAGATTAAAAGGGGCAGAAATGGAGGCAGAAGGTCACCCTACAGGGACTTCCCTGCCAGTCCAGTGGTTAAGACTCTGCACTTCCACTGCAGGAGGCACAAGTTCGATCCCTGGTCGGGGAACTAAGATCCTGCGTGCCACACAGCATGGCCAAGAAAAAAAAAAAACAGGTCACCCCACAAAGCCATCACCAACGGGCTATGAACTGTGATGCTCTGCTCCAAATGACCAAACCTGGCGGCCCCCTTGGCACCCTGGCCACCCATGTGGCCGAAGAAGCAGGCCCAAAGGGAAGCAAGTCTGCAGGCACCAGGGTGGCACTGACACTCCTGCCACACAATCCTAGCTAATGGGCAAGTGACAAGGCCTGACCAAATGGATAGGAACTGAGAAGACAAATACTGTCAGTGTTTTCCTGAAACTTTTCTGAGAATGATAAGAAAAAAAAAAATCATTCTGAGGCTCAAATGCAGATGCAAACGGCATAATACTGATTTTTTCTGCCCTAACACACCCCCATCAGAAACAGCACCTAGCTGCATATCAGCCCTTTAACTCTCTGTGAAGAATCACTGCTTCACAAGATACACTCTCTTTTGGGTGGAAATAGGTGGTCTGGCTTTTATGTAGCAATTGCTTCTGGTCTGTTGACATTTTATCTACAGATAATAATAATGCCCATCATTTGCTGAGCCGGGCAAGATGCTTTGAGCTTTGTGTACCTTATTTAACACACACAATCACCCTGTATTAGTATTATCTTTCCATTTTACAGATGAGAAAATTAAACTAAGGTTTGGGGGAAGTAAGATAACTTGCCCAAAGACACAAATTAGCAAACAGCAAGGCTGAAATTCAACCCAAGTGTGGTCTTTCGACCACATCAGAATCCATGCTTTGAGACTGTCCACAGAAGCCTTTCCATTCCTCAGCACAATATAGTCAAGCGAAGTGGGGGTCATGGCAGGAAAGGGGCGGGGGTAGGATGGGGACGGACCTCTTTGTATCTAAATGTATCCATCTAATTGGTCCACATCTCTGATACCTCCCAAGGCCAAATATTAACGATCACCTTGTGGTCTAGACAATTCCTAGTCATTGGTTTCAAAATCTGTCTCTCAGAGTCTTAGGGTTCGGTCAAAATTTTTTGGAGGCTGCCCTTTAGGAACAAGAGAGAAATCAAGGTAGATGCTGACAGGGTGTGATTCTGTACCCAAATCTTCCCTTGAACTGAGTCAGTGTCATCATTTTTATATACTGAAGTTCTGTTTAAGAATTGCTTGTGGGGGGGGGAAAAAAAAGTGGGAGAATTCTCTCTGTTCTGCAAGTCTGAAAACCACTGCCCTGGCCGAGAAAATTCTTCAGGACAGGGGTCCTCGCAGGTCCCGGGCCAGCCCTGAGCACCTGAGAATGTTCCTAACAACCCTCTGATGGCCGACGGGGCAACTTTCTCACCTGCACCAGACACCACTTTCTTCTGACGCTTATTCAGATAACAGACAGTGACCCTGGGCTTCACAACGACACAGCTGGTAGTACAGAAACATACAAATCCACAGTGCGAGGGGTTTTCCGAGTTAAGATTACCTGGCACAGCAGCTGCCATGGAATCTGTAGAAATACAGGAACGGAAAGTCCAGGACGCTGAGGAGGTCACCTGGGAAACAGCAAGAGTGAGACACACAGCCTGAAAGCCCCCTGCCCCCGGCTGCCCGGAAACACAAGGCAAGGATCTTAACGACATCAGCCCTCTGAGCGCTGAGCTGCCCAGCAGTGAATTCACTCCGGCATTCGAGGGTTTCTGTGTCATTGGCATTGTCTTATTATAATAATAGTATGATAATAACACCATTCAGTGAAAGCCTGCCCTGTGCAGGGCCCTGTGTGAAAAGCTTCCCGAACATTGTCTGTTTCAATCCTTGTAACAACTCTGTGAAGCTTTGTTATCCCCATTTTAACTGCAGCTCAGAGAAGTGATTTGTTTACGTTTGCACAGCTCTCTAACTGTTGAGCCAGAATGTGGACCCCGGTGACTTCAAGTCCTAAGATCTTTCCTCTTCACCTGGCAGCCATCCCTGGCCCAGAGCATAGGACAAAAAGAATCTTTTTTTAAGATTCTTCTATTCTTTTCTGCCTTATATCTAAAAAAGGATCATGAACGCATGCCTCTGACATCTTCTCTCATCTTTCTGTTTAATTACCGCACAAACAGAGAAGGGGCCAACCGCCCGTGCATACTCATTTTAGTTCAAGGTCCAAAGGGTACATTTATTTCTAGTGAAGTAAGTTCATTCTTTTAGTTCCACTTGGTGCAAGAGGAAATAATCAAACATATTGGCCGCTTCCCTCTCTGGAATTTGAACTTGGTCACAAACAAGAAGTCAGGAGATTAAAAAAGCAGAAAGCCTTCCAAAAATGTCCAGAGAAAAGGAATTAAGCATTTCCACAGCAGATAGCCTAATCCTTCCAAATCTGGAATTTCTGAGATTCTGGAGGCGCCAGACCTTCCAGACCCCTGGGCCTCGGTCTGTCTCTCAGTTGTGGATGGACTAGAGCAAGAAAGGTTGATTTTCCTGAGTACTCACAGCACGTTAGGGGCAGTGGAACATCCTTCATCACTACACTTACTAATCAAGAGTTTCAGAACAAAAGACACAACGCATCGCTACACTTCCTTGTACCTAAATGATCTCAAATGATTCAACCATCGACTGGGAAGGAAAGGTCTGAATTCCACTTTTCTGGACGGTTGCTTTTTTCTACCATAACTATTGTTATTTTGTTTGATTTGGTTTGTACATATGTATGTGTATTTAACTAAAAGGAGAGGTCCCCTAGGATCTGATTTTCGTGCAGCCCAACAGAAGGCTAAGAGTTTTTGTTCTCTTTCTGCTACGGCTCCACTGGACACCCCTGTCATTTACTAGGGACCTATACTGGTGGAGGGACTTTGTAACTGACATCAGGCCCAGACATCCAGTGCATGAGGAGCTCCACTGCTCCTGTAGCCCCTTTTCGCACAGAAGTGACAGCCGAGGAAACCCTGAGCACCCAGATCCTAGCAGGCGGCCCCAGCCCCCTGTAAGGTGGGTGAAGGCATGTTCGTGGAGGATTTGCTCTGTCTCTTTGGCCGCTCTTGGTTCTTGGCTTTTTCCCAACCTCCCTCTCAGCATGAGAGAAACTGCAGCGCAGTCAGCGTGATCAGGAGGACTGAGCAGAGAAGAATAAATTAAACGCAGGACCTCAGGATTCAGGGGAGGTGACCTGGACTCCCGGTGCGGCCCAGGCTACGGAGGGGTCTGAAGGGCAGGGGAGTGGGCAGAGGTAGACTGGGAGGAAGGAAGATAAAGAAAAAAAAATCACCATCCTAGGGAACTGACCAGTTGCATAATAATCCTCCCTCAAATCCTAAAAATTGATCCTGTCAATTATTGAGAGCAAGAGAGAGAAGAGCTCGCTCTTCTCTTTGAGCCATTTCTAAAACCTCCACACATTTCTCACGTAGTTGACTCCATGACTGTCTCTCCTTCTAGAGCCATCGAGTCCTTGCGAGCAAGGATTCTATTATACTCAGCACTTGTATCCACTGTGTTAGGACCATCTCTGACAAATAACAAGCACCCCTGAGCCAAGAGTATCTGGAAGACTTCAACCCCTCTTGCTTTCCCTGGAGAGAATGTTCCGAACCCTTTCCACTTGGCTCTGCTGGTCCTCAATCTCAAATTGACCCCCAGTACTACCCCCTTGATGCCTTCAGCCGGCCTCATCTTTTATTTCAACAGAGAGGGTGCACACCAACCTCTAAACAGCAAAGGTTAATGACTGTGCTACAAAAATAGCCCCGAAAATGTTGCAGTACGTGGCTAGCTGGCCCCAAGCACATGAGAACTAGCCCCAGGAACTAAAAACTGTGTAAAGGTGCTCAAAAGACAACACTTCTGCACCACCTAGTGCAGAACGCACACTTTAAGCACAAAGTAAGTGGTTCAAGCTCTGTACACATGCTTTGTGGCATCCACATGCAGCTTATGCACAGAAGTCGGAGTTAAGCCTTCATGCCTGTGCTCCACAGTTAAAATTCTGCTGACTCTCTGAGTGAGGGAGTCAGTCCCATCTCTCTGAAGATAATGGAGCATGAAATCGCCACGGTGAAAACTGTGGCACAATTTTACCACATCAAGAATAATGGATACTTGAACATCAAGAAAGTTTCCTCTCACCCACCACATTTTAGTCCTCAGAATGAGTGGGAAAGTGGAAGGTCAGCTCCAGGATGTAGCTCGTACTGCTTGCTTTATCTCAACACGAGCAGTAGACACACCACATAACAAGGTCATTTCTGGTCAGATTCCCGAAAGTCTTCCTGCCCTTCTGGTTCCTTGAAATTTTCTCTCTTGAAAATGCCACAGCAGAGGGACCCCATACAAAGATGAAATGCAAACTTTCAAACAGAGGAAGAATTTGTTTTCTCTACTATTACTTAAAGCAGTCCTGGGGGTGCAAGTTTCTAAGATCCTTGGAGCTTCTGCATGAACTGTGACTTTGAAAGATTAGAAGGAGAACTAGATCCCACCCATCAAGAAGCAAACCCAGTGCCTGAAATAGGAAAAGTGTCAGGGTCTGCACCTAGGACATGGAGAACTATCTATCTGGTCCCTTCCTACCACTACATCCCAGCGCACCCCAAAGGTGGTGACCCAAAGCCACACCATCTGCATCGCAAGAAAGCCTATCTTTCTAATCACTCGGGAGTGAGTGAGAAGGGCGGCTCAGTCAAGAGCACTACTGAGAGACCATCACCCACCTAGTAGAATAGCTAACGTAAGACAGACAACACCAAATGTTGGTGAAGACCTGGAGAAACCGGAACTCTAACGCATTGTTGGGTGGGAGGGTAAAATGGTACAAATGCTTTAGAAAACTGGCACTTTCTTTAAAAGTTAAACATATATCTACTGTAAGACCCAGAAATTCTACTCCTATTTATCCAAGAGACATTAAAACATAAGTCCACCAAAAGCACTGTATGAGAATCTTGATGGCAGCTTTATTCATAACAGCCCAAAACTGGAAACATCCCAGGTGAGCATCAACAGGTGAATGGATAAACAAAAGGTTCATACACTGGCACACTAGTCAGCAATAAAAGAGTAAAGACTAGTGAGACACCCAACAACCTGGATGAATCTCTAAATGCTATGCTGAATGAAAGAGCTAGACACAAAAGAATACTTCCTGTGTGTTTCCATTTATATGAGGCCCTAGAATAGACAGAACTTATGTATGGTAACAGAAATCAGATCAATAGGGGCTTCTGGTGGTCGGTGAGAGGGAGTGACTGAGAAGGGACGTGAGGAAACTTTCTGGAGTGACGGAAGTTTTCTATATCTTGATAGAGGTGTGAGTTACATGGGCATATACATTTGTCAAAATTGATCAAGCTGCACATTTAAGATATGTGCATTTCCTATGTGTAAATCATATCTCAATTTTAAAATGTTTTGAAAGTACTACTAAATAATGAAGATACAAGTAAGAAAAAGAAGAGGTAAGAAGAAACCAAAAAGCCCTGTTTTAAAACATCAGAAATTAAGAGCCTTTAAAAAAAAAAGGCTGTACCCATGGGTCCTGACTCTTGCTGTGTCTTAATTGGTGCAGATGTGGGAGAATCAGGAAGCTGCTCTCCCTGACCCACACCCAGGCCTTGAAATGGACATTCCAGATGGAAAGTATAATAAGCAAGTGGGAAAGAACGAAGTGCTGTTCTATCTTAAAAATGGGCTGGACCACCCACGGGTCCAATGAGAAAGCTAACAAATTGGCAGGAATTGAAGCTGCCCAATCAGAGCAGTCCTCGAATACTTCCGGAGCAAAGAGATTTTCCTCAGCTGTTTCATTTGCTTAAATTTTGTAATCAACCTTATGCTCCTATGAGAAGACATCACCAGGACGCATCAAAGGGTTTAGGGCAACTGACCTGGCTTTATAAAGCTGGGAAAAACTGATCCCCAAGGGGTCTTCTAGATTCTCAGCTTCCATAATCTCACACACCAAATCCCTGCCTTCATATCCATCTGCCTTAATTACCTACTTGAGCAAACCTGTGTGCTTTTTGAAACAATGGGCCACTGCTTAGAGCTGCACATGGTTGTGCATTACACAACTTCAGTATAAACAAACCGCACTGTTTATAAAGACCACAATTGTATTTGTTACTTAATTCACGCAAAAGTAGGTGTGGTTCCACAGTGTTTCCCTGGGATGTTCATGGATTAGATACCCAACTTGGTGTTGGTATAGATGAACATCTCCGGCTTCTTCTGGAAGGCTGCCGCCAGTTCGTAGGTAGCCGCACACCTACCTTCCCTGGGGCCTTTGCCTGAGCCCTGCTACGATGGCTACTGAGGCCCACAGGACTCCTGACCCCTACGGCTGTGGGGCATCCCCTCGCAGGGAAGCTTTAGCTAAACTCCAGTCTCCCTCTGCTACTCACTTCCTCATCTTGGTCACATCACTTAACTCCTCTGGGTTTCAATTTCCTCATTTTCAAAATGTGGTGGCACCTTGGATAATCACTAAGGTTCCTTCCAGTTCTGATACACGTGAGTGTAGCAAATGAACTAGCATAACCTCTTAGTGAAAGGCAGAGTGGCTTCTTTAAGTGAATATCATTCACCCGAATCCACTAGAAATCACTCAGGGAGAAAATGAACATGTAAACCAAGAAGAACCAGCAAGCATAACTCTCCAAAGGTCTTTGATTAAAAACCTATTTGAAAGGCAGAAGACACTTAGTAGGCTCTGAAATATCTGTTGGGTGGCAACCCTCTGGCTGCACGAAGGAATGCTGAGAGGCAGGATTTGGAGGCGGACACTCAGCGGTACAGGTAGGTGTCTAGGGTCAACACCAGGGTTTCGTATGACTTGTAATTTTACAAAGGATAGGTTTTCAGGCTATGGGAGTGGGCAGAAAACAGTGGATGTGCTTCAGTACGCGCAAGCGTAGAAGCACTCATGGAGAAAAAAATAATTCAAGTTATGCTAATGAGACAGCAGTTCGGATAGGTCATGTCCAATCTAGAGACATGACCCGAGTCACCATCAGCAGTTCTCTGAGGATATTAGTTCAAACGGTCTGAAGCAGCTAAAAACACAAACAGAAAGGGGTTGCTGTTTGCGGCACAGGAGGGAGCTAGAAGGGGCTTCAGAAATAATCCAGTCCACCTTTCTTAATTTCCGGATAAGAGACTGAGACCCTGAGGGCTTGGGTAATGCCTCATGCATAGCAGAGGTCAATAAACATTAGTTTAAGGAGTGTGACCAGTAAAATGTGTATTTCCAGCCATGCTGCACACAGATATTTTTGCTTTATCTTTGCATCAACTTCAAAACCTTTCAAAGTAAAAAAACACAATGAAATAGAGTACTACGGAAAATTCCTGAACTTGGAAAACAACTCTAGGGTAATTGAGGCAGCAACAGGCTAAAGGTAAGTTTTTTGTTTTGTTTTTTTTATTTAATTCTATTTATTTCTTTTTTATACAGCAGGTTCTTATTAGTTATCTATTTTATACATATCAGTGTATATATGGGCAAAGGTAAGTTTTAAAATGACTTCTTTAATCTGGAATTATGAAAACTGGATGACAATATATGATAAAAATGTATAAAAGGACGTCACTGAGAAATAGGCACAATTTGAACTTTTCCACCAAATCTTTAGCCCTAGGATTGAAGAGCAATTCTGGATGCTTGAAGGGAGAATTTTAGAAAAGGACAAAGAAAGCACTAGTTTATTTGGCAGATAATAAACCTGCCTGTACATCTGAGATTACACCAGATGAAAACATCAACAATAAAAGATGGAAAAAGGTTCAATTCATGGGCAATAAATCCATAACGGGATACTAAGAACAGTTTCAAGTATGTGGGCCATTCCTAAGTTTGACACCCTGGAAGGCAGCTACATTCTCTTACAAAATTTCCCTCAGAGATATAACCGGAGTCAGAGCACTGTGTTGAATGGGCAATGTAAGATACACAAACAAACAAAATGATGTTTACCTGTGGGGTGAGATGCAAATGCCAGGAGCACCACACTGAAAAAGAAACAGCAGACTCGTGAAGAAAGCTTCCCCAGCACTGAGAAAACAACATCCATTTTCACCCATTCTACTTGGAAATAGTGAGATTTGCCTAAAAGCAAACTATCTGCACTGAATGGTCTCATTCTGCCTAAATCCAACTTGTCAGGGAGAGAGTGAGAATCTCCTGAAATGCCTCAGGTTTTGGCAAGAGGGCTGGATCTCCCCTGTGATGGACTCTGAGGGTCCGTGCCCCTCTTCAAGGGTCAGCCCTGCCACTAATGATTATCATATTCACCTAATCTACAGAGAGTATTTGTCAGCTAAACAAAGCAGAGTCTAAATTACAAACAGGCTGCAGCCTAAAAGTTAGCTGTTGAATGTGAGCTAAATCTATTTGTGAGCTAAATCACAAAATTAACTACACAGAAGAATAGGTAAATTTCCAGGAAGCTAGCCCACAAAATGACCCATGCCATCCACCCTGTGTCTGAAAACTACCTGGACCAATTTGCAGTTGATGCTGTATGGGATGATGCAGGCCATACCTGTGCTTGGCTGTCTCCCATCTTTATCTCTGGAAGCCTGTCCCATCTCCCGGCGCCTGTCTACAAGTGCCTTTGTGCGGTCCTAAGCCCACCTTCCGTACCCTCTTCCATCAAAACCCATGCCATGCAGACAGCTGATTTAGTTGGAGGTTAGGAATGAAACTTTTAATTCAAATATAAGAAGGAAAGTTTTCTTAAAGCGCTGGATGGCCTGCTCTGGTTCTCAACCCTGGATACACATCCAAATAGTGTAACATCCTGGCTAGAATCGCTAAGGTATGGTCCGGGCATCCATTGTTTTTATTTGTTATGGCTCCCGGAAGCTATAAAGTACCAGGATCAGGAACCACTGCCACAAATCTCCAGTTGGTGACATGACAGCCAGGGAAACCAATGTTAGCTCCTCAGCCCTGCTCTTGGGTTATCTCCCAGCATCATTTCTGTTTCTCTGATGGTTTTCAGAGGAGCAGCATCATAGGAAGAGGCAGGAAGAGAGGAGGGTTGTGACAACGGCCATAAGAATAGTCACATTCTGGTAATTCGGAAGTGGTAGGTTTGTGAGACAAGGGTTTACAGGTAGCTATAGCTGTAAAAAAATACACACACTACAGACAAGACTGGAGATTTCCTGTCCTTCTCATGGGCGTCTGCTTGCTGTCTCTTCTTTCTCTGGAAAACACACACCCTGTACATTCTCCATTATTCTATCTCGCTGGATCCCCTTTCGGCTTCAACTTTAGCAGCAGAAGTTATTGCTCCTATGGCAGGATGTGAGGGGCCCCTTTCCATCCCAAAACATCTCCCAGGGCCTGACATGGTATCCCAAATGCCATCATCGGAATCACCCCAAAGGGTGACTCTAAAAGAAAACACTAGGGAGTTAAAAATAAGAGATAAATAAAAGAGTTGGCTCTCTAGTCCATGTCTGAATTTTGTAAATATAGAGTTACAACCTCCTAATTCCTACACTGTGATGACCTGGGGAGCAAGAACCACATTTTATTCATCTTTGGAGCTCAAGTATTTAGCAGGGCCAGATACATAGCAGGTTCTCCCTACGTTTTCAAACCAGCAGAGAGAGATCAAACCAGCAGGCAGAGCTCCGGGCTGGCACCTACAGGCACAGCTGCCCTACAGAGCTGAGTGAATGCAGATCTCTGGAGGCTGATACCCAGGGCCTGTGGGAAATCGAATCTCAACCCTGGCTCATCTTCATCACTTGTACTGAAAGAAGACGTGGAAACAGCAGTGTGGCTTTGGCGGGGTGTGCAGCGGGCTGAGGCAGGAAGCCTTGAGCACCTGGTTCCCAGGTAGTGAAACCCTCACACGGGGGAGGGTGGGGAGGGGCAAGGGTGGGAAAACTAGCTGGGGGTCACAGCAGCTGTTTTTTTCCACCCTCAAAACCCTTTGCTTCTCGCCTTGGCTATAAGCTCTGTGGGGAAAAAGAACCGTCTAAAGTAGAGTCCGATGTCATGGAAACATTTCAAACACCAAGGGACTTCTGCGTTTTCAGAAACATCTCTTGAAAAGGCAGCTGGTGGGACTGGGCAGAGTGGAACTAATGACTGTTCCACTGAGTACAAAAGAGGCCCCAGCTATGTTTGGGTTGAATCCTGTCTTCAAAAAGGCATTTTCATAAATACTAAGATATTTAGGAACTTTACTTGTAGGGAGAGAACACAGATCTTGAACGTTTTAAGCCAACTTCCTGCAGAAATCCATGTGGCCAAAGGCTGAGAGGCACCTCTCCGACCTTGGTCCTCTGGACTAAATGTTGTTGCATTAGGCAAACTTGAGTCCTAGACAGCACTAGACCTCACTTTCTCAATTAGGTCCCTCAGTGCACCATGTGGCACTCTCAGAATGCAAGAATACTCCCCAGCTATTCTATTTAGCAGCCAACCCTATTCTTTACTTGGCTTGGGGCAACGGTACAAATGGAAATCCATATACACTTACATATTATAAATCAAGCCTCAAACTTCATCCTACCTGAACAAATACACCTTCAAAGCAACCTGAAAGTCCAGATTAAAATTTAGAATTCTTGGAGTCCTTGGAGCTTCTTGTCAGAAGACGTTAGTGTGGGGACATCCTGCCTCTGGCTCCCGGCTCGCAGTGCACCCTCTTCTCTCCCGACACCAGGCTCCATCCTGCACCCAAGGACCTCAAACATGTGTGTGTGGACACCTCAGTCTGCAAGCCCACCCTCCATGCACATCCCTCATACTAACAGTCTTTCTTTGGACATCCACTGGGTCTCGGAATGAGTTAAGAAGACAGACCCAGGGAGGCCTTGGAATCCACTTGGGTAGGGAATTCCAAGGCCCAGTCTAGAAGGAAGGGTGTGGGCTCTTAGCCTTACAGACTGCATATGCCTTGGGGAGAAGCATGGCTCTCTGAAGTGTGGGGCTGGATGGAAGCCCTTCTTGCCTGGCCTAACGGCAGGACTACTATTTAGTTTCTGCAATTCTGATCATCTCACCAATTATTTAGCTTGCCTTCCTGGCAGGCAGGCACACTGGCTCAGATCTCCCTTATCAAAATATTACTGGATATAACTGACTCACTTTGCTGTACAGCAGAAACTAACACAACGTCGTAAATAAACTATACTCCAATAAAAAAATTAATAGAAAATATATACATTATTGGAAAATAAAAATCCATTAGCTCTAGGAGAATATGAGTTATTCTTTGAAAATTTAAATTATATTTTACCTGAATAGATAGTTTAAGTACTGCTGGTCAATGTCACTAAGAAATGAGAAAGAAAAAAAAAACATAAAAGGTGAAATAAGTGTTTAACATACACAAAATAGTCATTTTCTTCCATTAATAAATTAGATCTGTGTACAAGTTCCCACATTTATAAATCATTAATAAACACTAAGAAAAGTACTTTATATACAAAACCATTTCCTGGCTCATTTTTTTAAAAGTTTCCAATTTAGTACTATCACATGCATTTTCACTTGTGGCCGATTATGTGTACATTTGCCATTTTAAAAGGAGTGCCAGCTCTCTCAGGTCACTGGACTGGCTTCTAGGGCTACCATACTTGACAAATAAAAATACAGGATACCCAAATAAATCTGAAATTCACATAAAGAATAATGTTTTAGTATAAGTATGATCCAAATATTGCATGAAACATACTTAAACTAAAAAAATTATTCGCTGCTTCTCTGAAATTCAAATTTACCTGGGTATCCTGTATTTTATCTAACAACTCTACTGGCTTCTTGCTGAAAAAACACTTTATTCAAAGAAAAAATGGTGCTCTAAGGACCCATCACATACCCTCAGCATGTATAACCTTCTCCCAGGAGTCAGTCCCTGCAGACCTTTCTTTGTGGGCCTCAGACGGCCCCGAAATCCAGTGGCCAGCTGGCCAGTGGAGGGCTCTGACCTGATGGCTCCAACCCAACCAAGGCCTGAATTCTCATCTTTTTCATTTACATTCAGCAACTCTGTTCCACTGACTGCCCTCAACAAAGGCCTCATTTTACCCCAGAACAGAGCTGGTGACGGGGGAGGCTTCTGGGTCTAAAGTTAGGAAGGGGTTGGAGAAACAAGAAAAAAGACTTGTGCCTCTGAGCTGAAGGAAGTGAACTGGGGCCCAAGGCAGCCAGTCACGCAATTTTTGTCAAAATGTCATCTAAAGGGCCGCCCTGAAGGAAGAGGAGAGAGACTTCCAGGCTCTTTGCACATCGCTGGCAATGGTTCAGGTACTGATGGACCCGGCCTGCTGCCCTCCCCCCATCCTGGACTCATGGAGTCTCTGGCTGATGGAGGAAGCTCACCACCCCGTGGGTCTCACCCCTTTCCTTTAACCAAAGGACAACTCACCAAACTTTAAAAGTTTACCTTAACGCGTTGGGTTTCTGGGATTTCTGTAGTATCTTATAAGCCCCTGGAAAGGAAGCAACACAAGTCACTGGCACACGGCATTCTGTGGAGGGGGCGGCTGGTGCTTCCTGGGAAGCATGAAACCCACAGGGAGAAGGGCCCCTCTTCCCTGCAAGGGTCACCCGCAGCCAATAGGGGGCGACCAAGAGCACTTTGGAGAATTTCAAGGATGCACATTCGATAATCCCCCAGATGATGCAGTTCATAGAGTGCTGGGCTGGAAAGGCTCGTGGTCCCCAGAAGGACACAATTAACAGGATTGTTAAGCCTGGATTTCCTTTGATGGTGCACGTGAGAAATACTGCTGGACTTCTGACCCATGTGTCACAAAGTCAGGGCACTGTTTTTCTCTCTAAGACTACAGATAGGAAACACTGGTTTGAAATAAAGTAGATGGTCCTTTTATTTCACCCACTTGATTTTTTTCTTTTTTTGTATGCTGCTGAAAGAGAGTGTTTTTGACACAAACCTCTGGATCTGGATCTCTTCTCACCACTTTTAGAGAAGACCAACCAGCACTGCACAAGTGCATTTGAGCAAGCAAAGCCTGGGCCCTGGCGAGTTAATTAATGTTTGTCATGAGAAAGGCGAGACTCTACGGAAACTACAAACATTTCAGGAAAACTCCAAAACAGAAAAATCAAACCAGAAAAATGCCCATTTAATTTTAACCTTGACACCTTGGACTTCATCTTCCTATTGCCCAGGATCACTAAAAAGTGGATACATGATAAGGAATAATAAGTCTCAATTGTTTCAGTAAGACTTCTTTAAAAACTTACCGACGGGGCTTCCCTGGTGGCACAGTGGTTGAGAATCCACCTGTCGATGCAGGGGACACGGGTTCAAGCCCTGGTCCGGGACGATCCCACATGTCACGGAGCAACTAAGCCCGTGCGCCACAACTACTGAGCCTGCGCTCTAGAGCCCGCGAGCCACAACTACTGAAGCCCACACACCTAGAGCCCATGCTCCACAATAAGAGAAGCCACTGCAGTGAGAAGCCCACGCACCGCACGAAGAGTAGCCCCCACTCGCCGGAACTAGAGGAAAGCCCACACAGCAGCAAAGACCCAACACAGCCAAAAATGACTAAATAAATAAATAAATTTATTTAAAAACCCTTACCTACGCAGAATAAGTGAATTACAGCCCAGAAATAACCATCTGGATCAAACTGTAACACAAGATTAAAAAAAAAAGTGGCTGTAAGTACAGACAAACGGGATCCAGCATGATGATCAGAAACACTAAACGTCAATGCACAGTGCCAGGCATGGTGCCAGACAGGACTCTGGGGCCTTGGGCCAGTCCCTCCTTATTTCTCACCCAGTTGCCTACAACATTTCCTAACAGGGCTCCCTGCTCCAGCAACT
>NW_006773947.1:2191487-2192497 GCF_000442215.2 Lipotes vexillifer | reverse complement strand
CTCTTTCCCCATCCCCCCCACTCCCCAGCACTGCATCTCTAAAAAGTAGACCTGACGGTGCCGCCTATTGCTTAAAATCATCCAGCCATCCCCCAGTGACTGCAGGATGAAATCCAAACTCAGGACACCCAAGAATCCCTATGACAAGCTCCTATCAACCCAACCAGTCCCATCCACTGCCCATCCCCCTCCAGAGAAAGAGAACTTGCACGTCCCTGGCCAACTCAGCTGAGGGGCACTCCCGCCCCTTCTTCCCTTCCTTTTTCCATTTATCTCACCTGACACACTGTTTTACTTGTGACCTGTCTCTGTCTCCACCCCGCACTAGATGATTAATTCCAAGAGGGCAGGAATTCGCCCAGGGACGCACACATAGTAGGTGCTCAATAAAGTTGAATCACAGCCCACTCAGGACGCCTCTAGGGCTCTGTCAGTACCTGCCTTCTTCTCCTGGGTTGCTCCTCCTCACTCTTCAAGATTTAGGTACAGTAAGCAGAGCCTGGCTCCAGCATCAGAAAGATCCGGGGTTAATTCCCTTGCCCCCTTCCCTTCCCCACATCCAAAAGACTATTGCCCATCTGCTATAAACTAGCATGGTAATTAAAAAGATGTCTTTTGGGGCTTCCCTGGTGGCGCAGTGGTTGAGAGTCCGCCTGCCGATGCAGGGGACACGGGTTCGTGCCCCGGTCCGGGAAGATCCCACATGCCGCGGAGTGGCTGGGCCCGTGAGCCATGGCCGCTGAGCCTGCGCGTCCGGAGCCTGTGCTCCGCAGCGGGAGAGGCCACAGCGGTGATAGGACCGCGTACCGCAAAAAAAAACAAAACAAAAAAAACATGTCTTTTGGAGGCAGACAAGTCTAGGTTTGAAGACTGGTTGTGCCACCATCTATACACTGACTATACCAAGCAGCTGAAAAAATTATTTTAATCTAAGTCTGTTTCTTCTTCTGTAAAATAGGAATCCTTGGGCTTCCCTGGTGGCGCAGCGGTTGAGAGTCCGCCTGCCGATG
>NW_006773947.1:2176246-2190852 GCF_000442215.2 Lipotes vexillifer | reverse complement strand
AAAAAAAAAAAAAAAAAAAAAAAAAAAAAGGAATCCTAACTATTCAAGGTTTGTTGTGAGAATTAAATGAAACAGAGTATATACAAAGATCTCAGCACAGTGCCTGGCACACAAGTGTTCAATATATGATAGCTTTCATGTTACTAATACTTGATATATTAACTGGAACAAAATAAAGGATCAGTGACTTAAAAAAAAAAAAGAAAGAAAGAAAATAGAAAGATCTGGGTTAAATTCTAAAATCCCCACTTATTTGTTAGCTGGTGACCTTTTGGGCCTCGCTATTCTTCAGCTATGAAATGGAGATAATAATAGCTGCTACCCTTGTGGAATTGCTGTGAGATTAAATAGAATAAGGCACTAAAGCATTGGCACAGAGCCTGGCACACAGTAAGCTCCCTATAATTGCTCCCTATTCCTGCTCTGAGCCTCGAAGTACCCCACACCTCCCCGGACAGAGCCCTGGCCTCCCTGTGTTATAATTATCTGTTCATCGTCTGCCCCTTTCCCTTTGCTCTGACTAGACTCCGACTTCTGCCTGGATGATGGCAATTCCTCCTTGTGCCCCCAGAGCCTGGCTTGGTGCCTAACACTTGATGGGAACTGAATAAATAATGGGGAAGAAAAGAAAGAAAAAAAAGAGCCAAAAATGAGATGACTCCTGGAGGTGGGGGTGGGTTCTCAGTGCCTAATAAAGAAAAACTCAGTCTGACAAAGTGAAAATCACTGTGCAGATGAGGCCCTTGGGATGAGAAGAAAAGAAAATCAACTTCACCTCAGTGTGTGGGGCTGGAGTCATTTGGATGTGCAGGTCCTCCCAGCACTTACAGAGGGTGGACCGCCCCCATCGCGGCACCCAGAGGCCCGAGGTCTGCGGGCTCCCCTGCTGCAGCCTGGGAGAAGGCAGAGACCTGAGGAGAGGTGTTGGCCTGGCCAAAAAGTGCCCTAGGGCCCCGAAAGTTTGCTTTTACATGCCTTTGTATAGGCCAAGGTTATCCTGCTTCTCAAAGGAAGGATTCGGAAATTCTGCTCATCCACGCAGGCTTCAGAGATACCTGGAAGGCAAAGTGAGTCTGCCTGAACTCACCTGGGAGTCGTTGAAGGGCAGGCACCCTGCGGCAGCCAGGAGGAAGAGGGCACTGTGGAGAGGAGGTAAACACGCGGCTTCACTTGTCAACATCAAGGGTGAGTCCCGGAGAGTGTGGAGGTGGAAATAACACGGACTGGAGCTCGGATGAGGCAAAGATCTCATGAGACCACACCCAATTCCCCCATTCATCCTCTGAGAAACTCACTACCCATGTAGTTTTCAATTATGTGCTCTGCTGACACCAGTTTCTTCTCTGCGGCTCGGCTAGCCATCTTCCCAGAGACAGGCATTTGCAGGACATGTGCAAAACCACAGCTGGCTCACTTGAGAAAAACAGTATATATAAAAGGAGGCTTCTTTAAACTACCGATCCCCAACAATACACTAGTGGAAAATTGGGCAAGCAGACTACAGTTATTCCACTTACCAATAAGAAAACACCACGAAAGCACATTACAAACTTATCGCCTTATCCAAATGATCAAACTTAACATCTCCAATAGTGGGACAGAGCTACATCATGTGCCTCCTGATATGATGTACTGAGAAGGGCACAACGTCACTCATGTGGTATTCCTGCCAAATATGCATAACCTGGACTGAATCACAAGGAAACACTGAGGCAAACCCAAATTCAGGGATAGTCCACAAAACAATGGGCTTACACTATTCAAACTATGAAGGCAATGAAAGGCAATAAAATGTCGCGAAACTGTACCAGATTAAAGGATATGAAAGAGACATGACGTCTTTGGGGGAAGAGATTACTATAAAAGACAATATCGGGATAATTGACCAAATTTGAACATCGACTCAATATTACATAACAGTATTGCATCCGATGTTAATTTTCTAAACTGAATCATTGCACTGTGGTTACACAAGAGCTTCTTATTTTTAGGAGATACGCTTTGCAGTATTTAGGGGTAGAGTCATAACCCCTGCAGCTTATTCTCAAATGGTTCAGAAAAAAAATAAGAGTAAGAATAACTGTGTATATATTCTTACATATTTTATGTGATATATATGTACATATGGAGAGAGAAAGAAAGCAAATACAAAAAACGTTATCAGTGGGTGAATCTAGATAAAAGGTATATGGGAGTTCATTGTAATATTCTTGCAGCTTTTCTATCGGTTTAAACTTTTTCCCAAATAAGGGAATTCCCTGGCGGTCCAGTAGTTAGGACTCGGCGCTTTCACTGCCAAGGGCAGGGGTTCAGTCCCTGGTTGGGGAACGAAGATCCTGCAAGCCACAAAGCGTGGCCAAAAAAAATAATAATAAAATAAAACAAACAAAAAAAAGTTTCATTAGAAAAAAATCTCTTATACATACCAAAATATTTATGGCTGAAACGCTACAATGCCTGGGATTTGCTGAAATGAGGCGCTGGGTAGAGGCTTAAGTTGAAAACTGTTGAATCTGGGGGATGAGTCTACAGAGCTTCATTGTACTGTTCTGTCTACTTTTATATCTGTTTAGAAATTTCCATAATAAAAGGTTTTTTTTTTATAATTCTTGCACAAAAAAGTAACATTGCCAATCACGATATTTTCACATTTTCTCATTCATTAGAAAGTCGATTTGGAGATACTTTTTGGCTTAGAAATCAGTGTTTTTTAGATGGTATATGGGCTTCATATACCAAAATATCTTGGCCTATAGCTTTTGCCAATCATTCTCTCCTCCGAAAGAAAGGCACCAGAAAACACAAAACCCAAAGGACCACATGCTCTCTCCCCCTCTTTCCATTTTATGATGCAACAACATATTCAGGGTTGGGTCCCTTCTGACCATTGCATTACGCGGTGGACAGCAAAGGATCAAAGACATAAACGGGAGCAGTGAATACAGCATTTTCACTATTAGGGGACTTTATCATATGACATCTCACACCAGTATATGTTCTATATACACATCAAATTCTGTATTACTTACATATATATACGTAATACACAACAGCCTGATACTCATAACCTAAGTACACTGGCAATAGTGATGCTAATCAATTCTGTCCACAACCCCCCCCCCACCCCACACACACAGTCCTCACTGTTGTCATCACACATAGTGTGTAACCCTTAAAAGAGTAGCATGGCTGCTGGGCCTGAGGCAGGAGGATGGGTACAGAGGAATCCTCAGAGCTGGGGCCTCAGGGCCTCAGGAAGGGCAGGACAACACGGGACAGGTTCTAACCACTCCAGTCCACCCACTCCTATAGCCTCGCCAACTTTAAAGGCACACACTCAAACAGCCTTGAGACAATTCCCTGGCACCCGACTGCTGAGGGATTCGGAGGTCAGGGTTGGGTGAGAGGAGGGAGGTTGTCCAGGAGGGTTTCTGGGACTGCACAGGAATAGGCAGGTTGTAGGCTGGGGGAGAGGAGAACCCTCATGGCTTTGGTGTCTGCCTGCAGTGGACAGAGGCTTTAGAGGATGCAGGATGCTTCCCCATCCACAGGCAATGAGTGTTAGATCCCCTCAAGCAGACAAGCCCTCAGGGCTGAGGGGAGAAGTGCCAGATGTGAGGCAGCCCCTGGTTTCCCACCAAACTTGGCCTTGAGCAACACCTGATTACATCAGGCATAAATGGGTTTTAATGCCTCTCTTTAACACCTGCTAATCTTTTAAACAAGAGGATGCATCCTGACAGTGGGATTGTTTTTCAAGTAGCAGCCTGTAATAAAGGCAAAAAAAAGGAGATTGGATGAAAGCCCAGAAATATATGAAACAAAAAGTCCTAAATCCACATATCAAAACATTCTGCTGGCTTTCTATCTTCAGGACAGAGCTTTGCAGCTACTGCTGAGGAAGCAGGAAGCCACCAGAGGACAAGGCATCCAGGTCAGAATTAGCACAACAGGAGCACAGGGACCTGCCAGAGGGTCCAGCCCAATTCACGTTTCAGGTGGGAAAACTGAGGCACAGAGAGTTATGAAACCTGCCCACGGTCACGGTGCTGTGTGGCCCAGGACCACGACTCAGATCCGTGGATTCGCAGGCCAGTACTTTTTCACCATGGGAATTCTTAAAAACCCAATGAGGATCAAACATTATTTTTAAAACTTTAAGTCACTTCCATTTTTCCATTTTCATTCTTCATCAGTATTGCACAACTCTTAGTGAAATTCTGGGCATCAATGGCTGAAATCTAGCATGAGTTGTTTTCCCCTTAGGGATAAAATATTTCAGAAAAAAAAAAAGAGCAAATTTGAGAATAAGACACAAAATAGGGATATGTGAGTGTCTGTAATAAATTCCTCTGTCAACTCTCAAGTATGAATTGTCAACAGACGGTTTCTCATCGAAGTTAATATCAGGTTAAATCTTCTATTTTAGATGTTTGTGAAGTTGTTTTCTGTTTTTTTTAAACTTACCTACAGATCTTTGCAGGAGATGTTTTCTGTATGAAAATAAAGAGACGTACAATTAGTCTTTGAAAACTCTTTTTTGTTCCCCTTAAAAGTAAATATTTAGATCAAGAGGCACATAAATTATGAATAAGTTTATTGGGGGCTTAACAACTTGCTGCACTTCAGTATTTATTGAGGCTTTTTCTGCTTGGACCAAATGAAGGATGACTCAGAGGTCCAGAGTTGAGTCACTTCGGCAAAGCACTCTGGATGAGTAGTTTTACCGCTCTCACCATTAGAACTATGTTTACCCACAAAAAAGCAAAATGACGCCACGCCCAAGCCTTCGAATATCTTACACACCGTGAGAAGGAGAGAGAAATCAATGTACCCTGTTTAGGAAAAGAAATTAAGCTCTTGTTCAACTTCTCTTCCGGTCTGTCTCTTTAAATTTTCCTTTCATTAATCCACCTCTGACCTTGAGCAGTGCTATAAATTCTCTGGTATGATGTGTAAATTAGGAAACAGAAAAAAGGAGAAGGGACATTTGACTCCATCCCTAGAGAGAAGGAAAAAAGGGCAGATTGGGGAAATCTAAAGTTACCGTTTAGAGCTCCCTGAAATGAAGCAATTCTAATGCATATTCTACCTTTGATACCTCCTTTTTATTGGCCAGTTTAAGGGAATTAGTCCTTGGCACTTGGGAAGAAAGCTCTAGCAGGAAGAAGCATAGATTTTTTTCATATTTGACAGGGGAAATGGTCAGGCAAGATAATAGGTTAATTCTGGACATTTCAGAAGGATTATTTTGCTAGTTGAGGACAAACTGCAATTTTCTTTTACTCCAGCTCAGATAAAGTGTGAACTATGAACATATTGTTTAAAAATGAAGCACTCAAAAGGTACAAAATTTCAGTTATTATAAAATAAGCAAAGCCTGGGGATGTAACATACAGCGCGGTGACTATAGTTAACAGCAGCGTATTGTATTGAATATATTCGAAAGTTGCTAAGAGAGTAGATCTTAAAACTTCTCATCACAAGAAAAACAAATGCGTGGTGATGGATGTTAACTAGACTTATTGTGGCGATCATTTCGAAATATATACAAATATTGAATCATTATATTGAACACCTGAAACAAATATAATTTTATCTGTCAATTATATCTCAATTTTTTAAAAAAGTAAAGCACTGGCAAAAGAAACATGCAGTTTGCTATGAAGGCTATCTTAAGCTTTCATGTGTGACTAAATAATCCACATTGTATTGTTTTAATAAACACACGATGTGTGTGTACAAAGCAGTGGCTCCCATCTTTAGATCCTTTGTTATCTCTTATACGTTATCTTTCATCTTTGTGGAACCAGCCTCAGCAGAGACCAAAGGCAAAGCCAACCTTGACTCCACTGCCCCCCAGTGGGGACACATCCCTTCAGTACAGAAAGGATGACACACGCAGAGGTGACCTGGCTCCCACCTGGCTAATTGCCCCCAACATGGGAAAACGTGTCACTAAAAGATTCTGAGCTAAATAAAGCTTTCATCTCCAGAGTTCAGAGGAAGAGAAGGAATGGAGAGGATGGAAACAAAAAGGATGCTCAACTCTTCCATGAGTGACATGTTCACCAGCAGGTGCTCGGGGGCTTCCGTTACAGGGCAGCAAATCAACCCTAGTGCCTGAAGGAGTTTGCCCATCCCACAGAGGAGAGAGTCCTTTTTATTTTGACCTCCTCTGACTACAGGAGCCCAGAACCTGAGACATGGAGAGTGAAAACCAGCAAGAAATTCATTACGGAGCTCCAGCCCCCGAGGCTCCGAGAGCAACCGAGGAGTCTGTGTCCGGGATTCCCCTCCGCAAGCCCCTCAGTCCCCAAATCACCCAGTGATAAGTCCCAACGACATCTCAGCTCTGCGTGGGTCACTATAACTCCTCAAGAGTCACGTTGCCAAAGTCACAGTAAGTAGCTGACGCCGCTCTGGGTAAGCTAACGCTCTCTGAGGACTGCTGGTGCTGTCCTAGGTGCTCGAAACATACTGACTCGTGTCACTACGGGTTAATGTACAGTCCTGGGTTACGTGCAACAGATGAGGATTCTGAGGCACAGAGAAATCAGGTAAGTTGCTTGGGATCACAGGGTGTGCGCCCAGGCGATCGAGCTCCAGAGTCTGACCCTTTTGAACGCTATTCTGTCACAGCCAGTCCTGCAGTGACACCCACCGGCCCTTTCAGGCCACTGGCCTTCATTGGCTGCTTCCTCTCTGCCTGGAGTGCCCAGAAAATTCCTACCCATTTGTGTGACTGGGCTCAAATCTGGCCCTTGCAAGCAGACTTACCAGCGGTCGCCCCCCAGTGCACCCACACGCCTGTTTCAGCCCATAGGACATTCTATGGGCATCCCAGCACCTGTTTACATGTCAGCTCCCCATTCAGCATGAGTTCTGTGAGAGTGATAAATGCGTCTCTCCACATCTGTAGCTGCAGAGCTAGCCAGATGTTTGACATGTAGCATTACTTCATAAATGTTGAGCGAGCCAATGAATGAAGAGCAGTATTCTAAAGCTAAACCGTGACAAATACATCCGCGAGTTATTGAGACTAACTCCACAAGCCACACGCTAACTTACAGTCAAACTGTGTGCGTGTGTGTGTGCACATACACAACGAACTAGTTATGGATGGTGACAATGAACCACAGCCCAGACAGAGCTTATTCTCATTATCTGGGAGCGAGGTCATGAAGAGGTCAGCTCTACTCTCCCAAGGCCATCCTAGGGAAACCTGACACATAACGGACCAAAGAGCCCACGTCCGGAGTCACAGGTCAAGTTTGAGAGATGGCATCCAACCATGTTCCTCATGACACCCGGCTGCTTGGTCATGGCTCCAGGCTGAATGATCAGGAATGTAAATCACATGAAGAACATATCACAGTCATCTTCATCACAGAGCAGATTTTAACGCCAAACTACTAGAAACCACCTACAAATCTACAAACAGGGACCGGCCAATATATTGCATTCCACGTGGAGAGAAATGAGGCATTTAGGGATTCCGACAAATAGATCAATGGAAAAATAGGACGTATTTTATCATTTCTGTAAATATTCTACATATGTCTGAACTGAAAGAATGAAGTCGTTTCCTCTAGGAAGTAAGATCACAGTTGATTTCTGACATTTTTTTTCTCTGCATTTTCTACGACTTATTACATCTTATGATATTCGTAAAGGAAAGAAAGGGTTTTTTTAAAAAATAACTAAATAGATATGTAACCCACTCAATTGTTTCCTAACTTGCCCTGACAAGAAATGATGTTGTTTTGTGTCAGTAATGAAATGGAGCTGAAGATTCACAATATTTTGGTATTCACCCAATTGCTTCCGAGGAAAGGTCCTCTTGGCCTGGGAGTCTGGCCCTTGGGCTCTGCTTGGTGGAAATACACTGAGGACCCTCCAGCCCCATGTCCCACCCTCACCTTCACCTACCTGATCTGACTTGTCCATCAAGAAGCAATACCCCATGGAGGGACTTCCCTGGCGGTCCAGTGGTTAAGACAGCGTGCTTCCAATGCAGGGGGTGCAGGTTCTATCCCTGGTCAGGGGATTAAGAACCCACATGCCACGTGGTGTGGCCCCCCAAAAAAGAAAGAAGCAGCATCCCATGAAGATGGCTGGATCTCGTCCCTAGACCAGGTAAATATTCATTTTTAACTCACACAAAAGGTATCCATTTTGTGAATAAGAAGGTCTTCTTTGGAATTTGAGTGGAATTGAGTCAGGGTCTGACTAGTCTCCCAGAACCTGAGCAGTTCCTGGAACCTAAGTGACCAGTTAGTGAATATTTCAGCTCAGCTCCAGTCCCTGGGCTGAGACCTGGGGCTCCAAAAATTACCCAACCACAGGGTCACTGCAATGAGAGGGCTGGAAGCAGGCAGAGATACAGGGAAAATCATACTGTATTTCACTGAATTTAAGATGCCACTGATTGTAAAATTAGTATTTTTTATACTACTAAGAAAAAAAAAACCCAACAAACATTAGACCAGGACATACCATTGACTATAAAACCACCCTGATTTTAGATAGTGAAAACTTATTTTTTATTTTTTAAGGAATTATTTTATTTTTACTTATTTATTTTTTTGGCCACACCACGCAGCATGTGGGATCTTAGTTCCCTGATCAGGGATCGAACCTGTGCCCCCTGGAGTGGAAGCACTTAACCACTGGACCGCCAGGAAAGTCCCGATAGTGAAAATGTTAGATGTGAGAAAAAGAAGCACATGTTAGAATTGATGAAATATGGAAAACTGCAAGCTGGTGTGATAAGTAAAATGTCAGCTGAGGGTGCTCAAGCTGCCTGAGGTGTCAGGGAAGGTTCCCATGGCAGGCAGATTAGCCTAAAGTACGGAGCCTCGCTGGAGTCACTACAGGCTTCCCTCGCCTCCTGTCATCCATTCTCCTCCGCAGAAACTGGGGGAGCTTTTAACACTGTGAAGCTGCAGTGTCTGTGGGCCTTATAACCCAACCGGTTCCTCCCAGTGCACTCGGCATAAATCCCAAATTCCTAGCTCAGCCCCAAAGGCCCGTCTCCAAGCCTCATCCTAAGCGCCCCCTCTCTTTCTCATCAAGCTCCAGCCACACAGCCCAGAATGACTTCCACCAAGTCCCTTCCTATGTCTGGTCCTTTGCATCTGCTGCTTCCTCTTCCAGGGAGCCCTCCCCTCCCCACCATGTCTAACTCCTGTTCATCCTTTGTCTGTGTTTAATGTCACTTCCCCAGAGTGGCCTGCTCTGGCCACACATTCGAGCAGGTGGGTCTAATTCTTAGTTTAATGTCTGTCTCCCCTTCTGGGCTGATGCTCTGTAAGAGCAGCAATCATGCCTCTTCCTTACAACTGTAGACCCGGGCCTGGCAGGGTGGCCACGTACACAGGGACGTAGAAATATTCATAGAGTGAATGGGACAGGGGTGCACGAAGAGGTTTGCTGACAGATTAGAGGAGAGAAACACTACGACATGGTCTAGGGAAAGTGAGAAAAGTTTGCTTGTGGCTGGAATTTCTGAAGCAAGAGAGGTTGATGGGGCCCAGGTGGTGAAGGGCTTTGCAGGCCTCCAGGTAGCTTCTGGGTGGTCCTGAAGGGCTGTATGTAGGGGGACATGATCAGATCCATGTGTCAGAAAGGCCCCTCGGGAGTGCTGGTGTGTGGAGTGGCCTTGGCCACAGGAAAGGTGTCTCTCTGTCCCTGGCACACCTGTAAGAAGTGTGCTGCCTGCATGGCCCACTAGCCTCTCTCGAGCTTAAAAGTTCCAAAATTTTGATGTGAAGTCATTTGAAACAGGCAGATGTTAGAAAAAAGGAACTCTCAAAAGAGGTACCAAACTAAAACCACCAATCACGTTAAAAATCATAGCTGAACTACATAGAAGGTACAAAGCACCTACTATGTGCCGGAAAGTGCTGGGAGCACCTACTAGCACCTGTGCTGCATGGTGTCCTCCCAACGACTCTTTGAGTGGGTGACATTTCTCTCCCCTTTTCATGGATGGAGGCCCGGAAGGTGAGAAAACGTGTTCCAACTGGTGGAAGGCAGAGCTGGGGTCGGGAGGAAAAGAGGATGCCCCCAGGGTGGGCTAAAGCTCCCAGCACCCTGTGGGAAGCTCGCCAAATATTTCATCATGGTGATGGGATGTGGTGGGGGGAGGGGGGGATGCCTCACCACCACCATCCAGGCCCACAGTCATCTCTACCTCGGCCCCCCCAGGCCCTGGCTCAGCGCTGGCCTGGGGTTGAGGTCCATTCAGACCCACAAGCATCCCCAAGTATGTCTGGTGAACTGAAGGGATGTCAAAACCGTGATCCTTGAAATTAGTGACCACCGTCAGGCAGGCTTGACTGGAAACAGATGGCAGGAAAAGGCAGACACTAATCCGGACCATATATAAAAAGCACGTCTTTGAAATTTCAAGCAAGGGAAGTGAAACTAGCCTTTTGCGTAATCATTTACCTCTTTCTGAAAACACTTCTGGTGCCCACAGATTATAACTTCGGCTACATTATGCAAAGTGAGAAGCACAGGAATGGCCTGAAAGAAAACAAAGGAATAAGCATGAAAATATTTTCTTGGATCTCATAATTACATAATTCTTGATTTGTGCTTAAAAATAAAGATCTGTGGGAACTTCTGGCATTCACATTGATACTGCTCTCCAGCAAAAACTCTTCTGCATGGATCAGTGTTCTTGCTTGCAGCATTGTGCTCAGTAGGGCGGATGTACAGGCTCCCCTCTTACGGGTATTCTCATCATTTATTAAGCACCTACTGTGTGTCAGGTGCCATGCCAGGTGCAGGGGACACATCCTGTGAACAGGTGGACACATGTTAGAGAGGCTGTCCCTATTGAGGTAAGAGCTCTGACCGAATGCACAGAAAGGCATGACCAACCCAGTGTGGGCAGAGCATGCCTTCTCAGAGGAAGTGAAGTCCAAAGTCTAAACGGGAACAGAATGATGAACTAGAATGAGCCCAGGGACTTCCCTGGTGGTCCGCTGGTTAATACTCCATACTCCCAACGCAGGGGACATGGGTTCGATATCTGGTTGGGGAACTGAGATCCTACATGACGCATGGCACGGCCAAAGGGAAAAAAGAAAAAAAAAAGAATGAGCCCAGCAAAAAGAGACAAGGCGGGAGAGGGCTGGAGGCACACACAAGGGCCCAGAGGAGCAAGGAAGCCCACCTCCTCGGGGAACCACGGGGAGTTGAGTGGGGTGGAATATAGTGGGGAAGAGGAAGGTGCAGAAGTAATCACGTGCCCTATCAGGGAATCAGGACTGTCCCAAGGACCATAAGAGACACTGAAGAGTTTAAAGCGCACCGCGCATGATTTGGTCTGCGTGTTTAGGGGACCTTGGACTGCTGGGGGGGGCAAAGGAGGCAGAGATGGTTGCGAAAGTTCAGTGGGGTGGTAGACGGAAAAGCGGCCCTCCAAACTATAGCTGCATCCTAGTCCCTGGAACCCATGACTATCACCTCATAGGGTGAAAAAAGGGCCTTTGCACATGTGATTAAGGTGAGAATCTGGAGGTGGGGAGATTACTCTGGATTATCTGGGTGGGTCCCAAATGCAAACACAGATCTCTTCCTAAGAGATAGGCAGAGATTTGACACACACAGAGGAGAAGGCGATGTGACCCCAGAAGCAGAGACTGGAATGATACAGCCACGAGCCAAGGAGTGCCAGCAGCCACCAGAAGCTGGAAGAGAGACGCAAGGAGCAGATTCTCTCCTAGAGCCTCTGGAGGGAGCGCAGATCTGCTGACACACCTTGGTACTCACTTCAGACCCCTGGCCTCCAGAACTGGGAGAGAATATATTTCTGTTGTTTTAAGCCACCTAGGTAGGTGGTAATTTGTTACAGTAGCTACAGGAAACTAACACAAGGAATGACAAGACGGTGGCCTGAACTTGGTAGTGGCAGCGAAGATGGAGAAAAGTGGCCACATGGGGGAAATATTTAGGAGACTGAACTGCAGTAAATGATGGGATAACTGGGATCAACTTTGTACCCCCAAAAAGTGGGGGGAGGGAGAAGATATAAAAAAAGGTAACACTCCAGTGGGTTATCAAGATACACGGAGTACCCACTGTACATTGACTATCGCTGGGCTGTTTGCTAAGAACAGCAGTCTTTCCTAATTTGATAGATAATCTTGACAAGGTAAAGGGGAGGGATTAAGGGGTGAAGGATTGTGCTATTATCTTTGTTGCTGCTGCTGATGATAATGTCTCCTGGAAAGTAGAAAAAGATCAAGAATAATGCATGGGTTTTGGCATCAGCTGGGCTTCAGGCTCCAGCTCCACCATCTGCTAGTGGAGCAGGGCATGTATCCAAACAGTTTGCTCCTCTGTAGTATGAGGATAACAATATCTACGACCTGGAGCTATAGGGAGGAACAATGGAAATAATGCAGGAGCACTGCATGAAGGCTGTCAATATTAAGAGGTACCAAGCCCACGCTTAGTGGCCTCGATGGAGGACCCTGAGCTGGGAAATTATTCCAGCTTCGAGGACTCTTAAGTGGGTCTTTAAGCAGATGTTGCTGCCCAACCACTTCCAGATGGATTTATTCTTTATCTTTTGGCTGCGTTGGGTCTTTATTACTGCGTGCAGGCTTTTCTCTAGTTGCGAATGAGTGGGTGCTACTCTTCGTTGCGGTGCACGGGCTTCTCATTGTGGTGGAGCACAGGCTCTAGGTGCGGGCTTCAGTAGTTGTGGCACGTGGGCTCAGTAGTTGTGGCTCGCAGGCTCTAGAGCGCAGGCTCAGTAGTTGTGGCGCAGGGGCTTAGTTGCTCCGCGGCATGTGGGATCGTCCCGGACCAGGCCTTGTACCCGTGTCCCCTGCATTGGCAGGCAGATTCTTAACCACTGTGCCACCAGGGAAGTCCCTGGGAGTATATATTTTTACCTTGTCTTTAAGACTTTTATAACTGTATAGCTCTGCCCTATTTTGGTATTTTGTTCTAACTCGCACTGTTTCATTTCATTCTGAGCTCTCACCTTACATTTTTCTTGCCTTTTTAACATTCTCTACTCCTTTAAAAGTGCAGCTGAAACTTTTTTCCTTTTAAAATCATCCTTTATTTTAATTATTTTCTATGTTTTTCATCTTTTGTGCTTCTTTTTATCCCTCTTAAACTTTTATATTTTCAATTATTCTTTATGTATTTTAAGATTATTAAAGAGATTTTTTTTTTAATTGGCTTTATCCATTGGGCTCATGTTTGGAAAACGTGCGCCCTGGCCTTCTAGGTCTGAGCCTAAGAAGATAGCACAGAAAATCTTAGAGAGGTTAACCCTGTGGTACATGACATGAAAATGAAAGGGCAACCTGGATCTTATTTATTTAAAATTAAGCCCTGATTTAAAATGCTTTTGCCTCCTTGACTATAAAAGCAGTAAGGAAACGAGATTTAGGGTGACTCTAGACCCTAACTCTAGACTTAAAGGAGGCTTAATTTTCTCAATTTTATAAACCGTGGACAGGTTTCTCCATCTGCCTAGGAGATTCTGATCAGATTCTGGAAAAGGATCTATCTACACATACAGAACTGATTTTACTTTATTTTTTATTCTATTTTATTTTTTAAAAGAAATTTGCCTTTGTAATTTTTAAATTAAAAACATTTTTTTACTATTTATTTATTAATTATTTATTTTTGGCTGCACTGGGTCTTAGTTGCAGCATACAAGATCTTTAGTTGCAGCATGTGGGTTCCTCAGTTGTGGCATGTGAACTCTTAGTTGAGTCATGCACGCAGGATCTATTTCCCCAACCACGGATGGAACCCAGGTTCCCTGCATTGGGAGCGCGGAGTCTTAACCACTGGACCACCAGGGAAGTCCCCAGAACTGATATTAAAGTTCTCTAATAATAGATACCAACAATGTGTTCAGCACAGTGCTAATTATTTTAATTGCATTCTCTTATTTAAACCATGTATCAACAACTGTATCCACGGATGCTTGTTGCATTTACAGACAAGGAAACTGAAGCTTAGGGTTTTTACAGACAAGGAAACTGAAGCTTAGAGTGATGGGGCAGCTTGCTGGCGAGCTCACAACTAGTTCTGGGTATGACTCCATGACTCCAACCCAGTAACGGCAACGCCCACGCTCCTAGCCTCGATGTTATAGGAGCCAAATTACAGCAAGCCCCCAGTATAAACTTCCTGGACCTACAACTGTGCAAAGTCCAATACCATTGTATTCCAAATTCTGCCAGTCTGCTTCCTCCAGCAATGTAACTGGTATGATCTAAAACAGATGACCTCGGAGTAAACGCTATGCCATTTTTTAAAGGGATATCTTCCATTTCCACTTAAAAAATTTTTAATCTGAATTTCTCAAGCCATTTTTTCAACTGAGGAGCTAACAGACTTTAGAAACAGTAATTCTACGACTGATTTTATCAGCCTCCATAGAGATCTATCAAAAACAGTATTAAGGCAGTCTGCAATTTATGATTACTGATTTTCCCTTGGCCTCTACCTCTGTGCATGAAGCCCCAGTCTGAACTACGTTATTAGTTCAAGAGACTCCAGTGACTGATTATTTTAGAAAAGCTGCCTTTTATCTTTATGGAGTGAGGTTCAGC
>NW_006773947.1:2157754-2176236 GCF_000442215.2 Lipotes vexillifer | reverse complement strand
GCAGGACTTATTTTTGTGAAATCAGACAGAAGTTCTGAGAAATGAGGACTTCCCTGGCAATCCATTGGTTAAGACTCTGCGCTTCCACTGCAGGGGGCACAGGTTCGATCCCTGGTTGGGGAAATAAGATCCCACAAGCTGCACGGTGCAGGCAAAAAAACAAAATAAAAAGTTCTGAGATATGATAACAATAATAGCTAAGATATACTGAATACTTACTATGTACCAGACTCTGTTGTTTTTTTTTTAATGTTACTGCTGTCACTGTACGTTTTTTTTAAAAATATATTTATTTATTTATTTTTGGCTGTGTTGGGTCTTCGTTGCTGCACGTGGGCTTTCTCTAGTTGCGGGGAGCCGGGGCTACTTTTCGTTGCAGTGCACGGGTTTCTTATTGTGGTGGCTTCTCTTGTTGTGGAGCATGGGCTCTAGGGTGCATGGGCTTCAGTTGTTGCAGCGCACGGGCTCTGTAGTTGTGGCTCGCAGGCTCTAGAGCATAGGCTCAGTAGTTATGGCACACGGGTTTAGCTGCTCCGCGGCATGTGGGATCTTCCCAGAGCAGGGCTCAAACCCATGTCTCCTGCACTGGCAGGCAGATTCTTAACCACTGTGCCACCAGGGAAGCCCCCAGACTCTGTTTTAATTGCTTTTACATATTGAATCATCATAATAAATCTATGAGGGAGATACTATTAACATTCCAGTTATACGGATGAGAAAACAGAAAGGATGTATTTTGGTTCTCCTTTTTAACCTGCCTCTTAATAATTTGAAATCACTTTAGACGATCTAGACACTAGCTTGCTGCTAAAGAGAACAGAAAAACAAGTCTGTTCTTTCACATCAAGACTCTAGGAACGGGCTCAATAACAAAAGGTCCCCACCATATTTCATCAGGAAAAATGGCTCAAGATCAACTACCATGAAGCCCAAGTTATCACTTTTGATGCAAAATGTAATCGACCGAATTCAACTACCCTACAGCCCAATTCATTTCATTACTTAGGGGCACAGTTTGCAACTAATTTATTCTTAAAATTTTAACATTCACTTATAATTTTACATTGCATCCATGTACCATTGGAAATTCTTCTCTGGATGTAAAGAGAAATTGGTAACTATTACTTAAGATTTTTCATTATTCCCATGCTTCCCAGAGTGGAATTTTCAAGCCTTGATTGTTATTTGTTCAGGTGTTGGAACTGACTTAAAACAGTTTTCTATGGAAAATCCTGGCCCTGCCCACAGGCATGGCCTCGGGTCTCGCTGTAGGAGTGGGGATGACTCCCTTAGCCAAGTCCTGGGTCGACTTCTAAGTTTTTATAGAAAAACATCACTCCTACCTTCAATTTGGGTGATTTTTAAATATGTGGACATGGCCTTAATCTGCAATATACAATAATTGCTCGCCAGGCCCTTGACAAAGAATGTACCTTTGAACTGTTGGCTGCCTAGTTTTCATCAAAATCATGCATGCCAGAAATAACTGTTCCTACAGGAAGGGAGCCGGATAATTGGAGAGCAGAGATTTTAGCCCCAGAGAATCGCTCCTACTGAACTGTGCTGTCATTAGGCCTCCAAAATGCACTAAGAATCCCAGAAATCAGGTTACCACTGTGTTTGTTATAAGGATGCAATTGAAGACCCTAAGTAGCCCAGTTTACCCTTTATGAGGACTCAGGACCTGACAGCAAGGAAGAAGCATGACTGCGGCCACAACCCGCTTTTCTCTTACAAAAGCACTGAGAGTCTCGGAACTTCTTTATTCGCGGCTGCAGAAAGATGAGAGCTTTCTCATCTTCCCAAGGCCCAACTGTACTTATTTCATAAGATACGTGCTAAGTCTCTCTGTGGTCTCATCTAGTTCTTCTTCAATTACCCTTGACCTAGATTTTTTTAAATTCTATTCATAAGAAATGCTTATCTTATTTTCATCATCATTATTCTTTTAAGCCACAACACATCCTTTTGGCAAGAGAGTTGAAGTGTTTGAATATGTTTATGTGTACATATAAATGAATATATTCACAAATTGACTGGCATGAGATAAATTTGAGTGTTTATTTACATTAATTTTATCATTCTGTCATTAACTGGCCAACACCTTTTTTTTTTTTTTTTTTTTTGGCCGCACCAAGCGGCTTTCGAGGTCTTAGTTCCCCGACCAGGGATCGAACCCGGGCCCTTGGCAATGAAAGCGCGGAGTCCTAACCACTGGACCTCCGGGGAACTCCCGGGTCAACTCCTTGAGGGCAGAGGGCCAGACTCCCTCTTTGCCAGAGAATCTCCAGCACCAGCTTGGAGGCCACCTCCCTCCTTCATCTGTTCATCACATAAAGTAGCTGACCTGTGTTTAGGGGCCTTTTTGTTTGAAAAATAGGCAGCTTAGAACGCCAGCTTGTAAGATGCATGGGAATAAGAACCTCACTTGGGGGCATAAATGCACTTGCTACTACAGAGGGCAGGTTGGCCTGCTCTCAGTGAATTGCTATTTTTCTCACCCTTTTTTACACGAGTGCATAGGAATGAATTCAGTTAAAGCTGTGACAAAGCGTGAGAGAGTCATGGACATATATACACTACCAAACGTAAGGTAGATAGCTAGTGGGAAGCAGCCGCATAGCACAGGGAGATCGGCTTGGTGCTTTGTGACCGCCTGGAGGGGTGGGATAGGGAGGGTGGGAGGGAGGGAGACGTAAGAGGGAAGAGATATGGGAACATATGTATATGTATAACTGATTCACTTTGTTATAAAGCAGAAACTAACACACCATTGTAAAGCAATTATACTCCAATAAAGAGGTAAAATATATATATATATATATATGCATCTCCTACAGCACCAGAAAGGGCTCTGAGTGAGGTGAGTGAGAACATATCCCCCTCCCCCATATAATCCTCAAGAAAATCTCTGTTGTAGCCTGGGGAGGGGAGTTATAAACATATCTTTTTAATTGTGGTAAAATATACATATAAAATTTACCATTTTGACCGTTTTTAGGTGTATAGTTCAGTGGCATTAAGTACATTCACATTGTTGTGTGACCATCACCACCATCCTTTCACAGAACTCTTTTCATCTGAAATTCTGTCCCCATTAAACAATAATTCCCCATTCTCCCCAGCCCACAGCTCCTGGTAAGCACCAATACTTTCTGTCTCTATAAATTTGACTGTTCTAAGTAACTCATATTAGTAGAATCATACAGGACTTGTCCTTTTGTGACTGGCTTATTTCATTTAACATAATGTCTTCAAGGTTCATCCATGTTGTAGCATGTGTCAGAATTTTCTTCCTTTTTAAGCCTGAATAATATTCCATTGTACTGATATACTATTTTGTTTATCCATTCATCTGTCAATAGACACTAGGATTGTTTCCAACTTTTGGCTACTGTGAATAATGCTGCTGTGAACACAGGTATACAAAATATCTGCTCAAGTCCCTGCTTTCAATTTTTTTGTTGGGTCATATGGTAACTCTATTTTCAATTTTTTGAGGAATCACCATACTGTTTTTCATTGCAGCTGTACCATTTTGCATTCCCAAAAGCAGCGCACAAGAGTTCCAATTTCTCCACACCCTCACCAACACTTGTTATTTTCTATTTTTTTGATAACAGTCATCCTAATGGGCACAAAGTGGTAGCTCATGATTTTGATTTGTATTTCCCTAATGCGTAATGATGTTGAGTACCTCATCATGGGCTCAGTGGCCATTTGCATATCTTCTTTGGAGAAATGTCTATTCAAGTCCTTTGCCCATTTTTCAATCAGGTTGTTTGGTTTTTGTTGTTGAATTTTAGGAGTTTTCTACGTGTTCTGGATATTAATCCCTTATCAGATAGATGATTTTCAAATATTTTCTCCCATTCTGTGAATTGCCATTTAACTCTGTTGACAGCGTGCTTTGATATACCGAAGTTTTTCATTTTGATGAAGTCCAATTTGCCTATTGTTTTCTTCTGCTGCATGTGTCTTGCTGTTATAGCCAATAAATCACTGCTAAGTCCAGTGTCATGAAGTTTTCCGCTTGGAGCCCAGTTTTAATAAGTCATTTTATAAGGGTTATGGAAAACATCTTTAGATGGGGCAGGAACATAACTAAATGCAGAGGAGGGGGTTATTATTTTGCCACTCCGCCCACATCTTAAGTAATCCTTGCAATCGGACTCTGATGAGAAAACCACGTGAAAGAGAACTGCCTCTAACCACAGTGACAGGGAACCTTAGGGGAAGGGTCTCCGTTCTACTGATAGATCAACATTTACGTCCTTTTCCCTATGGATCCAAGATCCCTTACATGATATTGGAGCCAAACCAAGCGGAAGGGAACCCACAGGCTCCAGTTTGCTTAACTGAGTAATTTCTCTCCACGCGAGTCTGATTATCCATGTGTGTCTCCTCACCGACACCCCCGGCCAATCTCTATTCCATTGTGTTGAGTGAAGACAGAAACCCTGACAAGCAGTTAGGGAAGGCTCACGATCAAAGTGCTGGGTAGGAAACCAAGGCCAGTCCTGTCGAGATGCCTCAATTTAGATTTGCAGGGTCTTCCAACTGCTGACCCTAAGCAAGAAAAGAGCATGGTTTGAGCACCCAGATCACCAGCACTGGGATGGCTTCTCCCTGAAGCTCCCGAGTGTGAGAATCTGCACATCCGTTCTAAACACTCACCAGCACAGGCTTTGAGGCAATCCTGTCCAGCTGAGAAGGGCTGCAGCAGGGAAATTATAATAAGAGTAATAACGACTGATTGAAGTTGCCCTGTCCCTCCAAAGACGGACATTCATGCCATCAGCCCTCATCACTGTGACCTTATTCAGGGCAGGAAAGCTGGCGAAGCAGAGCTACATTAGCCCCTGTGTCAGGGAGGACAGCCACACGGCTCCTCTCCCCTCCTCCCAGCTCCATCCTGATGGGCTCATCTCCTTTGCTTGTTGTGATTTAGCGAGGAAAGAGGGTAAGCGCTGCAGATGAACCACTATCATTGGACAGGCTTGAGTTTGCATCTCCGCTTTAACATTTACTAGTTGGTGACCTTGGTCAAATAATTTGCATCTCAGTTTCCTCAACTGTAAATGGGAGTAATTAAGTCCAACTTCATATGTCATGAGGGTTGACAATAGTAAGTGCCCGGCACACATATATAACACTGACTATTCACGATGCCTGTTCCCATGGTGAGTTGTGTGTCTCTCACGGATTCCTCTGGAAGTTCTTCAAGGCCAGGAAGCAGGTCTTATTCCTCATTAAGCCCCCAGAAGTAGATTCCCCAACAAATATTTGCTGAATGGAGAGCCACAAGAATAATCTCCTTCCCTTAATTCTATCATTCGGTTGTGAGTTCCAGGTAGAAAAATCAATTAAGAACTGTCCCCACCTCGCCTTTGCAGAGTTAAATCAGCTTGCTCTCAGGAGTTGCACATCAGAAGAATAGCTTCAAAGTCTTGTCAGATAAAGGAGGCCTTTATGGAGCAGAGCAACTTCCTAAGTGTTTTGTATAACAACACACCCACGGATTTTAACTGAGCATGTTTCCCCCAGGTCCTGTGGATTCATGAAACTGCCAGCCTGGCACCAGCATTCTGACACGGGTTTTCCATCTAACACAAGCTGTACGAGTGCCTCGTGTTTCATCCACTCTGTAAATTTTTAGGCAACTATGTAAAAACAAAAAACTCAGAAAACAAAGAACAGATGCTGGGTTGAGTTATTTCACTAAAAAAAACAATAATAAGTGTCTCCTTTCTGTCCTCCTCCCCCTCTAATCGGGTATATTTGGTTTGGGGTTGTTTCCCTTTGCTCAGAGTTTGAATTGCAGCAGCTTCGTTCTGCCAATGAGAGAAGTCTGTGCTCTAGGCCAGGGGCACTCCAATGCGGTCCCTCCAAAAGATAAGGATCTCGCACAGAATATAAGTCAGTGCACTGCTTCCTTCCTCAAAAAGTCCTGCTATGAAAAAAAAAAATGTCAGCTCAAACTAATCAGCGTGTTTAGTGCCAAGCGTGATGTTCATTCTGGCACAATCTCCTTACAGACAGGTAACAAAGAGCTCACAGGCTATCACCTTCTGTGGACCACACTCTGAGAAGCATTGTTCCAGGTTACATAAATCTCCATCTGCCTGAGATGTACTAGACTGACATTTACAATGGACTTTTGAGGGTTTTTTGGCCACCTAGCCTCCTTATCCCTTCCTTGGTAAAGCACTCCAACATAAAGCATCTGCCTCACCCTTTCTCAGTCTGTGGGTCCAGCTGGGGATCCTGTATGACCAGGGCTGGCCAAACAGTGCTCTGAGTCTCTCCAGTCACAGTGAATGGTTCAGAAAAGTCATGATCCAGGACTGGTCAATCAATGTAAATCCATCCAGCTTTTAGACCTGGGATGGGCAGTGGTCCTGACTGATGCAATCAGAGTGAATTGTGAGACTCATGCAGAAGCTACAAGGAAGACAGTCTTTCCATTAGACTTAAAATTGTGAGGATGTCAGCCTGAAGTCAACACCACCCATGAGGCGAGAGCCTGGCTGTGAAATGAAGCAAAGACAGAGAGCAGAACTGATAGAGAGACAGAAGCCGGATTCTGAGTAGGTCACTGGAACCTCTGGGTCAAGCCATGCCTGAAGCAGTTTCTACACTATGATTTTTCATTAATGTGAACCAGGAAATTTCCCTTTACTTAGACCAGTTGGTGAGCTTTCTAACACTTGCAACCAAGAGTCTCAAGTTTATTCATGACTACTGCACCCTGGGCTCATTCTAAAATCCATATACCTTGATCCTAAAGAGACAAATCTGAAAAGGCAAGAGGTGGGGAGTCAGGAGAGCTGCCATTACCTGGAACTAGAGACAGGTTACCAAGACTTCCCACACCTAAGTGTTTTCCTCTGCCAGGTTATTAACATCTGCCTCACATATCAGGTGACTGTGAGACTCACATGAAAAGATACAAAGGAAATCACTCCAGAGAACACATGAAAAAGCGCTATACAAACAAAAAATTATTATCATTATTAGCACAACACCTTAGTTATTCAAACTTCAAAACTCTGGCATCCATAACTATCCAGAGCCTACAAAAAAATTTCAAAAACTTTTGTACAACAATAGATTGTATTTTGTTTTTTTGTTTTCCAGTCAAATCCTATACTCTGCTATAGAAGAGGAAGCTCCCTCTGCAGGCCAGAGGCCATAAAGAGAGGCTATGGACTTGGAGGAGCCTGACAGCATCAAGAGCGGCAGCTGAGAGCCAGCCTGGCCCCCTGTTCTGGGCTCAGCACCAACGTGCTCTGTGTCTCACTTCTTAGGTCACCCAGGCTATTTTCTCCCCCATCGCACACATCATCCCATCTACTCAAGCTTATGAATCATGAAAGGAAAATGATGATTTAATTTAGAAATTATCGATTTAATTTAGAAATTATCGCAGTTAATTCTCAGCCACTATTTTGCAGCTTTGGAGTTGTCCTAACAATACTATTATTATCCAGAGAGGCAGATTTTGTTTTTACTGTTTTCATATCTGAGGCCTAAGGAGCCAACATAACAACAAACTTTACATTAAAAGACTGAATTGTTTGAAAATTTCTCATTTTTTCAAACATTAGAATACAATCATTTTCTGATAGATTAAACACAGCAGTTAGAGTATAAAACCATTCCTGAAGACCTAAATAGACGTTTCTCCAAAAAAGACATACAGATGGCCAACAAACACATGAAAAGATGCTCAACATCACCAATCATTAGAGAAATGCAAATCAAAACTACAATGAGGTATCACCTCATACCAGTCAGAATGGCCATCATCAAAAACTCTACAAACAATAAATGCTGGAGAGGTTGTGGAGAAAAGGGAACACTCTTGTACTGTTGGTGGGAATGTAAATTGATACAGCCACTATGGAGAACAGGATAGAGGTTCCTTAAAAAACTAAAAATAGAACTACCATATGACCCAGTAATCCCACTACTGGGCATATACCCTGAGAAAACCATAATTCAAAAAGATACATGCACCCCAGTCATTGCAGCTCTATTTACAATAGCCAGGAGATGGAAGCAACCTAAGTGTCCATCATCGGATGAATGGATAAAGATGTGGCACATATATACAATGGAATATTACTCAGCCATAAAAAAGGAACGAAATTGGGTCATTTGCAGAGACGTGGCTGGACCTAGAGTCTGTCATACGGAGTGAAGTAAATCAGAAAGAGAAAAACAAATATCGTGTATTAACACATATATGTGGAATCTAGAAAAATGGTACAGATGAACCTATCTGCAGGGCAGGAATAGAGATGCAGATGTAGAGAATGGACATGTGGACTCGGTGGGGGAGGGGGAAGTGGGATGAATAGGGAGATTGGGATTGACATATAAACACTACCATGTGTAAAATAGATAGCCAGTGGGAATCTGCTGTATAGCACAGGGAGCTCAGTTTGGTGCTCTGTGGTGACCTAGGTGGGTGGGATGGGGGGGTGGAGCGGGAGGGAGGTCTAAGAGGGAGGGGATATATGTATACATATAGCTGATTCACTTCGTTGTACAGCAGAAACTAATACAACATTGTAAAGCAACTATACCCCAATTAAAACAAAACAAAACAAAACCTTAACCATATAAAAAAAAGTTCCTGATTTTTAAGCCACGTTCTGAGACGCTGGTCAATGCTGATATTTATGGATTCTCCTTTGGTGGCAAAATAACTAAATTTTTGGAGTTTCATATCATATATAACATAGCTGGAAGAAATCTGTTCCTCACAGTACCCTCCTCTGAGGAGCTCAGTCCTGGGGTCTGGGTGGGAGGACAGAATGAACACTTGTTTCACTAGTGTCCCTGTGTACTGGGCATCAATTCCGTGCCAAGCATGCGAACCCACGACTAAGCCCAGCCCACCCAGGCCGTGTTACTGATGGGCAGGGTCACGGTCCCCGGAAGCAAGGAGCAGACTGAGCCCACCCTCCCCGCTCCCAAGGACAGGGTGTATCCACGCAGAGCAGGCTCCACAAATATCACTACTACGGCTTCCTGCGTCTCCATCTGCAGCTCTCCATCTTATAAAACAAGTCAGTCCCTCCCTGTTATCTGGGTATCTTCAGTTCAGGGAGTGGGACCACTCGGCGTTGGCCTCAGCCCCAAGATTTGTTCTTCAATCTAGCTGTACCATCATTAAAGCTGTTGCTTTGCCCCCTATTGATCCAAGGTGCAACAAGTTAAAGGCAAAGGGGAAGAAGGGAAAGGGACTGTCCCCCCCAAAGCCTCTAACACTTACCAGTCTGGACAGTGCTCTGGAACCAGCATAGATGATACCCACAAACAGCGCTGAAGCAGGAAGCCATGTCAAAACATCAAAAGAGGCCATAGATTTCTGTCACTTTATGTCCAAAAGACCTCGCTGGAAGGTATACACCAAATACAGCACTCATGGTTGTCTAAACATCCCCAGGTGACTTGCGAAGCATGATATGCTCTGTATCATTGAGAGGGACAGAAGCTGACCAAGCCATCCTGCCTACAGTCCATCACTCAGCCAATGATGCGGCGTTACTGATCCCACAGTCGGGCACAGACGAGCTGGAGATGGAAAAGGTTTCCTGCAGGATGGGAGAAAGAACAGATCTGATTTTTTTTTAAAGAAGTAGTGAATGTTATTCTTTGGAATTTAAGTAGCCGGAGGCTTTGAACACATGCCAAATTATTTTAAAAAAATTTTAAAGCCTATTTACCTAGGCAAGGTACCAAACAGCTCCAGGGAACCACAACAAAAGGAACCACAGTGTGAAAGGATGGAATTGAAAAGAGTGCCTGAACTTGAGCTGGGTGGCCAATTGCTGAGCCTCAACCGTTTACCTGGGATGCCAGTTCAGGGAATCTCCAAGGACTTCTCAAGGGCACATTTCTTTGATTCCCTTGTGGCCACACTAAGAACTGCTTTTTCTTTTTCTTTTTTTTTTTTTCTTTTTTTGGGCCACACTGCGTGGCTTGCAGGATCTTAGTTCCCTGACCAGGGACCAAACTCGGGCCCCTGGCAGTGAAAGCATGGAGTCCTAACCACTGGACAGCCAGTCCCAAGAACTGCTTTTTCAACACAGTTTAGAATCTTGCTCTCCTCAGAATACCTTTCCTGTAGTTTCAGTTCTACGCTGAAAACCTGGGGAAAGAAACTTCATTTTCTTTTTTGCACAAATCAGAAAAACAGCTACTGTGCAGTTTCCTTGTTGACAGCAGATGAACTGGACCGGTAGTGTTAATTCAGATTTAAGAAATTATCTGAATCTTGGTTTGAGTAAACTTGTGATCTGCATGCAATATTAACTAGATGGGATAGCTTTTATATTTTCATACGTACAAATAGGCTCTCCCCACCCTCATCAACATCCATTAGTTATTGAACTTTGTGAACCGGCATTGAAACATTACAACAATGTTTTGTTGCACCAATTTTATAAAAATTTTACAGTGCAATACATGTTATTTTTCAGAGACAAACCAAAGTATAATTTCTCAAGGTTCATGCTGTTTGCTTTAGCAGCATTTGATGGTGGATCTTTTATACACATTTGTAATAGATGAAAAATAAACCAGATTGCAAATGCTTTTTCTTTCTTTTTTAAAGCAAAACCATGTACCAAGTTTTTTGGTCCAAATTGTGTAGGATAAGTTAAATTGCATTCTAATAACCAATATGAGTGTATTTCTGTAAGTATAGTTATGTTGAAATAAAGTTTTAAAAAGCAAAAAAAAAAGCAAAATCCCAGTCTTTCCATAGAGTACACATCACTGAGGGTGCAACTTGCTTCCCCCATCAGTTACAAATGCATTCGGTTTGCTAATTCAAGTTCCCAGAGTTATTCTAAAATAAATATAAATTAATGAAGACATTCCAGCAGGATATAACATAATAATCCCAAGTAACTCAATGAACTGCTCTCCTGGGATGGAGCCTGTTCAAGAAGTGTTCTTTGTTAATTTTATTAACATGGGCAGGCACTCTATCATCAGACCTGCTTTTGAACAACTTCCCAGGGAACAGGGCATGAAAACGTTTCTAGTCTCAGATAAGGCCTTCGAACCCTACTTCCTGTATATACTCATTCAGCCAAACTCACAGCAACCTGCAAGGTGCTCACAGCGCCAGAGTTAATATTAACAGCAGCATTAGGGACTTCCCTGGTGGCGCAGTGGTTAAGAATCCACCTGCCAATGCAGGGGACACGAGTTCAAGCCCTGGTCCGGGAAGATCCCACATGCCACGGAGCAACTAAACCTGTGCACCACAACTACTGAGCCTGCGTGCTAGAGCCCACGAGCCACAACTACTGAAGCCCACGCGCCAGAACTACTGAAGCCCGCACACCTAGAGCCAGTGCTCCACAAGAGAAGCCACCACAATGAGAAGCCCACGCATCACAACAAGAAGCCCTCGCACCACAACAAAGAGTAGCCCCCGCTCTCCGCAACTAGAGAAAGCCCACTCGCAGCAACAAAGACCTAACGCAGCTAAAAATAAATAAATTTAAAAAACAAACCACAAAAAAAAAACCCAGCAGCATCACCAGTGACATTTTTTGAGCCCTTGCTGCAAACCAGGCACTGTGCTAAACGTTTTCTACACTGTAATCTTTTTAAAATGTGGGAGTTCCCTGGTTGCCTAGTGGTTAGGATTCCAGGCTTTCACTGCTGTGGCCTGGGTTCAGTCCCTGGTGGGGGAACTGAGATCCTGCAAGCTGTGCAGCGTGGCCAAAAAATATTTATCTAAAAATAGATAAATAAAAAAAATAAATAAAATCTGCACAATCTCACGAGGAAAGTATCATTATTATTATCATTATTACCCCCACTGTGCAGATGAGGAAACCGAGGCACAGAGTTTAAGTAATTTGTCTATGGTCAGAAAAGCTGGTAATGGCAAAGCCACAATTTGAATTCAGGACTGTCTGACTTAAAACCTTGCTTTCAACCGCCTCTCATACTTTACCCTCAAAGATCTCATAATAATCTAATGTGAGACAATGATACATAAATAAATAAGTTGCAAACACAACATGATTTTGCTCTGGTAGCAGCTCAAGCAGCTAGTTATCTGAGAAATATTCTGCTATTACTAGTCCTGCTGCCATCACAGACATCTGTACTTCCAACCAAAAGGTGAACAAAGAATGGAAATGCCAGCCTCCATCCTAAAGGGCCAAGCTAATACCAACCAATTGCTACTCTTCTAGGAAAAGGCTTTCCCATTGGACATTGAGGGCCAAGTCCCATGGCCTGCTGTGCCCTAGAAGGAAGCCCAGAGCATGTACCGTGGGGAGCATGATGACGAAGGAAGGAAGGCGTGTGCGGCGGAGGGTGGGGGGAAATAGTGGCTGGCCCAGCTGCGGCAAGCCCGACACATCAGAATGGAAGGTCAGTGAGGCCCCAGACATGCGTGCCCCACCCACTCCTCAACAAAGAAAACTCCCGCCTACTCGCATACATACTTCAGGAGATGTCAGGGTATCTGAATGGCCATGGACCTGAGGGAAAGAAAACAGCACTAGGGAACCTCTTGTATTTTAACCCCTCCACCCTAAAATACAAAGAAATAACTTTAAAAAGAAAGTTTAGGCAAAATTAGAAGATATGTATAAATATAAATTTTTCTGGGGAAAAATTTCTGAAAAGGAATTGGGACCTTTGAAAACTTAAGATGTACTGCGAAGTTTTGTAGCATAAAAAATGCGGGAAAAATTTCCTAATTGTAACAAGTTCTTTACAGCCAAAGACTTTTTATCCCAGTGAAACCATTCTGGACTTCTGAATTCCAGAATTGTAAGATAACAAACCTGTGTTATTTTAAGCCAAAAAAAAATTCCATCTCTGTAAGTACTGTAAGTACAGAGCATAGCACAAGGTCTGACTAAATTTTCCTCTATATCTTACTACTAGAGTAGAATTTTTCTCTCAATAAAGCATAAGTTTCTTTTTGTTGTTAAAAAAAAAAGGAAGAACTTCAACCAGAAAAAATATACCCAGGCTGCTCCAGGAATTAGAATTTGGACCTCTGGCTTCCAGGGTTTCCACGACTGTAAGTGTGATCTTACAACATGGAGGGGTCAGACCTTTCAACAGCTACCGGGGCAGATAAAATTCATGATGACTGAATTTTCCATACTCTTCCAGGCAGTGTGGAAACAAGGTGAGTATCAGCTACAAGGGCGGTGCTTCTTTGTGTTTTTGCCATCTCTTGAAGTATTTCTTTAAAATCCTTTCTTCAGAAAGAAAGGAAACTAATTTTTACATCCTAGTTAGGTCTGCTAAAACTGAGGATTCTTTCCTCAGGAGATACAGCAATAAGTGATGGAAACGGTACCTGGTTCTGGGCACTGGAGAGTATAATCTTATTCACATGGTTGCTCAAATCTTTGGAAATTATAATTAGCTCTCTTCACTCCCAAGGAATGTTCCAGCAGTTAGCTGAAAACTTTAACCAACAGCTCTAAGGGATGGACAAACTTCACACATGTCCCTGGGCTGTGCCCTCTCTTCTAGGTCAGGGCATCTAGGGCTGGGATCATCTAGGGGTCATCTAGGTTATCTAGAGGTGGGAGTAGGAAGGATGCACAAGTACAGAGCAGGAGGCTCTGTGTAGTAGAATGAATGTGGTCAGGCAAACCTTCCTATTTAGAAGATTTATATCCCAACTCTAAAGCTAGTTTGCAGTAAGAGCTCGGTTTTACATTTATAAAATGGTAATAATAATGCTCAGAAGGCTATTGAGACAATTAGCTAAAAGAATGAATACGCAGCACTTGAGGTAGCACGTGGCACATTGAAAACAACAACACTCAGTAAATGTTCTCCTTCTGGCTTTTCCACACATAACTCCAAGTTCAGATGCCACTAGGAAAGACTGACAGATCCACCTAAGATGGCCAAAACACCATAAAGAAAATGAAAAGATGATTAGCAAACCAGGAAAAACACTGGCAACATATAAAACAGGTTGGAGTTTAATAGCCTTGATGTATAATGAGTGTTTACAAATCAATAAGAAAAAATCCAACTCCCCAAAAGAAAAAAGAAAAACATTTAAAGGACAGAAATAGGTAATTTTCTCTCTCCTTTTCCTGTCTGTCTGTGTATGTGTGCGTGTGTGTGTCTCTCTCTCATACACACACACACACACACACACACATACAAGAAACACAAATGGCCAATAAACATGTGAAAAGTTATTGAACTGCCCTAATACTAAAAGAACTTTAAAATAAAACAATGATATATCAAGTTTTGCCCAAGAAACTAGCAATTTTTAAAAGATGGTATCTTATACAGGGGGTCATAAAATTAATGCCTTCATATACTGCTGTGGGATATAAACTGGTATCTTTCGGAGGCTACATATGTACTACTTGACTATACCTTATTATTTATTATTATTGTTGTTGAGGTATTTAAGGATATCTACAGTGATGTTTCCATTTACAAGTGGAATAAAACTGCTTTTGACCTCATTGTTGATCATCAAACATTCTTCAGCCTGGAGCTCTCCCCCTCCGGATACCTGCATGGTTCACTCCTTCACGTATTCAAATCTCTGCTCAAAAGTCATCTTATCCATGAGTCCTTCTTACCCACCCTATATAAAATAACACCCCCCGCCATCCACTGGCCCATACTCAGGCACACACACATACACATTATCCACTTACCCAGCTCTATTTTTCTCTACACCTATTACATCACCCACTTTCATTTTTAGTTGTTTCTTGTCTGTCTGCATCAATTAGAATGTAGCTCTATGAGGGCAAGGATTTTTGTCTGTTTTGTTCATTATGCACCCCTTACACCTAACACAATACCTGGCACATACAGTAGGCACTCAAATACTTGCTGAATGAATCACCATATGTATTATTTTTGTAACTTAAAAAGTTTTCCCTTCTCTTGCTAGTTTGGTACAAAGCAGCAAAAGATACAACAGGAAACTGCAGTCATGACTTTAATTCACATTTCTTCCTCTGCTTTTCTCAAGTGCTTCAGAGACTCTGCCCTGAACGGAATTGCTGGCGCTTACAGCTACTCAGTTGTCAAAGGTAGGGAAGCAAGCAAAAAGTTCCATATCCTGCCATCTGCCTGTTTGAAATGGCCCCAATGCGAGAATCCTAAGAATTTCAAATTCAATAAACATTTGTAACGATCATGTTGTAGCCTATAACTGTGACAACAAAAAACCAACTGCATTAAAAAACAAACATGTTTTTCTTCAGTAGATGTGAACTTAGAAACTTGAAATGGAGACAGTTATTTTGTTTCCTATAATAATTTATCTCTTTTTCTTATTAAAAAGTGGTACCTTCCATGTTAGAAAATTTTGAAAACAGATTATCAAGAAAAACATTATAATTACAATCCTACTACCCAAAGATAACCACTGTTAATACCTTGTTACATCTCCTTCCAAACAGCATCCATATGCACATATATGAACATTTCAACAAAAATGGGATCCAATTGCACAGGTTGTTTTATAACCTGCTTAACATCTTTCCATGTCAAAAAAGTCATCCCCAGTTTATTAATACTTGAATACCAGGCTACTGCTGGACATTTAAGCTTATCCTAGGTTTTCACTATTCTAACACAGTAATGATTATCCTTGAATATATTCTCGCTCATATTTATGATGTTTTCACAATATTCAGAATACATTTCCTGAAGTGGAATTGCTGTTCAAAGATACACACGTTAAAGTTTGTAACTGGTTGCAAAATTGCCTTCCAGAGACGTTATACTGACTCATTCTCTGCTATGATCTGCATGTTTATGTACTCCCAAGATTCATATGTTGAAACCCTAACCCCTAGTATGATGGTATTTGGAGGTGGGGCCCTTGGGAGGTAATCAGGTCATGAGGATGGAGCCCTCATGATGGGATTAGTGCCCTTGTAAGAAGAGACACAAGAGAGCATGCCTCCTCTTTCCATCTCTCTCTCTCTCTCTCTCCCCGTCTCTCTCTCCCACACACACACACTACCACCATGTAAAGATACAGGAACAAAGCAGACATCTGTAAACCCACAAGAAACCCTCAACAGAAACCAACCACACTGGCACCCTGATCTTGGACTTCCCAGCCTCCAGAACTGTGAGAAATAAATGTCTGCTGTTTAAGCTACCCAGTCCGTGGTCTTTTGTGACAGCAGCCTGAGCTGACTGAGACGCTCTTTGGCAGCTCTAACACTGCATGATTCTGAGACACCCAACAGCCTGCGCATTAGGAACAAACGAGGCACATCTATTAAGGCACCTCCTCTCCACCTTTAATTCATAAGGTGGCACTATCTGGGCCTTCTGTGCTGGTTTATTCTTACATTGTTCTACGTGCCATCAAAGGAGGCAAGATGGGATTAAATCCTGAGGAGGTCCTGACAGAATCTCGAGTCTCTGTGGTGTGAGGGCTGAGCCAGCGCTGTGTGTGTGTGTGTGTGTGTGTAGGCTGTACTCTATTGAAGGACTATTTGCTACAGGGTCTGCTTTGAAAATAGTGGTGATACGTAATTTTTCCTACGTGAGTTATAAGCACAATGCTGCATCTTGTTTGCATCGTGTACTTTTTCTTTTCTGCTTGTGTACGCTCTACTGTCCCTAAGAACCCTGATGAATAAAGCATTTTACAAGAAGCTAACAATAGTCTGTTGGCATGAATCATAAAACTGTTGTTATTGAGATGAAGGCTAATTAAATTAAATCATTTGTTTTTCAAATAGAGCATGCATTATTGAGGGAACATCTGCTCCCTGAAAACACTTAGTTTATCTGTTCATGGGAGCCTGGAGGGATCCTTGAGCTGAATTCTTAAAAGTTCTCTGCATTATACTGACACCTAGTGACCTCAAAGCAGTTTCCAAACATGAAAATAACACCTGACCAAGATACCAGAGTTGATGTGTTGACTATTGATCGGCGCTGCCTAAAACAGTAACACACCTTATAACTGTAAAATAAGTATTTGCTTTACAATTCAAAAGGACTTCTGCATACATTAACTTCCTACTTACGGAAGACACCGAATTTCATCTTTTTGGTCCATTCCTGGTGAATATGGTCCTCAAAGTGTCTTACTCCCTTTTCTCGCTGCTTCCTCCTGTTCTTAGACCTTTCTCCTTCATTCCTTACTCTCTCCCTGACTCACAGAGGGCCACACTCCCTTGTCCAGCCCTAATATTACTTGGACCCAAGAACCCTGTGATGACACTGTTTCTCAGAGAGGATAGCTCAGAGCCAGGAGGCAGCAAACAAGGGCCCGCGGGCAAAATCCCACCTGCTGCCTGTTGCTAAAAATAGCATTTTATTGGCACACAGACACACCCATCCGTTTACGTTGTCATGGCTGCTTTCCCGCTACAACAGCAGATTTGAGTAGTTCTGACAGAGACTGCATGGCCCACAAAGCCTAAAACATTTACTTTCTGGCTCTTGTTTGCTGACCCCTGATTCAGAGTAAGGCAGCTTGGGTCCCAACATCTGGAACTTTCGAGTGGTGGTACCCTTGGGCGCCTCACCCCTCCTCTGGGAGGACCAAGGCTGGATGTGCAGTTAAATGAGCCTTAGGAGACAGATGGCAGGCATGGCACAGAACAGAGAAGTCAGTACTAAGAAATATAGTCCAAAAAAGAAGAAGAAATAGAGGCCACCCAGGTCCCTGAATAATTAGTGAGGCAGGATAGAAGAGGCACATATCTCATCTCTAAGAGATGTGAGGAAGAAAGAAAACCCAGTACAAGCACCTTGCCCGTGCACAGTCCACGAGGGACTGCAAATCCAAGCTAATGTGCAAGACATAACTCCTTTGACCTCAGTCTGGGGAGGTTTACATTTCACACCATGGACTTAAGAGGCCAGAAAGGGTTATATGGACTCAGAGTGACTTCCACACGTGGTGTATCTATGACAAATCATAAGTTCAGCAGATTCCTATGCACTGAGTGGCATGGGCATGACCTGCAGGTGTCAAAGGTCAAAATATCCCATCCCGAGAAAGACAAACACTGCATGGCATCACTTATTACATGGAATCTTTTTTAAAAAAGTCAAACTTAGAGAAACAGAGAGTAGAAAAGTGGTTGTCAGGGACTGGGGGGTGAGGGGAACAGGGAGAGTTTGGTAAAAGGGCACAAACTTTCGGCTGCAAGATGAATAATGTATATCGATTACTCATGAATGATGAATAACGTATCCTATGAGGATCTAACGTATAACATGCTGACTACAGTTGATCACATTGTACTGTATAACTGAAATTTGCTAAGAGACTAAAACTTAAATGATCTCACCAAAAAAAAAAAAAGGGCTTCCCTGGTGGCGCCGTGGTTGAGAGTCTGCCTGCCGATGCAAGGGACACAGGTTCGTGTCCTGGTCCGGGAAGATCCCACATGCCACGGAGTGGCTGGGGCCGTGGGGCCAGGCCGCCGGGGCCGCGCGGACGG